>NC_140000.1:24711418-24840336 GCF_964263955.1 Coregonus lavaretus | reverse complement strand
AGCCAGCCAATGCTCTGTGGATGAAGCTGCACTGTGTTCAGGTGTGACAGTATGCCATTACTGTAGTTGTATGTGTCCCTGTATGTGTCCATTGTGCCTCATTGTGTTTGTGCGTATGTGTTAGCGTGTGTGTGTGAGAGAGAGACTACGTGTGTGTGTGTGTGAACCGTCACTGGCTCGGCCCCACATTTACCTGTGATGGGATGACTCCAGATGCACGGCCCAATTGACTGCATAAAATTGCTGTGCGTTTCTGGCACTTGCGGCGGAGTTCTAGATCGTGGCTGACCTCTCATTACTTGCCTTCTCTTTCTTTCTCTCTCTCTCTCTCTCTCTCTCTCTCTCTCTCTCTCCTCTCTCTCTCTCTCTCCTCTCTCTCCTCTCTCTCTCTCTCTCTCTCTCTCTCTCTCTCTCTCTCTCTCTCTCTCTCTCTCTCGTCTCTCTCTCTCTCTCTCTCTCTCTCTCTCTCTCTCTCTCTTCTCTCTCTCTCTCTCTCTCTCTCTCTCTCTTCTCTCCCTCCTTTACTCCCTTGTTCCCTGCCATCCCAGGCAGTGCGAACTGCAAACCTGCAACACTTCTGGAACCAATTAGTCTTGTCTGCCGCTAACCAAAGCTGGCTGATGAGATTTGCACGTGAGCACTGCGGCTGAATTGCTACTTTTATTGTGTGACTCCACATCTGCACACTCAGGTGTTCAAAAAGGAGACTGGAGTTTTTTCCCAGACACATTATTTTTCAAGATGATAAAAACAAAACAAAATATGCTGTGAATTAATTACAAATGTATTCAACTTCGACTTGAAAAAACGTGTTCATCGTGATTTATTCACTACATGCTACATGGCAGTATTTTCTCCATGACATCTTTGTTTTATATACTCTTTCAGCGAATGATTCATTAGGCCCTATTCAATGTCTCAGTATTTCAGTTGGAGCAGAATAAATGTCACCTAAGCAGGTGCTGCCCATTGAAAAGCATCACCATTTTCATGAAACGGTTCCTGACTTTGTACCTTGTTACCCATTACTACAAGTGAGGCAGCAAAGAAACCGAGGTACAGTAATGATATATTGTCCTGACGCGTGAGGTGAACGGCCAGCTCTTTGTTGCTGGGGGAGTCATTTTGAAGTCGCGCCAATCAATTCAAGCTGGGGACTCAAAGTGGAGGGAAGTTCACATTTAATTGTAGTCACTCATTCAATTCCACTATTAAAAAAGAACTACAAAAAATAGGTTGAGTTGAAGCACTCAAAGCCCACTGGCGTGATATACAGCACCCTTAAAGCTCACTGTGGTATTTATAGTGGCTCTGGAGATTTCCCTTGTAAAGCTGCAGGCTTGACCTGTAAACCAAGACTGGGGTACCTCTCACCCTCCCTTACCCACCCACACCCAATGTCTAAGTGGCACACATGGAGCCAGGCTGTATAAGGTAGAATGGTGGTGTGTGGACATGCGTAAAGTGTGTGTGTGTGTGAGAGAGAATATATATGTGTGTGTGTGTGTGTGTGTGTGTCTGTGTGTGTGTATGTGTATATGTGTGTGTGTGTTTATATATGTGTGTGTGTGTGTGTGTGTGTGAGAGAGAATATATATGTGTGTGTGTGTGTATATATATATATATATGTGTGTGTGCGTGGGCGTGCATGCTTGCGTGCGTGCGTATGTGTGTGTGTGTTTGTGCATGTGTCCATGTGTGTGGTTAGGATTAGGGGCTGGCGTTGAGGACTGGCATGTAATGATGAAACATATGGTTTTTAGGCCCATGGTCTGTCTGCCTGAAGGCCTGAAGGCATAAGGGAACGTGCTGTAGAGCTGGGTTAGACTCTGTCCCACAGTCATTAAGGAGCTACTCTCCCAACAGGCTAACCCCCTAACTAGTGAAGTCATAGCAATTTAAGGGAGCTAATAAAAAATACACCTGTCCCATGGACCTGTGGAGAAGGAACCAGGAATGATGAAGGAACCAGGAATGATGAACCACTTAGTATTCAAACTGAGTCACTCACTGCACTATCAATGAGAAAAGAGTTGTTGTCTGTAGTCTGATTCTGTATCATGAGGAGGCTACTTTGCCAATGAGAGTCTGTTTGCAGTTGGCACTTTTCGCTGTGAGCAGGGCTCACATAACAGTAAATAACTCAAACCACAAGTATGCCAAGAATCATCAGAATAACTTATTAATTCATCATATTTGATCTCTTCCTCTATTTTGTGTAACACTTATTCTTATTTTCTCTAACTTTTTGAAGAGAAAGAAAATATTCCATTGAGTCGAAGACAAAGAGGTCAGAACAATTATCATGTTCACGTGAACACCAAAGCTCATCTCAGCTTACGGCAGCTCTTATCTAGCCCAACACCTGACCCATTTACAAAAACAATATCTCCTATAAACCCATAGTTCCCCCCATTGTTGGCACCCCAACCCTGAATGAAAAGATAAGACAGCAATCAGTGAAAATACACTGTTATCTGAGAGCTCTGTTTCGACTAGCTCATTTTCAGGTGTGAGAGGTTAGCGTTAGTGCCCTTTGAGGAGAGAATGCCTGGTAGCAGAAATACACTGAAACGCCTGAGGTTAAGGGATCATTTGGGGCTATGGAAAGTCTGAGAGGATGACATCATCTGAATGCTCCCAGGGATGGAAAGGAAATCTCCTCTTTGGCAAAAATTGAGGGATTTTAAATAGAAGTATGGGGTAATAATAGTGTTTTCTCCAAGTAAACAGTCCAAACTACTGCCTGTGTGAAATAGTATCAGTCAATGTGCTGGGGTTCATGTCACTCAACAGTAAGAACTGATATATGTGTTGTCAAAGCTCATGCCAGGTAAGGCCATGGAAATCTAAATAGATTGCTTGTTTTTTGGGCTAATTCCTGAAAGCCGTCTCAGAGTAGGAGTGCTGATCTAGGATCAGGCCCCCCTGTCCATATAATCATATTAATGATGATATAAAGGCTAAACTGATCTTAGATCAGCACTCCAACTCTGAGGCACTATGAATAATGGCTCTGACTTGATATCCTCAAAAACCAAAGCACACCATAATGATTGTCTTAGGAGTTTAAATAATTTATTGTCCCTTAATCGTAAATGATTAATCAATGAAATACAAAACCATTAGCAACAATATACAACATGACTAGATCGCAAATTTACAATCCAAGGAAACACTTTGAAGAACCCTTTTTGGTTACAGGTAGAACTCTTTTGGGTTCCATGTAGAACCCTCTGGGGAAAGGGTTCTACCTGGAACCAAAAGGGTTCTTCCTGGAACCAAAAAGGGTTCTCCTATGGGGACAGCCAAAGAACCCTTTTGGAACCCTTTTTTCTAAGAGTGTAGAGATCCTTGCTCACAGTCAATCATATAATGCAAGGCAATCATTGTTGCAGGGAGTTTATTTTCCCCCTTAAAAAAGTAACAGACACAGACATGCACACACACACACACACACACACACACACACACACACACACACACACACACACACACACACACACACACACACACACACACACACACACAACACACATTCTCACTCTCTAATCTAATCAATGTAATAACATATAGAATGAGCTCCAAAAGTATTGGGACAGTGACACATTTCTTAATTATTTTGGCTCTGTACTGCAGCACTTTGGATTTGAGAAAGTTAGAGACGCACAAATATCATACCCCCAAGACATGCTAACATTTTTGGGGGGTTATGATATTTGTGCATCTGTAACTTTCTCCTTATGCTGTTCTTGGGAATTTGTCACTGTTGTTTTGTCATTGACTCATGAGGAGGTAGATGAGGAAAAAGAGGATGTCGAGGAGTTAAGGAAGACCACAAACCCCTACGCTAATCTGTCATGCTATTCCAACCCCAGTACTAGCCACTAGCCAGGATGTTTGAATGTGATCAGGCTCCAGGTTCCTACAGTACAATACGCTGACAGAGCAGAAGGTGAGAGGGAGGAGAAGACAGAGGTGGAGGTGGAGCGAAGGAAGGGAAGGAGGGAGGGAAGGATAGTTCTCTCTCTCTCTTACAAGCCCCCTAGGGTTCCATCCATCTTTGCCCTTCTCTGTGGAATCCCATTGAACTGATTTACAGAACGTCCACTGAGACTCTAGTTCTAGGGCTCTGGCTTGGCCTGATTGCTCCATCAAAGCACACCGGGCTTGATTTTGCAAGGCAGAAGTCTCCCCCTCTCTCCCTCTCTCTCCTTCTCGCTCCTTTGTTTTTTCATCCCTTGTTTCTGGACCCGCTCCCGTCGCGCCGCGGCTGCCAACTTTCCGCCTGCGCTCTCTCTCTCCAGAGTGGGCCGCCTCACCACTGGAGCCACCCAGAGCATTATGGGTATTAGTAAGATCGAGACTTTCATGGCTGAGGCTTACAATGTGCATCCCAAATGGTATCCTATTCCCTATAAAGTGCACTACTTTTGACCAGAGCCCTATGGCCTTATGCTCAAAAGTAGTGCACTATAAAGGAAACAGGGTGCCATTTGAGACATGGCTGAGGCTTTAGAATGTGCCAAGCCCATGGCCTCTGCAGTAATGACAGTGTAATAGTGTGGAGACACACACAGCCAGGAGGTCGGGGATGGTGAATTATCCTTCACTTTCGCTGACCCCAGAACAGTAGAAATGCCTCATGGACGGGATAGGTTTGTAGTGACCTTGGATCTGTCCCCTGACATCCTTGGAGGAAATAGTGCTGATAAGAGTGGAAAGAGTAGACTGAGAAGCTGAAGGAGTCCCTTTGTGACTTCATCATGACTATTTTGCTACATTACTACTGTACAAGCAATGTGTGTGTGTCCGTTTATCTGTGTGTCTGTGTGTGTGTTGGGAAGCGTTTCTCCATGGCTCTCGTAACAGTTGTTAAGCCCCAGACAGAGCAGCCTCTCTGGAGAGACATTAACCTGCTCAGCATCTCTCTGTTAACTGGGTTCAAAGAAAGGAGTCAAGTGTGTCTGCTTATAGTGAAGAGACAGGAACTAGACCCAGCAGGAGGAGGAGAGCTATGTGTGTGTGTGTGTGTATTTGCTACATACATATGTGCATGTGCCTACCTGCGAGCATGTGTGTGTATTTGTGTGCATGCATGCATATCCACACATGCGTGTGTGTGCGCTCATGTGTTTATCCCTGCCTGCGATTGAGGGGAGTATGTGTTTGTGTGTGTTTAAGAATCTCCTAGCCCTGTTATGCAGATGTCTGAGTATTGCATCTCTCTCTCTCTCTCTCTCTCTCTCTCTCTCTCTCTCTCTCTCTCTCTCTCTCTCTCTCTCTCTCTCTCTCTCTCTCTCTCTCTCTCTCTCTCTCTCTCTCTCTCTCTCTCTCTCTCTCTCTCTCTCTCTCTCTCTCTCTCTCTCTCTCTCTCTCTCTCTCTCTCTCAATGTGTACTGTAGGCAGGGCAGGCAGGCAGGCTAGCCATATGGACGGGAGGGGAGCTCTGGAAACATCCCATTACAAGTCATATATCACACTCCTGACAGCACCCATTCTGCGCTGTTTTCATTTCAATCATGAGTGCATCTGCACGGGAGAACTCAGGGCTCCACCATGTTAACCCACTACTGCCCAGGACTGCTACAGGTACCTCCAGTGTAGGGAGGTGGGGAGTATGAGAAGAAAGGAACCCTCTCACCTGGTGGCAGGTTTCTTGACTATTCAATATATCACTTTATTTATCACATGATGGCAGAATAGTCAATGGGGTCTCGACAATACGGTAGAAGTTTCTCCTCCTTGCTCTGAAAGGTAGAACAGTATGTTCCATATCTTATGATTTAGACACAAGAAAACTGAAACTACTCAGAAATAAAGATCTACCACATGCATTTTCATTTGTCTTGCTCTGAGACGATTTGTTTGACTCATTGGTGCTCTAACGAACTACCCTCTCTTGAAATCAAAACAAAGTGAGTGAGAGCGGATTTGTTGAGATTCCTACTTGGTGAACCAGTGTTCTCTGCTCGCCGCTTCCGCATGTAATCTATCCCACATGCATTATTTTCCCAGAGAAGTCTATTAAAATGTAGCGTAGTACGGCCAACCGAGAGATGAGAGCAGAACCAATACAGTACCCCCGGGCGATCCAACATACTGTTTTGATATAGAAGTGTCTGTCATGGATATGTTTAGCCGGGCCTATTATGTGATTTGTGGGGTACTCCTGAGGCCTTGCTTCACTTTCGATCCCAATCCATCTCCGGGATGGGTACAGCACACATCACAACTTCATGTCTCTGTAAAGTGCTGCAGTGTAAAAACGTCGGTCCGTCCTAGACGTGAAGACTTTGGTCTCAGGCCCAGGTTGCCTCCCTCTCCTTCTTTTCTTCAACCCCCCCCTCCTCCCTCCCTCCCTCCCTCCCTCCCTCCGTCCTCTCCTTCCCTCAGTGGGGAACCTGTTGCCAGGACAGGTAGTGAGGGGCGGAGAAGCGGGGGGACATTCCAGGCCCTGTTGTGCTCTCTTACTCCCTCCCTCCCACTCTCCCTCTCTGAGGAAAACAGCTGTGGTGTCCAGAGGAAATGCTGCTTTTTTCCCATCAGGCCGTTGCCTGTGATGGACAGGGGCCTGGTTTGGCTTGCGCTGCGAGGTAGGATGCAGTTTATGAGCCAGAACACAGAGGGAAGGGGGGGGGGGGACAGGCGCCACAGGACAGCTTTTGGCAGAATTTTCTGGCATATTCCCCCATGGCGTCCGACTTCTTGACCCCAACATGAGAGCATCATGGGAGATTACTTTGCCCTACTCCTTAACCTTTGCCAGTCCTTATATGTCCGTGCTAATATGTCTGGCTCGCAGTCCTTCTGTGTTTTCTTTCAATCAGGTATTAAGTGAAAGTTGATGCTGTGCTATCCTTCCTTACGTATCTAGACCTGTCCATCTGACCATCAATCATGTCCAGTGCACATGAATGTATACATACAGTGGGGGAAAAAAGTATTTAGTCAGCCACCAATTGTGCAAGTTCTCCCACTTAAAAAGATGAGAGAGGCCTGTAATTTTCATCACAGGTACACGTCAACTATGACAGACAAAAATGACAGAGAAAACAAAATCCAGAAAATCACATTGTAGTATTTTTTATGAATTTATTTGCAAATTATGGTGGAAAATAAGTATTTGGTCACCTACAAACAAGCAAGATTTCTGGCTCTCACAGACCTGTAACTTCTTCTTTAAGAGGCTCCTCTGTCCTCCACTCGTTACCTGTATTAATGGCACCTGTTTGAACTTGTTATCAGTATAAAAGACACCTGTCCACAACCTCAAACAGTCACACTCCAAACTCCACTATGGCCAAGACCAAAGAGCTGTCAAAGGACACCAGAAACAAAATTGTAGACCTGCACCAGGCTGGGAAGACTGAATCTGCAATAGGTAAGCAGCTTGGTTTGAAGAAATCAACCTTGGGAGCAATTATTAGGAAATGGAAGACATACAAGACCACTGATAATCTCCCTCGATCTGGGGCTCCACGCAAGATCTCACCCCGTGGGGTCAAAATGATCACAAGAACGGTGAGCAAAAATCCCAGAACCACACGGGGGGACCTAGTGAATGACCTGCAGAGAGCTGGGACCAAAGTAACAAAGCCTACCATCAGTAAAACACTACGCCGCCAGGGACTCAACTCCTGCAGTGCCAGACGTGTCCCCCTGCTTAAGCCAGTACATGTCCAGGCCCGTCTGAAGTTTGCTAGAGTGCATTTGGATGATACAGAAGAGGATTGGGAGAATGTCATATGGTCAGATGAAACCAAAATATAACTTTTTGGTAAAAACTCAACTCGTCGTGTTTGGAGGACAAAGAATGCTGAGTTGCATCCAAAGAACACCATACCTACTGTGAAGCATGGGGCTGGAAACATCATGCTTTGGGGCTGTTTTTCTGCAAAGGGACCAGGACGACTGATCCGTGTAAAGGAAAGAATGAATGGGGCCATGTATCGTGAGATTTTGAGTGAAAACCTCCTTCCATCAGCAAGGGCATTGAAGATGAAACGTGGCTGGGTCTTTCAGCATGACAATGATCCCAAACACACCGCCCGGGCAACGAAGGAGTGGCTTCGTAAGAAGCATTTCAAGGTCCTGGAGTGGCCTAGCCAGTCTCCAGATCTCAACCCCATAGAAAATCTTTGGAGGGAGTTGAAAGTCTGTGTTGCCCAGCGACAGCCCCAAAACATCACTGCTCTAGAGGAGATATGCATGGAGGAATGGGCCAAAATACCAGCAACAGTGTGTGAAAACCTTGTGAAGACTTACAGAAAACGTTTGACCTGTGTCATTGCCAACAAAGGGTATATAACAAAGTATTGAGAAACTTTTGTTATTGACCAAATACTTATTTTCCACCATAATTTGCAAATAAATTCATAAAAAATCCTACAATGTGATTGTCTGGAAAAAAAAATATCATTTTGTCTGTCATAGTTGACGTGTACCTATGATGACAATTACAGGCCTCTCTCATCTTTTTAAGTGGGAGAACTTGCACAATTGGTGGCTGACTAAATACTTTTTTTCCCCACTGTACAATGGTACACCAAAAATGAGGGTATGAGAATGAAGCAAATCTAATCTACCTCAAAGCAATCCAGACTATTTTGGAAACATACGTAAGAAATTGAAAGTTTGTTTGGTGTAAGTGCTCACGAACAGCATCTAGTCACAACAAGATGGAGGTGTAAAATGAGTCAGTCAGTACTCATAGACATCGAATAAAGTAAAGAACACATTGGCCTAACCTCCTCTCTCTCTCTCTCTCTCTCTGTAGGCCTTTGTCTCCATCTCCCTGCTGTACTGGGGCCTGCAGACATTCAGCCAACTGATTGCAGTCAAGAAGAAGACAACATGAGATTGTCAGGTCCCCAGGTGCTGCTGATTGATTGATTGATTGATTATTTTCCTAGGATCCCCTTTTTCATGAAATGTAATACTTAACTTTATATCTTTCAGTTCCATTTATGACTAAACAGTTTTCTGTTACCAGTCTCACTCATCAATTTAGCTGGTCTATAGGCCAGCAGTACAGTATGATCGACTAAATAAGACACATTTCAGAAATAAACGCTGTATTAGATATTCATGTATTTTATATAACTAAAACTGTGATTAATGAGTATTAGGGTATCTGAATAAGTAACACTACAGTAGAAGCCTTCTCTACTTCACTACCATGGGCTGGAAAATAGTTTCGGGATTCTGCACCAGGTGGCACTATTGTTGCCTTAAGACTGCATTCATTTTATAAATAAGGTTGCCCCTAGACTCTGATCTTGGGTCAGTTTTGTATTTTCCCAAATAATAGTTAAGGTAAGGATTGGAGGAGGAGAAGCTGAAGATCTGTACCTGGTACCTGCCAAAATAATATAAACACTTGAGTAAATGTGGGATTCAAAGTATATTGAAAGCAGGTGCTTCCACACAGGTGTGGTTCCTGAGTTAATTAAGCAATTAACATCCCATCACGCTTAGGGTCATGTGTAAAAATGCTGGGCTGATCATTATTTTGGCTGCCCTGGCTATGCCCCCATAGGATGACAATGCCCCCATCCACAGGACAATCATGGTCACTGGAGTGGCGCTAGGGAGGCACCAGAGACAGTGTTTTCCACCACCATCAACAAAACACCAAATGAAAGAATTTCTCATGGAAGAATGGTGTCGCATCCCTCCCATAGAGTTCCAGAATATATGCCAAGGTGCATTGAAGCTGTTCTGGCTCGTAGTGGCCCAACGCCCTATTAAGACACTTTATGTTGGTGTTTCCTTTATTTTGGCAGTTACCTGTACATCAGACTGTAGGCAGCTGGCCTGGTCCTAGAATTAAACAAACTAAAAAACAGTGTAGGCAGCCTACCCAATAGAAGCCTAGTCGAATGGCAGAAACACGTGAATAGACTCGTAGGCCTACAGTACATATCTGTGGTGCCTGTTATTCAATGTCCAATGAGCTGTTCACTTCCTTACCGTCAGGCAGACGGTATCGGAGCATGAGGTCTGATACCAACAGGCTCAGAGACAGTTTCTATCTACAAGCCTAATGTTTGGTATACTCAGTGTACACACATCCACACACACACATTCATGCTACACACACATCACAACTGCTGCTACCAGACTCTATGATTTCTAAGTACTGCACAATTTAAACACTTGCCCCCCAATCCCCCCATCCCCAAAACACGTGTAAATATTGGACGATAAATTGTGCCTGTATTATACTAATGCTAAAATGTTTATTCTATTCTACTGAGCCATTTACTTTATGTTCCTATTCTTATATTTTATTATTTCTTATTGTTGCGTTGTCGAGAAGAAACCTGCAAGTAAGCAATTCGTTGGACGGTGTGTACCAAGTGTATCCCGTACATTAGACTAATATAACTTGAAACTTGAAACAATGTCTCTGCAGTACATGACCCTGGTATAGAAGTGTATCAGAGAGACTAGTGTCACCAGCTGAGCCCTGGTCAATTGATGCTACTGTGTGTTCTGTTGTTGTGTGAAAACACTGTGAATTATTAAAAATGTCTCACATATTCCCTCAGCACTGTTTGATATTGCACAGTCGCGTTTCAAAATGCCAGTATTTTACACAGCATATGCCACCAGAGAGCAAAGCTAAATAAAATATGTGTCCAATTCAGTCAGTAGTATTTACTGCAGGTTGTTTTGGTGTAGGAAAGGATATCACATGCACTGTTATTTGGAGATACACAGTTAATAGGATTTTGCCTCTTACCTGTAAGGTAGGCTAGGCCTAGCCCAATATGTACTGTTATGGAGTGTAGGCGAGCATACTCCTTTTTACGTCCAAGGACCTTATATGTTATGTTATTTAGGGCCCTGTGTTTTGGTTGATCATGTCACTTGACCTGGATTTGAACCTTTATTTTTACACAATAAATCAATTGTCATAGGATGGTACTGCACCATCTGACATAAAACACAGGGCCCTAGACTTATGCCAAAACATCTAAATGTGAATCGAATCTCATTGTGATACAGTTCTAGAAACATAAAGCCCTTTACTTTCATATCAAATCAAAATATTTTCACAAATGCAAAATATACACTTATTTTCAGTTACAAAACTTTCCATTACACACAGGTGTTCGGAGACGCTAGATATCTCATAAGAACAGGTGGTCGCCTCTGCTTTTGTAAACAAGCGCTGTAACATGGAAATATGGCCTTTCACAATCTCTGACCAGGAAACATGAAGGACCTCTCTCTCCAATTACGTGGAAAAACAATTAAGCATTAACATTTCTTTAGCTTAGCTATGAGCGTTTTAATTGATAAACATGATCAATTTTGGTAGCAACATTAAATCAGAAAATGCATGAACAGGAAGGGTAGCCTATTTGTACCTGACGTGCAGAATGTTTTTTGGCGACAAACCTATTGCCGGCGTTTTGACCACAAACACGTTTCTTCTCTTTTCACGGGGGATCAACAACTTTGGGAAAATATCAGACATTATACAATAAGTAAATGTCTTTCTCATATCCAATAAACTGTTTTAATAAATGGCTCGTTTAGCAGCAATCAGCAGTTGAAACAATAACAAAGCGTGCTCCCCCACCCCTGTAAAAAACGTAGGAATGGGGCTGAAGTACAGTGCCTTGCAAAAGTATTCATCCCCCTTGGCGTTTTTCCTATTTTGTTGCATTACAACCTGTAATTTAAATGGAATTTTATTTGGATTTCATGTAATGGACATACACAAAATAGTCCAAATTGGTGAAGTGAAATTTAAAAAATTCTAAAAAATGAATAATGGAAAGGTGGTGCATGCATATGTATTCACCCAATTTGCTATGAAGCCCCTAAATAAGATCTGGTGCAACCAATTACCTTCAGAAGTCACATAATTAGTTAAATAAAGTCCACCTGTGTGCAATCTAAGTGTCACATGATCTCAGTATAAACAGTGGGGAGAACAAGTATTTGATACACTGCCGATTTTGCAGGTTTTCCTACTTACAAAGCATGTAGAGGACTGTAATTTTGATCATAGGTACACTTCAACTGTGAGAGACGGAATCTAAAACAAAAATCCAGAAAATCACATTGTATGATTTTTAAGTTATTAATTTGCATTTTATTGCATGACATAATTATTTGATCACCTACCAACCAGTAAGAATTCCGGCTCTCACAGACCTGTTAGTTTTTCTTTAAGAAGCCCTCCTGGTCTCCACTCATTACCTGTATTAACTGCACCTGTTTGAACTCGTTACCTGTATAAAAGACACCTGTCCACACACTCAATCAAACAGACTCCAACCTCTCCACAATGGCCAAGACCAGAGAGCTGTGTAAGGACATCAGGGATCAAATTGTAGACCTGCACAAGGCTGGGATGGGCTACAGGACAATAGGCAAGCAGCTTGGTGAGAAGGCAACAACTGTTGGTGCAATTATTCAAAAATGGAAGAAGTTCAAGATGACGGTCAATCAACATCGGTCTGGGGCTCCATGCAAGATCTCACCTCGTGGGGCATCAATGATCATGAGGAAGGTGAGGGATCAGCCCAGAACTACACGGCAGGACCTGGTCAATGACCTGAAGAGAGCTGGGACCACAGTCTCAAAGAAAACCATTAGTAACACACAGTACTCCTGAGTGGCGCAGTGGTCTAAGGCACTGCATCGCAGTGCTAACTGTGCCACTAGAGATCCTGGTTCGAATCCAGGCTCTGTCGCCCGCGACCGGGAGACTCATGGGCGGCGCACAATTGGCCCAGCGTCGTCCAGGGTAGGGGAGGGAATGGCCGGCAGGGATGTAGCTCAGTTGATAGAGCATGGCGTTTGCAACGCCAGGGTTGTGGGTTCGATTCCCACGGGGGGCCAGTATAAAAAAAATATGTATTCACTAACTGTAAGTCGCTCTGGATAAGAGCGTCTGCTAAATGACTAAAATGTAAAAATGTAAATGTCATGGATTAAAATCATGCAGCGCACGCAAAGTCCCCCTGCTCAAGCCAGCGTATGTCCAGGCCCATCTGAAGTTTGCCAATGACCATCTGGATGATCCAGAGGAGGAATGGGAGAAGGTCATGTGGTCTGATGAGACAAAAATAGAGCTTTTTGGTCTAAACTCCACTCGCCGTGTTTGGAGGAAGAAGAAGGATGAGTACAACCCCCAAGAACACCATCCCAACCGTGAAGCATGGAGGTGGAAACATCATTCTTTGGGGATGCTTTTCTGCAAAGGGGACAGGACGACTGCACCGTATTGAGGGGAGGATGGATGGGGCCATGTATCGCGAGATCTTGGCCAACAACCTCCTTCCCTCAGTAAGAGCATTGAAGATGGGTCGTGGCTGGGTCTTCCAGCATGACAACGACCCGAAACACACAGCCAGGGCAACTAAGGAGTGGCTCCGTAAGAAGCATCTCAAGGTCCTGGAGTGGCCTAGCCAGTCTCCAGACCTGAACCCATTAGAAAATCTTTGGAGGGAGCTGAAAGTCCGTATTGCCCAGCGACAGTCCCGAAACCTGAAGGATCTGGAGAAGGTCTGTATGGAGGAGTGGGCCAAAATCCCTGCTGCAGTGTGTGCAAACCTGGTCAAGACCTACAGGAAACGTATGATCTCTGTAATTGCAAACAAAGGTTTCTGTACCAAATATTAAGTTCTGCTTTTCTGATGTATCAAATACTTATGTCATGCAATAAAATGCAAATTAATTACTTAAAAATCATACAATGTGATTTTCTAGATTTTTGATTCCGTCTCTTACAGTTGAAGTGTACCTATGATAAAAATTACAGACCTCTACATGCTTTGTAAGTAGGAAAACCTGCAAAATCGGCAGTGTATCAAATACTTGTTCTCCCCACTGTATACACTTGTTCTGAAAGGTCCCAGAGTCTGCAACACCACTAAGCAAGGGGCACCACCAAGCAAGCAGCACCATGAAGACCAAGGAGCTCTCCAAACAGGTCAGGGTTGTGGAGAAGTACAGATCAGGGTTGGGTTATAAAAAAATATCAGAAACTTTGAACATCCCACGGAGCACCATTAAATCCATTATTAAAAAATGGAAAGAATATGCACCATAACAAACCTGCCAAGAGAGGGCCGCCCACAAAAACTCACAGACCAGGCAAGGAGGGCATTAATCAGAGAGGCAACAAAGATAACCCTGAAGGAGCTGCAAAGCTCCACAGTGGAGATTGGAGTATTTAAATGTCTTGGAATGGCCTAGTCAATGCCCAGACCTCAATCCAATTGAGAATCTGTGGTATGACTTAAAGATTGCTGTACACCAGCGGAGCAGTTTTGCCTTGAAGAATGGGCAAAAATCCCAGTTGCTAGATGTGCCAAGCTGCAGAGACATACCCCAAGGGACTTGCAGCTGTAATTGCTGCAAAAGGTGGCTCTACAAAGTATTGACTTTGGGGGGGTGAATAGTTATGCACGCTCAAGTTTTCTGTTTTTGTTTCACCCCAAAAAATATTTTGCATCTTCAAAGTGGTAGGCATGTTGTGTAAATCAAATGATACAACCCCCCCCAAAAATCTATTTTAATTCCAGGTTGTAAGGCAACAAAACAGGAAAAATGCCAAAGGGGTGAATACTTTCGCAAGCCACTCTAGGCAGAAGATTAGCCCTACATTTTTCCCTACAGGTCGGAACGCTTGGCTGCCATAATCAGAGCATTGCGGAGCTGGGGCTGGATATGGCTCGACAACGTACCTCAATCCAGGGATGGAAGATGTCGCTGTACTACTAACTATCCCGGTTGACAAATTGAGACGATTGAAATACTGCTAGTTTTCTATTAAACTGCATTTTTCGTCCTCATGCTAGGTAGCAGAAGCCACAGCAGCCATTTTGGAATGGCATGTAGAACGTTGCGTTAAACAACAAAGGATATTCAGCCAATCAGGCAGCAGAAATGTAACCATCCGAAATATCAAAAGGACTGACCATCCATGATATCAAAATTATAGTTTTAAGGCTATATGGTGTTTTGTTTACATTACTTTGTTTACAAACATTGGAGTAAAATAAGCTTATATTTTTGGTTCTGAACGGGTACAATTGTTGAACTAAACTCATGAGGCATTTCTAAGTAAAATTCTTCAAGAATCAACTGATTTATGAGTCCAAAATTGGATGTAGTATAACCGGTGTCAGTGTTCTGGCTTAGCATGTAGAGCCTCCTCCTGTAACTTGCCTCTGACTGGCCTTGAACCAGAGTCCTCTAACTCGCCAACACACATGACCGCCCGCTTGACAACGTACGAGCCATTTGAGCTTTACAAAATGTACATTGTAAGCTAGCTGTGGAGTGATGTTACGATACACTCTTAACTCCGTTACAGTAGTGTAACCTTTAAATGAGTAGGGCACAAGCTCTGTGACACCGATCAATGTATATTTTAGATAGAAATTAAGCTACAACCATATGACATGAAAAACTAGGCTTCAGAATCCAATTTGATAGGATTACTTCTCTAACTCACTCCACCTATCATCACTTGATGATTGAGACTAGCCAAAGCATGCCATCTCATTTCTAAGAGTTTCTCACCATTCCAAGGCTCTATTTGGAAATAAAGGCATACAAATCCCAGACTCAATGTTTGAATAGAATGTGTCAAGCACAATGAGTCTGGAAGTAGTGTTGCAACGTTCTACGTTATGTACCGAGTGTGTAGGCTACATACGTTTGCAAGGTTGTTTGTTATGCTGCTTCCAGATGTGTACTGTTTGTCTTTAAATATCAATTAGGCCCGTTGTCTGTGTATCGGTCTATCATGTATATCTGAATTGGGCTTGTTGCATCTCTACACAAAGCATTGTTAGTTATAAGGGTGTGGGAGAATTCTCCTCCTGGGTTTACCCTAATAAAAAAGGAAAGACAATCAATAAGAATATGATCTCACAAGGCACCCCCTTGTGCCAAAGGAAACACAATGCAATTAGGAACAGTCATTTTCCCCTACAAACATAATGATACCCCAATGACACTTCCACTTGTTCTGTCTCCATCTTAATACTTCATTAGACGGACTGAACTAAATCATAAATGAATTCAATAAGACTCAGACCGCATGACTGCATGGATGTCCACTTTACTGCATGGCACACCATGTGCATCTGTTCCCTAGTCCCAGAGTACAACGCATCAAGTAGTGACATCACACATTAAGGATGCCCATAGGTGTCAAACCCAGTACACGACACCACTATTTGTGAGATTTTCTGTATGAGATATTATCCAGTAATTGTATTGTACCTGAATTGTTTTGTTTTGGCCTCTTCAATAGCTGCAGTGAGAGACAGCATGTTATACCTGTAGCTGATATCAACACAACAATGTTTTGTGTTATGACGGCGTCATTTTGTCAGTTGTCACACGTTGATACTAGCTATCTTCTTATGACATCTGTTATGTAGTTAATATGACATATAGCTTTTATGATGGAAGTTTACAAAAGCCTTTTCTCTGACTAAAGAAAATATTGTTTCCTCTCTATCTCAGTCTAAAACAATCAAAAAATCTCCATGATATCATCCAACAAATGAAGGTCTTCTACATGCCCACATTTATCACTTGCAGACAGAGTTATTGGGTGAGTAAAGCATCTCTGCATCTCCAAGCCTTCAACACGATATCTCAGCTGTAAATTGACCTGCATCAGTAGCAAACAACATTCTATTAAAGCCATTTTCTAACACAGATATGTTGTTTTAACCATATAAAAAGGTATTTTTCATCACCTTCTTGTGAATTTATAACAGGCAGACATCAATAAGAATGCATAGACACTAATGCTATTTACTGTGATAATGTCTTCCAAGACTGAATGCTTCTTTGTACTGATTCAATCTCTGTTCTATTCTTGTCTTAAACATCCCCCACTGAGTAATACTCCAGGATGAATTCTGAGTAAATGCCTATAATATGGAAAAGGATGGCACAGTATATTGTAATTACACTATATATACAAAAGTATGTGGACAGCCATTCAAATTAGTGGATTCGGCTATTTCAGCCACACCTATTGCTGACAGGTGTATAAAATCGAGCACACAGCCATGCAATCTCCATAGACAAACATTGGCAGTAGAAGAGCTCAGTGACTTTTAACGTGGCACCATCATAGGATGCCACCTTTCCAACAAGTCAAAAAATTGCCCTGCTAGAGCTGCCCCGGTCAACTGTAAGTGCTGTTATTGTGAAGTGGAATCGTCTAGGAGCAACAATGGCTCAGCCGTGAAGTGGTAGGCCAAACAGGCTCACAGAACGGGACCGCCGAGTGCTGAAGCGAGTAGTGTGTAAAAATCGTCTGTCCTCGGTTGCAACACTCACTACCGAGTTCCAAACTGCCTCTGGAAGTAACGTCAGCACAAGAACTGTTCGTCGGGAGCTTAATAAAATGAGTTTCCATGGCCGAGCAGCCGCACACAAGCCTAAGATCACCATGCGCAATGCCAAGCGTCGGCTGGAGTGGTGTAAAGCTTGCTGCCATTGGACTCTGGAGCAGTGGAAACACGTTCTCTGGAGTAATGAATCACTCTTCACCATCTGGCAGTCCGACGGACTAATCTGGGTTTGGCGGATGGCAGGAGAACGCTACCGGCCTGAATGCATAGTGCCAACTGTAAAGTTTGGTGGAGGAGGAATAATGGTCTGGGGCATTTTTTCATGGTTCGGGCTAGGCCCCTTAGTTCCAGTGAAGGGAAATCTTAATGCTACAGCATACAATTACATTCTAGATGATTCTGTGCTTCCAACTTTGTGGCAACAGTTTGGGGAAAGCCCTTTCCTGTTTCAGCATGCCAATGCCCCCATGCACAAAGCGAGGTCCATACAGAAATGGTTTGTCGAGTTCGGTGTGGAAGAACTTGACTGGCCTGCACAGCCCTGACCTCAAATCCATCAAACACCTTTGGGATGAATTGGAATGCCGATTGCGAGCCAGGCCTAATCGCCCAACATCAGTGCCCGACCTCACTAATGCTCTTGTGGCTGAATGGAAGCAAGTCCCCGCAGCAATGTTCCAACATGTAGTGGAAAGCCTTCCCAGAAGAGTGGAGGCTGTTGAAGCAGTAAAGGGGGGACCAACTCCATATTAATGCCCATGATTTTGGAATGAGATGTTCGACAAGCAGGTGTCCATATACTTTTGGTCATGTAGTGTACTGTAGCTTTATTACATTTACATTTTACATTTTAGTCATTTAGCAGACGCTCTTATCCAGAGCGACTTACAGTCAGTGAGTGCATACATTATATATTAAATGTTTTATTTATTTATTTTTATACTGGCCCCCCTTGGGAATCGAACCCACAACCCTGGCGTTGCAAACGCCATGCTCTACCAAATGAGCTACATCCCTGCTGGCCATTCCCTCCCCTACACTGGACGACACTGGGCCAATTGTGCGCCGCCCCATGGGTCTCCCGGTCGCGGCCGGCTACGACAGAGCCTGGATTCGAACCAGGATCTCTAGTGGCACAGCTAGCACTGCAATGCAGTGCCTTTATCCCCCCTCCATTGCTTCCCAGCTCTCAGCATTAGGAGATGAATTACAGACACTGCACTGTTTCTTCCCACATCACTGGCTCTGTATGAAGCTAATGTTATGCCAGTGTGATATCATCAAAGCACTTGTGTGAGTCTAAGAGTATTCCACTCAGTCGACCAACACTAACTCACATTAGCAGTCAGCTGAAACACACTGTGGCATTCCCCTGTGCAATGCATTTCAGTATCTCTCACCTCTGACATTTCAGTAATTGCAACCTGAACATAAATACGAGAGAATATGCTGTCTGAAATAGCCGTAACACCTTTCCTGCATCGATAGCCATATAGTAAAAAACTAAAACAACCTTGGGGGATATGATATAATCATGGATATTTAGTAGATTTGTTATTTTTCTGGGTTTTTCTTCTACTACGGTACCAGTCAGCAGATGGGCAGAGCCACAACGACAAATGTGATTTTTCTTCTCCCACTGCCATAAAATGTTATAGTGTTATGGTTCTCATGTTATTACCATAACTCATGTTATGGTAATAGTCTTGTGCTACCAACTGTCAGCATGGCACTGGAAGGGGTAGTACACATACCACACACACGCGCGCGCGCACACACGCCCACACACACACACACACACACATTCAATCGGACACATCGATCAGACAAATCTCCACTACCCCATCCCATCCATCTCCAATCTCTTCAAACCATAACACTGCATTGCCTTGTGCCCTGTCTTATACTATATCATTGAGTGATGGATCGACAGATGGAGAAGATGAGAGAACATAGAGGCTGTGTATGGAGGAGGGCTGTGGAGAACAACTGTCAATCCCTTCAAAGTTCATGCTCCAATGCACCTCTCTGGGGGCATATACACAATGAGAGGACCAACTGTCCAATAGGTAACAATGAACACAGACCGCCAGCCACTAGGGACCCATGCCTAGTTGCTGTAGTATGCTGGGGAAGGCACTTATGTAATATTATATTATTATACACAGCCAGTCAGCCAGCCATACTAGACTCCAACCACTATACTGTGGCTATATTTAGCACAGGAAGCAGCTTTAGGTGGGGTAGTCATTATATTTGTCTGTTGAAGGAGCATACTTCCTTCCATATGTACTATTTGTGAGACTACAGGCTTTGCCATCCATTAGTGAGGCTAGGTCATAGGATTACTGTACAGATATCGTTAAAGTAACTGTCCAGTGAAAAAAGTTAATAGAAAAAAAGAAAGAAATAATTAATAGTCTGTTAACTCATACTGAAATAATGTTGTTGACTCGTCCTATAGTCACATTTGTGGCCATAGATCATAATGTCATGTTGGCTCATTGGCTGAGCTGGCCAATCAGTGGTCTACTTACATGAATATTTTGAATGACCAGTATACGCCCACACCATTCTGTTTGTTGGAATACGGCTACACCATTCCAACAGAGAAAAGCTGCTTTTTAAAACGATTTAACTCATATTGTAATTAATTATAGGTAATATTTCATAGAAATCTGGAAACACTGGACAGTTACTTTAAATATAGCTTATATCTTTAGTATATAGCTTATATAATTTGTCTACGGAAGCACAGTTCCCGCTCAGCCCAGTCAAAGCTATTCGCTGCTATGGCACCCCAATGGTGGAACAAGCTCCCCCACGACGCCTGGACAGCGGTGTCACTGACCACCTTCTGGAGACACTTGAAACCCTACCTCTTTAAGGAATACCTGGAATAGTTTAAAAGTAATCATTCTGCCCCACCCCCCCCCCCTCCCCCACCCCCCCCATAAAAAAAAGAAGAAAAAAATCATAGGCTATCATCAGTTGAATGCACCAATTTGTAAGTCGCTCTGGATAAGAGTGTCTGCTAAATGACGTAAATGTCACGGTTCAGACAGACGACCAGAGGACCACAATTGCGTCACACCAGAAAGTTTATTAAAACTTAAGGGAAAGGGGAAGTAGGGAGTGAATGAAGGCTCCAGGGGTAACAGGGATCCCGTCCAATGTGCTGGGTCTGTGCCCCCCCCAGTGGCAGCGATGCGTCCTATGAAGCCGGTGGTGGGTGGTCCAGAAGTCCTGGGGGGGGGAGACACAGACACAACAGGGCGGAATGAAACAAGGCAGCAGTACAGTTCAAGGGAAATCCAAAATACGTAGTAGCAAGGCAGAAGGCTGGTCAGAGTTACCGGGATTGAAGAGTAGTCAGGAGTCGTTATGGCAGAAGCAGGTCTGGATCTCCTGGGGCAGAAGAGTATCCAAAAATCAGGCAGGTCCGGGGTCACAAAACCAGGGTGAGCCAGAAGCGCGAGCAAACAGGTTCCGGGTGTGAGCTTTGCAGACGATCTGACACCGGAGAGCTGAAAGACAGGGCCTTAAATACTGGGAGAGGTAGTGGGTAATGCAGCGCAGCTGGCAGAGTAATTAGAGCAGAGCAGAGCAGGGACAGGTGGAGCTAGTTAGGCTGAGTAGAGAGAGTGGTGAGCAGAGTGGAAGAAAATAAAGGTGGTAACCCGGTGGAGTGAGAGGCTCATGACAGAACCCCCCCCCCAAGGGACGGCCCCAGAAGTCCCAAGAGCAACACCACGCCGGGCGGGAGGAGGGGAGCCGGAGGAGGGCTAGAACTCCTCCGAACGGTCCGAGTGAACGTCCTCATCCTCGGAGGAAGCCGGAGGGCCGTGGTCGGGAGATGGGACAGGTCCCGAGACAGGATCAGGCACAGGACAGGAAGCCGAGCGGGCAGGACGGTTAGGGACCCCTCTGGGGCGGCCCCTACGGATTGCAGGTTGATCAGGATGCCGTTGGTGGAAAGCGGTGATGAGAGTCCTATCCACAATCCGACTAGCTGGCACCCAGGTCCTTTCCTCAGGTCCATAGCCCTCCCAGTCAATGAGGTACTGGAGACCCCTACCCCTCCGTCTGGACCGAAGCAGGCGGCGGACGGTGTAAACCAGACCACCATCGACGAGCCGTGGAGGAGGAGGACAAGGCGCAGCAGGGACCAGCGGACTCTCATGGATGGGCTTAATCTTAGACACATGGAAAGTGGGGTGCACCCTCAGGGAATTAGGCAGTTGGAGCCGGACAGCAGTTGGGCTAATCACTCTTATGATAGGGAATGGGCCAATGAACCGAGGTGCCAGCTTCTGCGACTCCACCCTGAGTGGCAGGTTCTTCGATGACAACCACACCCTTTGACCAACATGGTAGGTGGGAGCAGGAATTCTCCGACGGTTGGCCCCGGTAGTGTAGCTGGCAACGGATCTGAGGAGTGTGGCTCGGGCTTGTGACCAGGTGCGGCGACATCGACGGGCAAAAGCAAGTGCAGATGGGCAAGTAACCTCCTCTTCCTGGCTGGCAAATAGAGGAGGCTGGTATCCATAAACACATTGGAAAGGGGACATACCGATGGCAGAGCAGGTCAGAGAATTGTGTGCGTACTCCACCCATGTCAATTGCTGCGACCAGGAGTGGGGGTTGCGTGAAGTCATGCATCGCAGTGCCTTCTCGAGCTCCTGATTAGCCCGCTCTGACTGCCCATTGGATTGGGGATGGAATCCGGAAGTCAGACTGACTGTGGCTCCCAGCAGGTGACAGAACTCCTTCCAAAAAGCGGAGGAGAATTGTGGACCACGGTCAGAAACTACATCCTTTGGCAGTCCATGGATCCGGAAGACGTGTTCCAGGACCACCTGGGCGGTCTCCTTGGCGGTTGGGAGCTTGGGGAGGGGAATGAAGTGTGCCATCTTGCTGAAACGGTCAACTATGGTGAGAATGACGGTCATGCCTCTTGAAGGGGGCAGCCCCGTGACAAAGTCAAGGGCGATGTGAGACCAGGGACGTCTGGGCACAGGCAGGGGCTGCAGCAATCCGGCTGGGGGCTGGCAGGACGACTTGTGTTGGTTGCAGATGGGGCAGGCTTGGACGAATTCCCGTACATCCTTTCTCAGAGAGGGCCACCAGAACCTCTGGGCGAGCAGGTTGTAAGTGCGGGTGGAGCCAGGGTGACAAGCTAGGCGGGAGTCATGTCCCCACTGAACGACCTGGGACCTCAGGTCTTCGGGGACAAAAAGGCGGTCAGCTGGGCAAGTGCTGGGACCTGGCTGGTTACGGAGAGCCTCCAGCACCTGTTCCTCAACAGCCCAGGTCAGAGCTGCAACGATGCAGGGACTTGGCAGAATCGACACAGGGTCCTTGGAGGGGGTGTCATCCTTCTGGAATTGACGGGAGAGGGCGTCTGGCTTGGTGTTGCGTGATCCAGGCCGGTATGACAGAGTGAAATTAAACCTGGTGAAGAACAGGGCCCAGCGGGACTGCCTGGAGTTCAACCGTTTGGCCGTGCGGATGTACTCCAAGTTCTTATGATCGGTCCAAACGAGAAATGGAATGGTGGACCCCTCCAGCCAGTGACGCCACTCCTCCAAGGCAAGCTTCACAGCCAGCAGCTCACGGTTCCCTATGTCGTAATTGCACTCAGAGGGGGACAACCGACGTGAGAAAAAGGCACAGGGATGGAGCTTCCTATCCTCCGCAGCCCACTGAGAAATCACAGCACCAACTCCCACATCCGAGGCGTCCACCTCCACAATGAATTGCCGGTCCACATCAGGCATCTGGAGGATGGGAGCGGAGGTGAACCTCACCTTGAGGGTACTGAAGGCTTTGTCGGCTGCTGGGGTCCAGGTGAAGGGTTGCTTGGTGCTGGTTAGAGCAGTGAGAGGGGCAGCAACGGTACTGTAGTTCCGGATAAACTTTCTATAGAAGTTAGCAAACCCCAGAAACTGTTGCAGCTTCTTTCTGTTCTCCGGAACTGGCCATGAAGTGACTGCTGATACTTTGGCAGGATCCATTTGGATACTTCCCTCTGCCACTATGTACCCCAGGAAGGCCACTGTCTTGACGTGAAACTCACATTTCTCTGCCTTGGCGTAGAGGGAATTCTCCAGAAGACGATGAAGGACTTGCTGGACATGGCGGGTGTGTTCAGACAGGTTTCTGGAGTAGATTAAGATGTCATCCAGGTAAACGAAGACAAACTTGTTTAACATGTCCCGCAGTACATCATTCACTAGAGCCTGGAACACAGCAGGAGCATTGGTGAGGCCAAAAGGCATAACCAGATACTCGTAGTGGCCTGTTGGTGTATTGAATGCGGTTTTCCATTCATCTCCCTCCCGGATCCGCACTAGGTGGTAAGCGTTTCTGAGATCCAACTTGGTAAAAACAGTGGCTCCCTGGAGCAACTCAAAAGCAGAGGTGAGCAGAGGCAGAGGGTAACGGTTTTTCACTGTGATGTCGTTGAGTCCCCTGTAGTCGATGCAGGGGCGAAGAGATCCGTCCTTCTTCCCCACAAAGAAGAAGCCAGCACCAGCAGGAGATGAAGATGAACGGATTAATCCTGCGGACAGAGAGCCATTGATGTAGTCCTCCATGGACTTTCTTTCAGGAGCAGACAACGAATAAAGACGACCCTTTGGAGGGGCTGTTCCAGGGAGGAGGTCGATGGCACAGTCGTACGGTCGGTGAGGGGGCAGAGATGTGGCTCTTGCTTTGTTAAACACCTCTCTGAGACCATGGTAGCATTCTGGGACATTGGAGAGGTCAGGAGCGGAGTTAGTAGGTACTGGCCGAGGGGGTAGTGCGGCAGCAAGCAGGCAGGTTCGGTGGCAGTCCTCTCCCCACTCCCTGATCACCCCGGTCACCCAGTCGAGCTGAGGGTTGTGCCGGCGGAGCCATGGGTAACCCAGGATGAGGGGTTGGCCTGGAGAGGGGAGCAGGTGAAACTGGATAGTTTCTTGATGGTTTCCGGACAGACCCATCGAGACCGGGGCCGTGACATGAGTGACCGATCCGAGTAAGTGTCCGTCCAGTGCCCGGGCAGGAATAGGAGGTGTCAAACGGAGGTTCTCCAGTCCCAGCTGGCGTGCCAGCTTGATGTCCATTATGTTGGCTTCGGCGCCAGAATCCACCAGAGCAGCCAGGGTGTGAGTTGAGTCAGAGAGGCGGAGGTGAACTTGCAGCAGGGGTTTGCGGTCGGAGGACTGGATGGTCATTGAACTCAACCGGACTCCCCCTATGCCCGGTGAGCTTCGGCCCTTTAAAGGGCAGGTTACCACACGATGTCCATCACCTCCACAATAGAGGCAGAGGTTTGAGGTGAAGCGGCGCTGGCGCTCTGCAGGAGTGAGAGAGGCTCGCCCAATCTCCATAGGCTCAGACTGATCAAGCTGACCTGGGTGAGTGGCAGTAGATGACAGGAGCCCAGTCGGATCTCTCCGAATGCCGGTAGTAGGTGGACCTTGGCGCCCCCTCTCACGACGACGGGTCTGTATCCTTCTGTCGATCCTGACAGTCAGTGCGATGGCTTCATCAAGAGTGGAAGGCAGTTCATGGGAGACCAACTCGTCCTTGATATAGTCAGCCAAACTATGGAAGAACGCGTCCACCAACGATGGTGTGTTCCAAGAACTTCGTCTAGCCAGGGTTCGGAAGTCGATGGAATGGTCTGCGACTGTACGTCTGCCTTGTCGAATACTGAACAGTTCACGAGACGCCTCTGCGGTTGGTGAATCCAGGTCAAACACCTTCAGCATCTCCTCAGCAAACAGGTCGAAGGTTGCACATGCGGGGGTTTGACGTTCGAACTCTGCTGTTCCCCAGAGTCGAGCTCGGCCCGTCAGGTGAGTGATGGCATACCCAACTTTAGCCCCCTCCGTGGCGAAGGTCCTTGGCTGCAAGGAGAACTGAAGTCGGCAGCTAGTCAGGAATGGCCGGACCTGGGTTGAATCGCCGTTGAACCGCTCGGGGTTTCCAATCTTGGGTTCCGGAGCAGCGGCTGCAATGACCGGGGCAGGTAACTCGGGGGCAGGGCTGGTGGGCAGACTGGCTGGGGTAAGGTTGGTGAGGAGTTGAATGATCATGGCGAGTTGTTGTTGCTGCTGCTGGAACTGCTGCTCATGCTCATCGGTTTCCATGTCGGGGAAAGTGTGCGCTGAGTCCATAATGGTCAGATCGTACTGTCACGGTTCAGACAGACGACCAGAGGACCACAATTGCGTCACACCAGAAAGTTTATTAAAACTTAAGGGAAAGGGGAAGTAGGGAGTGAATGAAGGCTCCAGGGGTAACAGGGATCCCGTCCAATGTGCTGGGTCTGTGCCCCCCCCAGTGGCAGCGATGCGTCCTATGAAGCCGGTGGTGGGTGGTCCAGAAGTCCTGGGGGGGGGAGACACAGACACAACAGGGCGGAATGAAACAAGGCAGCAGTACAGTTCAAGGGAAATCCAAAATACGTAGTAGCAAGGCAGAAGGCTGGTCAGAGTTACCGGGATTGAAGAGTAGTCAGGAGTCGTTATGGCAGAAGCAGGTCTGGATCTCCTGGGGCAGAAGAGTATCCAAAAATCAGGCAGGTCCGGGGTCACAAAACCAGGGTGAGCCAGAAGCGCGAGCAAACAGGTTCCGGGTGTGAGCTTTGCAGACGATCTGACACCGGAGAGCTGAAAGACAGGGCCTTAAATACTGGGAGAGGTAGTGGGTAATGCAGCGCAGCTGGCAGAGTAATTAGAGCAGAGCAGAGCAGGGACAGGTGGAGCTAGTTAGGCTGAGTAGAGAGAGTGGTGAGCAGAGTGGAAGAAAATAAAGGTGGTAACCCGGTGGAGTGAGAGGCTCATGACAGTAAATGTAAATGTAAAGGTAAATGTTTACAGTATATAGCTTATATACAGTTTATAGCTTTATCATATAGCTTTATATTTGCTAAGTCATAATATTTGATTAGTAAGCCCACAGGCTAAAGCCTCATCTGTGTGGTGGATGACAAAAGTCAATTATACAGTGACGCTAAGATCAATAATGATTGTGTCAGGAAGTGAAGTGACGTAGGTCTAATCTGTGCCCTGGTTCATACTTTGCTTGAGTGACTATTCATCACCACAGCGACTGACTGTTTTCATTCATAGTAGGGATGATGTAAGCGCGGCACAACAGACAGACAATCTGACTCATCTAGCTACTGCATGTTGATCATATGCAATTCTATTAGCATTTACGTAGTGGTGCTTTCATGTCATTCAGCCACCATTGTTTTGGTCTGCGTGACTGGGTCCATCCATAGCATGGATGGGTGATGCTTGTGCAAGGATGACTTATGCATGCATGCTCCCTCCAAAAAGAAGCCAGCCACTACCACCCTACCATATGCACTAATTGCTCATTCATGGGTTAGCACTGACATACACTGTATTGTAAATCCATATTCAATTTGAAACCTGGAGTGGAATATGACAAGTACATGTTCTTTATTGCTGATAAAATGTGATAACCAACTGCTAGGGAATGATATGGTCTCTACGTCAATGTGATGAGCATTCTCCCAACCCCACACTGTCACATGGGAGAAAATGTCAATACCTAGATTGGAGCCGGGCCCACTGGCAAACAACACAAATACCCTTGGCCTCGGTTGGCTAAAGACTGAGAGAGAGCATGTAGGTGTTTCTGAAAACATAAACAGTATTGGCAGATTTGGCACATTGGTCAATGATTTCGCCTCTATTTTCCCTAATTGTTTCAGGCATCTGATATTCAATTCAATACATTTTTACATTTACATTTTAGTCATTTAGCAGACGCTCTTATCCAGAGCGACTTACAGGAGCAATTAGGGTTAAGTGCCTTGCTCAAGGGCACATTAACGTCATTTAGCAGACGCTCTTAGCCAGAGCGACTCACAAATTGGTGCGTTCACCCTATAGCCAGTGGGATAACCACTTTACAATTGGGGGGGGGGGGGGCTAGAACGATTCCTTTATCCTATCCCAGGTATTCCTTAAAGAGGTGGGGTTTCAAATGTCTCCGGAAGGTGGTGAGTGACTCCGCTGTCCTGGCGTCGTGGGGGAGCTTGTTCCACCATTGGGGTGCCAGAGCAGCGAACAGTTTTGACTGGGCTGAGCGGGAACTATGCTTCCGCAGAGGAAGGGGAGCCAGCAGGCCAGAGGTGGATGAGCGCAATGCCCTCGTTTGGGTGTAGGGACTGATCAGAGCCTGAAGGTACAGAGGTGCCGTTCCCCTCACTGCTCCATAGGCAAGCACCATGGTCTTGTAGCGGATGCGAGCTTCAACTGGAAGCCAGTGGAGTGTGCGGAGGAGGGGGGTGACGTGAGAGAACTTGGGAAGGTTGAACACCAGACGGGCTGCGGCATTCTGGATGAGTTGTAGGGGTTTAATGGCACAGGCAGGGAGGCCAGCCAACAGCGAGTTGCAGTAGTCCAGACGGGAGATGACAAGTGCCTGGATTAGGACCTGTGCCGCTTCCTGTGTAAGGCAGGGTCGTACTCTCCGAATGTTGTAGAGCATGAACCTGCAGGAGCGGGTCACCGCCTTGATGTTGGCGGAGAACGACAGGGTGTTGTCCAGGGTCACGCCTAGGCTCTTCGCACTCTGGGAGGAGGACACAGCGGAGTTGTCAACCGTGATGGCGAGATCATGGAACGGGCAGTCCTTCCCCGGGAGGAAGAGCAGCTCCGTCTTGCCAGGGTTCAGCTTGAGGTGGTGATCCGTCATCCATACTGATATGTCTGCCAGACATGCAGAGATGCGATTCGCCACCTGGTTATCAGAAGGGGGAAAGGAGAAGATTAGTTGTGTATCGTCAGCGTAGCAATGATAGGAGAGACCATGTGAGGATATGACAGAGCCAAGTGACTTGGTGTATAGGGAGAAAAGGAGAGGGCCTAGAACTGAGCCTTGGGGGACACCAGTGGTGAGAGCACGTGGTGCGGAGACAGCTTCTCGCCACGCCACTTGGTAGGAGCGACCGGTCAGGTAGGACGCAATCCAGGAGTGAGCGGCGCCGGAGATGCCCAGCTCGGAGAGGGTGGAGAGGAGGATCTGATGGTTCACAGTATCAAAGGCAGCAGACAGGTCTAGAAGGACAAGAGCAGAGGAGAGAGAGTTAGCTTTAGCAGTGCGGAGAGTCTCCGTGACACAGAGAAGAGCAGTCTCAGTTGAATGACCAGTCCTGAAACCTGATTGGTTTGGATCAAGAAGGTCATTCTGAGAGAGATAGCAAGAGAGTTGGCTAAAGACGGCACGCTCAATAGTTTTGGAAAGAAAAGAAAGAAGGGATACTGGTCTGTAGTTGTTGACATCAGTGGGGTCGAGTGTTGGTTTTTTGAGAAGGGGAGCAACTCTCGCTCTCTTGAAGACGGAAGGGACATGGCCAGCGGTCAAGGATGAGTTGATCAGCGAGGTGAGGTAGGGGAGAAGGTCACCGGAGATGGTCTGGAGAAGGGAGGAGGGGATGGGGTCAAGCGGGCAGGTTGTTGGGCGGCCTGCAGTCACAAGTCGCAGGATTTTATCTGGAGAGAGAGGGGAGAAAGAAGTCAAAGCATAGGGTAGGGCAGTGTGAGCAGGACCAGCAGTGTCATTAGACTTAACAAACGAGGATCGGATGTCGTCAACCTTCTTTTCAAAGTGGTTGACGAAGTCATCCACAGAGAGAGAGGGGGGGGGGGGGGGGAGGATTCAGGAGGGAGGAAAATGTGGCAAAGAGCTTCCTAGGGTTAGAGGCAGATGCTTGGAATTTAGAGTGGTAGAAGGTGGCCTTAGCAGCAGAAACAGATGAAGAAAATGTAGAGAGGAGGGAGTGAAAAGATGCCAGGTCGGCAGGGAGTTTAGTTTTCTTCCATTTCCGCTCCGCTGCCCGGAGCTCTGTTCTGTGAGCTCGCAGTGAGTCATCAAGCCACGGAGCTGGAGGGGAGGACCGAGCCGGCCGGGAGGATAGGGGACACAGAGAGTCAAAGGATGCAGAAAGGGAGGAGAGGAGGGTTGAGGAGGCAGAATCAGGAGATTGGAGGGAGAAGGATTGAGCAGAGGGAAGAGATGATAGGATGGAAGAGGAGAGAGTAGTGGGAGAGAGAGAGCGAAGGTTGCGGCGGCGCATTACCATCTGTGTAGGGGCAGAGTGAGTAGTGTGGGAGGAGAGCGAGAGAGAAAAGGAAACAAAGTAGTGGTCGGAGACATGGAGGGGAGTTGCAGTGAGATTAGTAGAGGAGCAGCATCTAGTGAAGATGAGGTCAAGCGTATTGCCTGCCTTGTGAGTAGGGGGGGACGGTGAGAGGGTGAGGTCAAAAGAGGAGAGGAGTGGAAAGAAGGAGGCAGAGAGAAATGAGTCAAATGTGGACATAGGGAGGTTGAAATCCCCCAAAACTGTGAGGGGTGAGCCATCCTCAGGAAAGGAACTTATCAAGGCGTCAAGCTCATTGATGAACTCTCCAAGGGAACCTGGAGGGCGATAGATGACAAGGATATTAAGCTTAAATGGGCTAGTGACTGTGACAGCATGGAATTCAAATGAGGAGATAGACAGATGGGTTAGGGGAAAAATTGAGAATGTCCACTTGGGAGAGATGAGGATTCCTGTACCACCACCCCTCTGACCAGATGCTCTCGGGGTATGCGAGAACACATGGTCAGACGAGGAGAGAGCAGTAGGAGTAGCAGTGTTTTCAGTGGTGATCCATGTTTCCGTCAGCGCCAGGAAGTCGAGGGACTGGAGGTTGGCATAGGCTGGGATGAAGTCAGCTTTGTTGGCAGCAGAACGGCAGTTCCAGAGGCTGCCTGCGACCTGGAGCTCCAGGTGAGGGGTGCGTGCAGGGACCACCAGGTTAGAGAGGCAGCAGCCGCGCGGTGTGGTGCGTTTGTGTAGCCTGTGCAGAGAGGAGAGAACAGGGATAGGCAGAGGCATAGTTGACAGGCTGTAGCAAATGGCTACAAAAATGCAGAGGAGATCGGAATGAAATGAGCTAAGCATCTGGGAGAGGAGAGAGCAGGGCCTCCCTCACCAAAAACTTCTACCTCAGAAACTAAAATTGTTTCACTGAACCACCTGAACAAAAACTCTCCCAACTTCCACCTTTAGAAATCAGAATTGTTGTGAACCACAGCGGTTCAATGTTTAAAGGAATAGACTCAACCCACTTTATTCAGCTAGCTAACTATGACACCATAGCTAACTAGCATGCTAGCATCCAATAACACACAGTTTAACACACAGTTTAGCACCAACACTTGGTCACAACAAACCACCAATAGTGTGTTAACTAGCTAACTAGCATGCTAGCATCCAGTAACACACAGTTTAGCACAAACACTTGGTCACAACAAACCACCAATAGTGTGATAACACACTAAACAGATCATTCGTGTCTGTGTCAAGTTCCTTTCATGACGCAGCAATGATTAAACGTTGGCTAGCTAGGACAAGTATATTGTATTTAGCTACTACAGTACAGTTAGCTGGACGTGTTGGGTAGCTAGCAATGGCCACTGTGTTGACTTTGTTTGAAGAACGGCTAGCTAGCTAGCTTCGTGCTACACCCGGCACACAATGGCTACTGTGTTGACTCTGACTGTTCGAAAAAACGGCTAGTTAGCTCGCTTCGTGCTACAGCCGGCACGGCCGAAGACACTGCCAAGACACACCAATAGTATGATAACACACTAAACAGATCATTCGTGTCACTGAGACCTTAGTGTCAAATGAGACAGCCATTATTTGGGAGGTTGTGTGAAAGGTGTAGGGGGCAATAGAGAGCTGACTATGTATAATCCAGGGCTGTTAAATGAATTGGTGGGTATTAGCTTTGGTCCAAATAGCAGAGTAGACTGCTGGGAGGCATAGTGTTTTGTCCGACATGTTCTCTCTTTTGTAAGGCTGGTACATAACAGCAGCAAGTTGTACATACTGTATGAGTAGAAATAATATCACTGCTTTTCAGCTATAGCTATTATTGTATTCATATGATGTGTGCTTCCTTGGTGAACACGTGTGTCGTCAAACTATAATATCATAATATTATAGCGCTCCAGTCTTTTTCCATTGCATTTCAGCTAAAGCCATAGAAAACATGTACTGTATTTGAAGTATCTAAAATGTCAAGGACCCTGCCTATCCTTTTTCCTATTGATTCTGAATGAAATTGGCCTTGGGCTGCTGTCCAATAGCTCTCCATAGCTGCAGCAGCACAGTGATGAGAGAATATTACTCCTGATTCATGTCTGTTGAACACGACACCCCCTCCCCTAGACCCCCGGCCCCTGCCCCTTTCACATCCCATCAGTTCAATCAAGAGGTATTCCCACACGTCGCCGCGGTTAACACCTGCCTGCTGAATGCTAATGGTGACACGTGCCACGGCAACAGGAGCGAGAAAGCGGAAGAGAGAGAGAGAGCGAGGGAGAGTGAAAGCGGGAGAGAGAGAGCGCGGGAGAGAGAGAGAGTGGGAGAAAGAGTGAGGAAGAGAGAGAGAGAGCGGGCGAGAGAGGGAGAGAGAAAGGGAGAGAGAGGGAGAGAGAGAGGGAGAGAGAGAGGGAGAGCGAGTGAGGGAGAGAGAGAAGGAGAGAGAGAGAGGGAGAGAGGGAGGGATAGAGAGAGGGAGAGAGAGAGGGAGAGAGAGAGCGGGAGCTCAGGACATCAGCCTCACGAGGGAATAGAGGGGGAGCAGAAAGAGGAAGAGAGGAGGGAGAAGGGTGACGTAAGCAGTGAGTACGGGAACTGATTACCATTGCGGACAAGCGGAGGATCGTTCTGTGCTTTCTATCACTCTCTCTCCCTCTCGCACACACACACACACTCCCCCTTTTTCTATTGGAGTTTCTATCCTCGATCACTGACTGCTTCTGAACAAACACACACTTACACACACACACACACACAAACACACACGCATACTCTTACACACACACAGCAGATAGGGGGGGTCTAACACTCACATACACACACAGCCACACATACACACTCACTCACAAACACACACACCATCTGATGACAAACCCTCTACGCTCTCCTCCAGTACATTCAGCGGGGACATGATGTGAGTGAGTGTGTATGTATTTGAATGTGAGCGTGTGAGAGAGAGCAAGATGCGTGTGTGTGAGAGTGTGTAAGCGTCATCTATAAACATCTGACTGGAAGACTACTCCCTGCTCCTGGCAGTTTGCCTTGGCTATCCAGCAGGTGAGGATCATGTTGATACTGCATTCTATTGTTTGTTGTGGTACAAATAGAGCTTGTTCATTGACTGTATGCAAGTGTGTATGTAATGTGTGTGTAATGTAGTGGGTATATTATATATATGTGTAGTGTCAGCTACTCTCTAGTTGCATCGCTGGTGTCTCTTGCAGTAGAGTCCTCTACCGGGTGAGATATTGCCGATGAATTCATTGATAGATACAAAGATTGAGAGAGAGGAGGAGAGCTAAAGTGTTTGATAACCTGCTGTTGCTCCACTGGAAATGAATCAAGCCTATCAGTGTCACAATGCTGCTACTACAGATACACTACACTGCTTGTGGAATTAGACTCGCAGCATTGAGAAATTTGCTAAAGGGTTGAAATACTGTTGTGCTACTGTTGTTGCATTATGCGGAGGATATGTACATTATACTGTATGTATACCAGTGGAGGCTGGTGGGAGGAGCTATAGGAGGACGGGCTCATTGTAATGGAATGGAATGAATTAAATGGAATGGAGTACAACGTGGTTTCCAAATGTTTTATGTGTTTAATACCGTTCCATTGATTCCATTCCAGCCATTACAATGAGCCTGTCCTCCTATAACTCATCTCACCAGCCTCCTCTAATGTATGCGGGTTATAAACAATAGAGAATGAGAATCATTTTGAGCATTTTGCTTTCCTTTATATCTAACACTCATTAGGAATGGATTGTAAATGTGTATTACAAGACAAATATAACAACTAGTATTTATGATAGCAATAAGTATGAGTCCCAGAGAGGGATTGCAGAGTAGGGGTATGTATTTGTCACACAAGTAATAGATCAAAGTTTATGGGAGGGAGTACCAATGCCTAGAGCAATTTGATTGACTTCTGTGATTTTGCACAGTCTAAATAGCATCATAATGCATACACGCCACCACATTATGGTCTATTTAGCCACAGATACTGAATGTATTTCAGAGATGTACAGTATATTCTTCTTTAGTCATCTGTCTATACTGTACAGTTGCATCATCCTCCTGAGAACCAAGGAAAATATTGTTTTTCCTAATCATATTTTTTGTGATTCAATAACTGTTTAGGGTTAAAAAAAGCATCCTACAATTTCCACATTTTAATTTTAATTTTAATTTTTTATTTTACAGCATGTCCACTGTAGTGGACAGCAGGATCATTTGAGTACGAAAAGAGACACATTTGGTAGATACAAATTTTTACAGAGTTCTTACAGATTACAGAGTTTTTATGAACTAAGAATACATACATTTTGGGCTGTAGATTGATTATTATCCAAGAATACAGACATTTTGATTATACAATACACATGAATCATTCTTGAATCCTTTTCCTTACATTTCGCAAGGATAGCTTTACTATTAAAGCTTAACACTTTGTTATGTCCATATCCTTTGATTGGTCCCCTTGAATCCTTTCAGTGTTATTTGAACAATGAACATATAACTAATGTGTAACAGATTTATTTTGGATTTTTTCCTTCTGTCAAACTGAATCAAATCTAGCTTTTTCCTTCACTCTTCATTTTGTTCTTAGTATTTTCTTTGTTAGTGGTGAAAGTCCTGGAAGCAATTTCTCTTTTTGGTAATGCAGAGGAACATCTTGCATTTGGTACATCTCATGTACGTCTTGCTCTTGCAGCCCTTATTTCTGCATCTTTCTGCATGCTTGGTATCCATCATCTCAGGCATGTGCATGGCTCCTAGTCTGCGCACAGATGGCTCTGGTTGTGGGATCCTCATTTTAGATGGTGGCTCATACTCATCCTCACTCTCTTCACAGCTGTTTTCCAGTTCCGGACTCTACAACAGCTCCTCAGCTAGGAGTAGTTTGAAGTCCAGGTACTGATGTGTGTTCTTGGATGGTCTGTGCAGAGCTTTGCTGTCAGACTGGTATTGTATCCAGGAGTTGGTGATGGCAACATCAAAGAAGTGACTGATCACGCGCGATGTCCACTTCTTGGTCCTGCTTGACATACGATAGAAGCTAAGCATGCGATCACAAAGATCTACGCCACCCATGTTATCATTATACTGCTTAATTACTGCTGGTCTTTTAACCTGGACCAGGTGCTTTTCTTTCTGGGACCATCTGGTACAGATGTCTTCTGGGTCTTTCCCATGTACAGTGGATGCCATGAGCACTGGTTTGTTGTCGAATATGTGGCTTCCTGTTGGAACAGATTCAACCATGCGTAGAACTGCTGCAGCTCCAACTCCTAACCTTTGGACTGTAAAGGTATTCTTCCCTTGGTAGACTTCAAAATCAAGCATCAGACCATTTGGGGATGCAAGGACAAAGACCTTTAGGCCAGTAGGGTTTGGCTTGCCGGGAACATATTGCCTGACTGGACAACGGCCTGTGAATGGGATGATTTGCTCATCAATGCAGACCCTTTCTGGCTTTGCAAGGCTGAGACAGCCTTGGCGCACACGATCGAGTATTGGCCTGACTTTCCAAAGAATATCTGCCTTCTTTGTTTCCTCTGTTACAGCCAGGTCATTGACAATCTTGAGGGAATTTCTTATCCTGAAGAATCTATCCCTAGTCATTTTGCTACTTATGACTGGCACTTTAGTTTTGTTGGCCCAAAACATTTTAATTCTGGGATAGCCAAGGCAGGCCATGTGGACTGAAATGCCCAAGAAGATTTTTATTTCTTGTGGCGTGGTGTTCATGCACACTCCTTTGATTTGCAGCTCTCTTTGATTTGTGTATGTTGCCAAATCTTCAAAGACCTTGTTGTCAATGTACTGTGAAAAGTATTCAATTGGACTCCAATCTGCACGTGTTGTAGGGTCATCTTGACACACAGGAAGCCCAGGTAACACAGGTGCAAATCTGATATGAAGGAAATGATGGAGGCCACTGTGTTCTTTGGGACCTTCAATGCTGCAGACATTTTTTGGTACCCTTCCCCAGATCTGTGCCTCGACACAATCCTGTCTCGACAATTCCTTCGACCTCATGGCTTGCTTTTTGCTCTGACATGCAACTGTGTGACCTTATATAGATAGGTGTGTGCCTTTCCAAATCATGTTCAATCAATTCAATTTACCACAAGTGGACTCCAATCAAGGAAACATCTCAAGGATAATAATAATAATAATATGCCATTTAGCAGACGCTTTTATCCAAAGCGACTTACAGTCATGCGTGCATACATTTTTTTGTGTATGGGTGGTCCCGGGGATCGAACCCACTACCTTGGCGTTACAAGCGCCGTGCTCTACCAGCTGAGCTACAGAGGACCACAGGATGATCAATGGAAACAGGATGCACCTGATAGCAAAGGGTCTGTGCAACAATTTCTAAAAACCTGTTTTCGCTTTGTTATTATGGGGTATTGTGTGTAGATTGCTGAGGAAAAAATGTAATTTAATCAATTTTAGAATAAGGCTGTATGTGCCAATTCAAGTGTCACAGGGGTTCCTTAAGGTTAGAAATGTGTGTTTACTATGGGTATGTTCAGGACATCCACGTACAAACTACGCCCATACACAGATACACATATATGCGCAGACACACACATGCACACACACACGCATGCACGCTTGCTAGTACACACACACACACACGGATGATTCCATGCCAGCTCTTTCATTAGGAAATAGTTGTAAACTGAGGTGGTAAAGTACTGTTGCATGCACTTGTTGCTGTGAGGTTTTGTAATTGGTCAGAAGGATTTGGGTCAGAAAGGAAGGAAGCAGACTCTGAGACAAACACAGGTGCGTTAAGAGAGGAGGGGGGAGCGGAACATTCAGCTTCAGTAGTCCACAGAACACAATACATTCAGCTTCAGTAGTCCACAGAACACAATACATTCAGCTTCAGTAGTCCACAGAACACAATACATTCAGCTTCAGTAGTCCACAGAACACAATACTCTAGGCTATATACTGTAGCAACCGACAACCCCAAAACACTCACACATTATTTATTTCTCCTTACATAAATGTGTAATGCTTTTTGAACCCTTCCCAGTAGTTACATTAGTTACAATGTAGTACAGATTAAGTTTACATTAAACATATCTTGTATTGTGCTAACCCATTGAGTGTGTGTGTGTGTGTGTGTGTGTGTGTGTGTGTGTGTGTGTGTGTGTGTGTGTTGTGTGTTTGTGTGTGTGTGTGTGTGTGTGTGTGTGTGTGTGTGTGTGTGTGTGTGTGTGTGTGTGTGTGTGTGTGTGGGAGGGGGTCTACTACAAGGGAAAAGTGGCATCACATCCCCTCTTTTCTGACACTGTCCAATCTTCTGTCACCATGGCATTGCCCATAATCAGTGATGCCAGCTGGCTGTCCCCTGGCAGCCGGCCCATCATTCTGTTGTTGTAAACAGGACATGCAGCAGTCCTGAACAATCATGACTCAAAATCTTATATGTCCCTTATACTGTCTGTCATAAATTCTTCTTTACGCATAAGCTAAATGTTGTCATAGGGACAGCTGTAGAAGCTTCATTTGAGCCAGTTTGCTAAAGCAGGGAAATAATACTGCAGCAACAGGAAATGTGAATTATGATGTGGATTATAATTAATGGATATTTTTGTAGGGGTTGATACATTTGCCGTAAGGGAAAATAAAGTCAACGTGGAAATTTCAAACTTCAGAAGCCTTTTTTAAACTTCAAATACACTACATGTTTTAAATGTCCTGCATTGCAGGAAATCAAATTAAGATCCTACATCTGTAAGTAGGACAGACGTCAAATAATGCAGTGAGTTGGTAAATTCATGTTGGATATTGACATGCCAGTTAGCAAATTGTTAGCTAGCTATAGTACATAGTGCTGGATAGGACACGATAGCATTAGCTTGGCTGTCAGTCATACTAAGAGTAATATACTTGTCTGATGAAATACTTATGATAGCATGAAAAATGCATTCATTAGGTGGTTCAGTAAGTATTATGAATCAAACAAGTCCCCAGCCTCATTGTCTAATTGACTGACAGACTGATATACTTTTTGGTTGCAGATGGACATACAGCATTTCTTGGTTTCTGCTAAACTATGCTATACTATACTATACTACAGCAATGTAATGATGTGAGGATCAATATACAATCATGTTGTGCAATTTTATGACCAGTGATGATGGAATGAATGTTGGAAGCCAAACCAAATCTCTTTCTGTTAACAGTCTGCCACAAGAGACTATAATGAAAGAGGCCTAATAATTTAACATGTTTATATATGTTCTGTTCCACAGAGTGGACTGTGGGCTGATAGTTTGGGGATGTGAGGGAGAAGAGGACTCATCACAATGACCAACCAGGACAAGTGGGTCACTCTGACCCCAGCTGAATTCTCCCTTCTGCAGGAGTATGCTCAATGTAAGTCTGTGTCTGTGACAGTGTGTGTGAGTGGTGTGTGTGGTGTGTGTGTGCGTGCACGTACACCGTCACTTTACGCTCACAATCAAGTCTAAACTTCATTGAAAATTGAATCTAGTCAGGTATAAAACGTGACACTGTATTAGTAAACTACTGTAGAGCCCATCTCAGCAGTTTGTCCTAATCCACCTCATACAGAGAGAGATTTTCCTACTGCTTGGCTATGGCAGGACAACAGAGCCCAGTTACTGTAATGGTGACTGCATCAGAGCAAAGCAGAGAATATCTCCATGCACTGCCACTGCGTTATGAAACACAGCCTAATCAAACTTGATTTGGTGTAAAGCTCAAACAGTACAAAACCCCCTCTTTCTCTGATGACTTGGAATCATCCGTATGTCTGTAATCTGTTATTGGAGCCCCTTGCTGATTTTGCAGCATACCAGCTCAAGCATGACATCTGTCTGGTGCCCTGGTGCTGTTTATGTTAAAAAAGTATTAATCATAACACAACAGCTTCCCCTGTGGGCCATAGAGAGTTATGGACATCTTGAAGTTATTTTCAAGAACGCTACTGCAAGGAATCAGGTTTTCGTAAATAAAATATTTGACTGTGCAAGTTTTGCCTTTGAATTCAGCACTAGTGGGAATAGTGAAATACACTAAAGCCTTTCTTGCATTGGTTGTTTCCAGGGTAACAATTAGGTTTAACAGCATTATTATTTTCAGTATTTATTCTATTTTGGTTTTTAAAAATTTTTCGGAAAGGAAGGAATCTCAAAAGACTTCCAACATAACCACAACAAGAAGAACTTCATCCCAGTATAGTAGAGGATAATAAAACAACAGAGCTAATTTGGGGTCACTTAGAAATGTCCTTGTTTTCAAAAGAAAAGCAAATTTTTTGACCATTAAAATAACATAAAATTGATCAGAAATACAGTGTAGACATTGTTAATGTTGTAAATGGCAATTGTAGCTGGAAACGGCTGATTTTTAATGGAATATCTACATAGGCGTACAGAGGCCCATTATCAGCAACCATCAGTCCTGTGTTCCAATGGCACGTTGTGTTTGCTAATCAAAGTTTATCATTTTAAAAGGCCATTAGAAAACCCTTTTGCAATTATGTTAGCACAGCTGGAAACTGTTGTGCTGATTAAAGAAGCAATAAAACGGGCCTTCTTGAGACTAGTTGAGTATCTGGAGCATCAGCAATTGTGGGTTCAATTACAGAATATAAATGGCCAGAAACAAATAACTTTCTTCTGAAACTCGTCAGTCAATTCTTGTTCTGAGAATTGAAGGCTATTCCATGCGAGAAATTGCCAAGAAACTGAAGATCTCATACAACGCTGTGTACTACTCCCTTCACAGAACAGCGCAAACTGGCTCTAATCAGAATAGAAAGAGGAGTGGGAGGTCCCGGTGCACAACTGAGCAAGAGGACAAATACATTAGAGTGTCTAGTTTGAGAAACAGACGCCTCACAGGTCCTCAACTGGCAGCTTCATTAAATAGTACAACAAAACACCAGTCTCAACGTCAACAGTGAAGAGGCGACTCCGGGATGCTGACCTTCTAGGCAGAGTTGCAAAGAAAAAGCCATATCTCAGACTGGCCAATAAAAATAAAAGATTAAGATGGGCAAAAGAACACAGACACTGGACAGAGGAAGATTGGAAAAAAGTGTTATGGACAGACGAATCGAAGTTTGAGGTCTTCGGATCACAAAGAAGAACATTTGTGAGACGCAGACCAAATGTGCTTGATGCCATCTGTCAAGCATGATGGAGGCAATGTGATGGTCTGCTTTGGTGGTGATAAAGTGGGAGATTTGTACAGGGTAAAAGGGATCTTGAAGAAGAAAGGCTATCACTCAATTTTTAACACCATACCATACCCTGTGGACGGCGCTTGATTGGAGCCAATTTCCTCCTACAACAGGACAATGACCCAAAGCACAGCTCCAAACTATGCAAGAACTATTTAGGGTAGAAGCAGTCAGCTGGTATTCTGTCTATAATGGAGTGGCCAGTACAGTCACCGGATCTCAACCCTATTGAGCTGTTGTGGGAGCAGCTTGACCGTAAGAAGTGCCCATCAAGCCAATCCAATTTGTGGGAGGTGCTTCAGGAAGCATGGGGTGAAATCTCTTCAGATTACCTCAACAAATTGACAACTAGAATGCCAAAGGTCTGCAAGGCTGTATTTGCTGCAAATGGAGGATTCTTTGACGAAAGCAAAGTTTGAAGGACACAATTATTATTTCTATTAAAAATCATTATTTCTAACCTTGTCAATGACTACATTTCCTATGCATTTTGCTATATTTCCTATTCAAACTCATTTCATGTATGTTTTCATGGAAAACAAGGACATTTCTAAATGACCCCAAACTTTTGAACAGTAGTGTATATAGCATCTTAACTGGTGGTTATTTTATTAGATATTAACAGACTTCAGTCCAAATCTAAATAATTAATGCTTTTTGCTTGGGATCTCTTCTGCAGGCAAAGCGTTTCACTTTGACATCTCTCTCGTTAATTGCTCTACGCATTGTGACAACATTGTTTCGCCGACTGTAAGCAGCTCTCCCGCCTCTCTTTACTGTCTCTGATTGGGATCGATTTTTCATCTTCGGCAGTGTTTACTGTTATGTATAGTTGTGTTAATAAAGCATTGTGGAATTGAATTGCATATTGGGTTGAATTGAGAGAGGCTTTTATTAGCAACTCAACTCCAGGTTCACTATAATGTCTGAAGGTCTGAGAAGAGACAGGGTGTGGGACCGAAGGGAAATGAGATGGAAATAAAGAGTGAGGGTGAGTGTGTAATAGAAAGATTTGGATAATTGTGTTTCGATGGGCTCAGAGCTAGTCATTGTGCTCCCTGTGCAGCGACAGGTTATAAAATATCCCATTCTCTGAACTGCAACAAAGAACCTTCCGCTGTTTCCACCTCTCCCTCCTTTTTAGTCCCCCCAGCACACTTTACCCCCCCACCACCACCCTCTTCTCATTAAAAAGTGAAGTGAGCTCTATTGCACACTTTCCTCACTTCGCATACTGCATGAGCACCAGTACTCTACAGTCTACTTCACTGCAGTTATGATTTCATAATCAGAGACGATTATTAGAATTGATTTTTTTGCACAGAGACATTGCGGTTTGTATTTTCCCAGGTGCTGTGTAAAAGAACTATGATGTGACATGCATTTTGGCCTAAAGTAACCTACGCTAAGTCATTTCCTTTGAAGTGTTAGTATTAGGATAACATTACCGTTTTTTGACCATGTAGAGGAGTGATAAGAAAACGGTGCATGAGTTAATACTTTTTAACGTATTTTTGGTGGGTTTATCACACTGGCACTCAGTCACACGTATCATGGTCTCGCGTGGTCATCCTTCCAAATCTAGTCTTGTTGCTCCAGAAGCTACAAATATCATAATGGAACAGCTGGAATAATATAATAAAACAATGTGTACACCAGGAGCCCAATGGACCAGTCCTGCCAGGACACTCCTGGGCTAAACTCCCATAGTTTGAGACGTTGACAGGAACCAGACCAAACGGACCAGGCAGAGGAGTCTAACCTGCTACCCGTTCCAGAGTCTGGTGATTCCTCCTGTGATTTAGATGGGTGTCAGATCTAAATCCTCCTGAACTGTAGACTGGACCTTTTGCACTCTAACTCCAAGTTTAGAGATAATTGGATGAGATCCCGCAGTGGGATCGCCCTCCACAGACATGATGATATCAATTGCTATTTAATTGGAAGCCTTTATGGTTATAACATGTGCTGAATGTTTTTCTTTTAGACTCAACCAAGAAGCTGAAAGATGTGCTGCAGGAGTTCCATGGAGATGGAGTGTTGGCGAAATATAACCCAGAGGAGGTAGTCTTTCTTTCCATAAGACACTGTTCTGACTGTTCTGGTAGTGATGTGGCATCATTAGTATTGCATGAACCGTTGTAGAACTACTTTGAGGCTTCTTCATAATGTAGAACACTACCATCACTTCAGACTTGCTACCAATTCTTGGTTATTTTGATATCAACAACATTCAACGATGGTATTGGTCTATAGTCACCTCAGACCAATATATCTTTGTTTGGTTTTGTCATTTGAAAGTAAGAGGTCCACTACTTACTTTGGTTATAGTGGGGATGCCGAAAATGTCACACCATGGTTATTTGTATGCTTTACAGGATATGACTAATGTACTTTTTGGAGGTTTGATGTATTGATGCCCAATGTCTTTATTCAATGCTGCATAGAAGCAGGACATACTCAATCAGGTAATGTAATTTCATGTTCTCCCAGACATGATATGGTAATCAAAGCTTCCCTCATAAGAATTATACACACCAGGATCATGTTCTGTGTCTTGTTTCAGGAGATTGACTTTGAAGGCTTCAAGGTCTTCATGCAGACGTTTCTGGAGAGCGAGCTGGCAGAGGAGTTCTGTCAACACCTCTTCTTATCATTCAGTAACAAGGGACCAAAACCCAGCCCCTCTTCCATAGACAAGCCCAGAGTTACTGGTAAGACCCTGCACTTTAGCTATAACCTTCATATGGTGTCCCTAAGGAGCAAAGTAGCCTTTAGATTGTCTGTGTGCGCTGTTGCTTAATTTTTAAAGCTACTTTGCCCTTAGGACCATTGTACCTTCACTTCAGACAAACCCAAATGAACAGATCAAGAAGGCATAGAAATTCTATGACCTCAGCAGCAGACAAACAATTTCTCTAACATCAAATAAAAGCCTAGAGCTGTTTAGGTCTGCTTTAGTTTTTACTCTTACCACAAAGAGCATGTTCACTGGGTGATGCTGTTGTAATTGGTTCAGTATTGTTAACTCTGTCATCAGACCACCCCAGATTGCCTTGTTGTTGTGGACTGTAGCTTGCAGGCAAGTCATTGAGTGCAGTGTATGTAGCATCAGCTTGTACTTTTTCACAAAATGTCCAAACTGTACGTGTCCTGAGGTACTAAGTACAATCATCATAAACTAAAACGGTGCTGTCTAGTCAACATTTACTATTGTATTGGCAAAAACTATACCTATATAACATCTGTAATCAATTTCACAACATTAATTTTTGATTTATTGGTAGACAGTTTGAAAGACAGTTTGAGGTTGACATTAGATGCATAAGCTCAGCAATGATCATAACCGGCCTACATTTTGACCTTCTTCCCTGGCCTTCTTCTCTCTGCAGGCCTCAAGCTGATCAAAGGGAACTCGACCCCTCTGAAGGTGCCCACTCTACCCAGGACTCTGCCCAGACCTCTAGGTATGGTTCAACTGAAGGACATCGTCTGCTACCTCTCACTGCTGGAGGGTGGCCGACCCGAGGACAAACTGGAGTGTGAGTACTAATGATTGTACAGTATATCTGTGTGTTTCCTCTAAAAGGGGAATATACTGGAGCTCCTTTGGCTATAATGCAGAATTAGGCTTTCCAGAACAACAATGTTATTTTGTGTTTTATCCATGAGAATAATGACATTTGTGTACCCTAGATACAAACACTCATAGCCAAACGAGATAGAGCTTCATCCCAATACACTGGTCTATATTTCCCATTACCTAAGCAGGAGTAGCAGGCTAGCCTTTTCACAGTAGTCTACTTGAATCATTATGTTTACTGAAAGACCTTATTAGCGTTGCCATGGTATCTCTTTATTCTACTTAAACTTTAGATGTGTACTTATTTATTCATGAGATTATATTAGATAATTGAACATCAGACTTTTTATGTGTTCTTATAATTCTCATCCAACTGCTGAATAATTGAAGAGCAGAGCTGTTCATTAAGCATAAAGTGTGTTAATAATTTAGCTGGTCTGGCCCAGGGAGCACATCATTGGTTTAGCCTTGGATGCTACAGTATCTCTCCTTGTAGAGAGAATCCCACTCTGCCCACCCTACCCCTCCTTCCGTCTAGCCTCACTGATGTCTTGTGGAGCTAAACAGGGCCCTCTGCTGGTTCTTCTAAGAATTACTGGTTTCAATTTACACTTACAGTACATTCATTTTAGCTACTATATCTGTAGGTCTACATACGTTGTGCACAGTCAGGGAATGCATGGCAAAAAGAGAAACATCTAAAAAGTGAGTATTGATCATCATCAGTAGCAAGCTAAATTCCCTTGGTTCTGTATGATTGAGGAAATATATCCTATGTCACTACAGTGGATTCAGTTATTGTTGTTGCAACTAGTCCTACGTCAGCTTTGAAGAGGTGAGGTGATGAGGTCTAACGATAAATAATAGTCTTTATACTGTAGGTTCATAGGGTTAGACAACTTGGCTCTATGCTTTTTTTGAGTAACTCGACTGAATGCCATTCCTCCCATCTCTACACACACCATCACCTTTCTGTGGCAACGTTGGATCACCACCACAAACACCTTCCCAGCTCCAGCAGAGTTCCCAATCCTCCAGGCATCTACCTCACTTCCCCTTCCTCCGGCCCCAAAGGACCGACCTGACCGCACCACAGCAGGAAGCTGTCAATTAGCTCCTCATTAGGGTCTGACAAACAGCAGCTTGACGTCAACCCCATATGAAATCAACAACCCCCCTCTTCGAGTCCTTAGTGAACTCACCGGCTCACCCTCCTCAATCCAGCTGGGTTTGTCATGAGCCGCACCACTACTGAGATTGGGGGAGGGGGTAGCATCACGCTGAGACTGGGCTAAAAACACTTTATCCACGCATAGGGACTAACCATTATTATGTAAATTACTTGGGGCAGAGGAGAGTGTTGTCACGATTATATTACTATAGGACTGGGGTTTGTGTGTGTGTGTCACTCTTGTATTGGATAGCCAATCACTGTTCTGGTGAGGGAGCTGTCTGTTTCCATGGTGATGGTGTTGAGTGGTGGCTGGAGGCTAGTGGAGGAACCCATAAGACTTCAACTCTGAGATGCTAAGAACACTTTTATGAGGGGAAACATTGCTTTGAATTGATGGGAGTGCAATAGCTGAAGGAAGTTTTTGTTCTTCAACATAGTAAAGTGCCTTCATGAAACAAAATTGGTAGTAAAAATGTGTCTCAATGACATTAATTGCATCTCAAACAACAATTGAAACTCATAAATGTTTGATCTCTTTCTCTACAGTTATGTTTCGTCTCTATGATACTGATGGGAATGGGTCTCTGGATAGTTCGGTAATAATTCTTCCTTCTTCATACGTATTCAAAAAATATGCCAAACAAATTATATGAACACAGCCTTACATGAAACATCATCTTTGTTATTTGCTAAAGCCTATACCAGAGCCATGTATGGTTCTGTCCAATACACGCCACGTTATTTACTGTACTGAAGAATTATTGGTGCTGCAACCTGGACTCAAGGGTAGACTTAACATAGTAAATGGAAATCCAGGTCACTCCATTTAGTATGATATGTTACGTTTCGTATGGTATGTATTAATTTGTTTCATATGATATGTTGCGAATTACAATTCGTACAATATGTTACAAATTTGCAATACGTATGATATGTTACGAATTCCAATTAGCTAGGTTGCTATCATTAGCTAGGCTAGGGGTTAGGGTTAGGGGTTAAGGGTTAAGGTTAGGGTTAGGAGTTAGGGGAAGGGTTAGCTAACATGCTTCTATTTGCAAAGTAGCTAAAAAGTAGTAAGTAGTTGCAAGGTTGCTGATTAGCTAAAATGCTAAAGTTGTCCGTGATGATGCTGTGTACAATGGTACATAATAGGTACCTAATGTACTATAAATACAATTCTGCAATAGAGGACCTTCTGGAAATCTGAATCTTAGTCATTCTAACCATGACATATGGAAATTTAGAATATTTTGTACTATATAATCTAAAGTAACATTGCACAAGCACTCTAAAAAGCTTGGGCTTGTTGCAGAGGAGCAGGCGAGTAAATGTCTCATGTTCATTATTCTGGTCTGCATGTGGCGACTCTCCACTAGACGATAATTGCCCTCCAATAGGGCAACCATTGTAATTAAGTCATCAAGTCTGTATCAGTTTTCAAGCTGCTTTTGTTGTGCATTGTACAACTCTCTTTTGGAGAGGGAAGATTGTACCAACTGATCATTACACGCCGTTCATCAGTCTAAAACCATTGATGTTTGTCATCAACTGAATAATGGCTATTGTACCATAGATATACACCACCGGTCAAAGGTTTTAGAACACCTACTCATTCAAGGTTTTCTTTATTTTTACTATTTTCTACGTTGTAGAATAATAGTGAAGACATCAAAACTATGAAATAACACATATGGAATCATGTAGTAACTGAAAAAGTGTTAAACAAATCAAAATATATTTTATATTTGAGATTCTTCAAATAGCCACCCTTTGCCTTGATGACAGCTTTGCACACTCTGGGCATTCTCTCAACCAGCTTCATGAGGTAGTCACCTGGAATGCATTACAATTAACAGGTGTGCATTCTTAAAAGTTTTAATTTGTGGAATGTATTTCCTTCTTAATGCGTTTGAGCCAATCAGTTGTGTTGTGACAAGGTAGGGGGTTATACAGAAGATAGCCCTATTTGGCAAAAAAACAAGTCCATATTATGGCAAGAACAGCTCAAAAAAGCAAATAGAAACGACAGTTCATCAATACTTTAAGACATGAAGGTCAGTCAATACGGAAAATTTGAAGAACATTGAACGTTTCTTCAAGTGCAGTCGCAAAAACCATCAAGCGCTATGACGAAACTGGCTCTCATGAGGACCGCCACAGGAATGGAAGACTGCAGAGGATACGTTCATTAGAGTTACCAGCCGCAGAAATTGCAGCCCAAATAAATGCTTCACGGAGTTCAAGTAACAGACACATCTCAACATCAACTGTTCAGAGGGGACTGTGTGAATCAGGCCTTCATGGTCGAATTGCTGCAAAGAAACCACTACTAAAGGACACCAATGAGAAAAGGAGACTTGCTTGGGCCAAGAAACACAAGCAATGGACATTAGACCGGTGGAAATCCATATTTGAGATTTTTGGTTCCAACCGCTGTGTCTTTCTGCGACGCGGTGTGGGTGAACGGATGATCTCCGCATGTATATTTCCCACCATAAAGCATGGAGGAGGAGGTGTTATGGTGTGGGGGTGCTTTGCTGGTGACACTGTCTGTGATTTATTTAGAATTCAAGGCACACTTTACCAGCATGGCTACCACAGCATTCTGCAGTGATACACCATCCCATCTGGTTTGGGCTTAGTAGGACTATCATTTGTTTTTCAACAGGACAATGACCCAACACAACTCCAGGCTGTGTAAGGGCTATTTTACCAAGAAGGAGAGTGATGGAGTGCTGCATCAGATGACCTGGCCTCCACAATCCCCTGACCTCAACGAAATTGAGATGGTTTGGGATGAGTCGGACCGCAGAGGGAAGGAAAAGCAGCCAACAAGTGCTCAGCATATGTGGGAACTCCTTCAAGACTGTTGGAAAAGCATTACAGGTGAAGCTGGTTGAGAGAATGCCAAGAGTGTGTAAAGCTGTCATCAAGGCAAAGGGTGGCTATTTGAAGAATCTCAAATATTAAATATATTTTGATTTGTTTAACACTTTTTTGGTTACTACATGATTCCATATCTTTTATTTCATCGTTTTGATGTCTTCACTATTATTCTACAATGTAGAAAATAGTAAAAATAAATAAAAACCCTTGAATGAGTAGGTTTTCTAAAACTTTTGACCGGTAGTGTGTTTTGACACAAGATTTGTTTTCTACTTCTAGGAACTGGAGCACATCATCTCTCAAATGATGCATGTTGCTGAGTACTTGGAATGGGACGTGACAGAACTGAAGCCGGTAAAATACATATTTTTTCATAACCATTGTACATATTATGGTTAACATTTACATTTTCTTATAGGGCCTTATATAGAGCAAAGTATTAGGCTCTAGGGCCCCCTAGTGTCAGTTATATGAATAACAAGAAAATACTGTAACTTTGTATAGCTTGAATATATATATATATACAGTGGGGAGAACAAGTATTTGATACACTGCCGATTTTGCAGGTTTTCCTACTTACAAAGCATGTAGAGGTCTGTAATTTTTATCATAGGTACACTTAAAACAAAAAATCCAGAAAATCACATTGTATGATTTTAAAGTAATTAATTTGCATTTTATTGCATGACATAAGTATTTGATACATCAGAAAAGCAGAACTTAATATTTGGTACAGAAACCTTTGTTTGCAATTACAGAGATCATACGTTTCCTGTAGGTCTTGACCAGGTTTGCACACACTGCAGCAGGGATTTTGGCCCACTCCTCCATACAGACCTTCTCCAGATCCTTCAGGTTTCGGGGCTGTCTCTGGGCAATACGGACTTTCAGCTCCCTCCAAAGATTTTCTATTGGGTTCAGGTCTGGAGACTGGCTAGGCCACTCCAGGACCTTGAGATGCTTCTTACGGAGCCACTCCTTAGTTGCCCTGGCTGTGTGTTTCGGGTCGTTGTCATGCTGGAAGACCCAGCCACGACCCATCTTCAATGCTCTTACTGAGGGAAGGAGGTTGTTGGCCAAGATCTTGCGATACATGGCCCCATCCATCCTCCCCTCAATACGGTGCAGTCGTCCTGTCCCCTTTGCAGAAAAGCATCCCCAAAGAATGATGTTTCCACCTCCATGCTTCATGGTTGGGATGGTGTTCTTGGGGTTGTACTCATCCTTCTTCTTCCTCCAAACACGGCGAGTGGAGTTTAGACCAAAAAGCTTTATTTTTGTCTCATCAGACCACATGACCTTCTCCCATTCCTCCTCTGGATCATCCAGATGGTCATTGGCAAACTTCAGACGGGCCTGGACATGCGCTGGCTTGAGCAGGGGGACCTTGCGTGCGCTGCAGGATTTTAATCCATGACAGCGTAGTGTGTTACTAATGGGTTTCTTTGAGACTGTGGTCCCAGCTCTCTTCAGGTCATTGACCAGGTCCTGCCGTGTAGTTCTGGGCTGATCCCTCACCTTCCTCATGATCATTGATGCCCCACGAGGTGAGATCTTGCATGGAGCCCCAGACCGAGGGTGATTGACCGTCATCTTGAACTTCTTCCATTTTCTAATAATTGCGCTAACAGTTGTTGCCTTCTCACCAAGCTGCTTGCCTATTGTCCTGTAGCCCATCCCAGCCTTGTGCAGGTCTACAATTTTATCCCTGATGTCCATACACAGCTCTCTGGTCTTGGCCATTGTGGAGAAGTTGGAGTCTGTTTGATTGAGTGTGTGGACAGGTGTCTTTTATAAAGGTAATGAGTTCAAACAGGTGCAGGTAATACAGGTAATGAGTGGAGAACAGGAGGGCTTCTTAAAGAAAAACTAACAGGTCTGTGAGAGCTGGAATTCTTACTGGTTGGTAGGTGATCAAATACTTATGTCATGCAATAAAATGCAAATTAATTACTTAAAAATCATACAATGTGATTTTCTGGATTTTTTAGATTCCATCTCTCACAGTTGAAGTGTACTTATGGTCAAAATTACAGACCTCTACATGCTTTGTAAGTAGGAAAACCTGAAAAATCGGCAGTGTATCAAATACTTGTTCTCCCCACTGTATATATAATCTGTGTTGAGAGATCCCACTGTACTGTCTCTGATTGGTTGTGAGTAGATTCTGCAGGAGATGATGCAGGAGATCGACTATGACCATGACGGCACTGTGTCTCTAGAGGAGTGGATCCAGGGAGGAAGCACGACCATCCCCCTGCTGGTACTACTGGGCCTAGAGACGGTGAGTAGTCAAGAATGTGTTACCTAAACATCATCACTGTTGTTACTTTCAATGGCTGATTTTCTAGACCAGAGCCATTGAGAATGTCTATGTATGGCTCTGAGGTGTCCAATTCTGGTCCTGGAAGGCCATAGTGTGTGCAGGATTTAGTTCAAGCTCAGTTAAAGGCCCAATGCAGCCATTTTTATATCAATATCAAATCATATCTTGGTAACAATTAAGTACCTTACTGTTATATTTTTTCATTAAAATGGTAAAAAAGAAACAAAAATAGCTTTTAAGCTAAAGCTATTTCTCAAGCAAGAATTTTGCTAGGACTGTCTGAAAACGGAAAACTAGCTATTATTGGCAGGCAGGTATGGAACTTTCTTTGTTATTGGTCTATTAACTTATTTACCGCCTGGTGATGTCACCAGGGAAGCCGAAACTCCATTCATGCAAAAATGGCTGATTAGAAGGTCCTGTGTAGATTGTATTTTCAACCAGCAACCATATTTTTAATATGAATAAAGGCTTGCTAAAGTGCCAAGATTTCAATCTACTTAATCAAAACATTTATCCAAGTTATACCATTATTGTAAAGCCCTAGTTATTTTTGTTGCTTTGACAAAGTCATCTCTGAAGATTATGATTGATTTCATGTGATTAGTGATTGATTTACGTACGTCCCTCATGTTCAGGAGAATCCTGTTGTGTGAACTGAACTCTTGTTTTAATATGGCGAAACTACTCCTTTTAAAATATTTTTTTATAAAGAAACATTGAACATCTAATAGTCAGATCATAGTGCAAAAGCAGGTGAGCTGGTTCTACTATTTTTGGCCATTTTCTGGTGTTTTTTGGTGGAAAACTGAGCGTGTCGAACATAACACATCAACCCTGTTACCCATAGATAGACAGGCTAGAAATGTTTTAGATATGTAATTGTTTTGTAAAACTTGCATTCAATTGCCCTTCCCTGTTGCACACAACAAGCTTCCATTCCATGTGCCACGCAGGGATTAATGGCTGATTTAAGATGAAATAGTCATCCCTGTTACAGTCAACTCTGTTGCTTTATTTGGCACTTAATAGGCACTTACTTTAGTCATTTTTGTTATTTAACCTCTTGAGATGGGAAAACGTGTTTTTTTAATGAAGTTGAACATGTGCTCTTTATGACTGAATGTTAAAACTAGGTGAAAATTGACCAAGTTACACTTCTCAAAAGGCACAGAATTGGTGGAACGACCCAACTATCAGGAAATAACACAGATTTAAAAAATCCAGACCTTTACAGTGTTAGTTTCATCAGCTGTTGTATAATATGATACAAAACACAGGAAAAACTGAATTTTGACTTCACTTTAAACACACCATAGCCTGATTCACACTACCAGGCCAAACCGAGCCAAGGCAAGCTGTATTAGGCCAGCCTGGTTCCTCATCCACCATAGTTGCTGGAACCGTGCTGGAAATTACAATTTGGGAAAAAATATTTGAGCCAGCACGGTATGGTTGGGGTGGGCCCTATAGTGTGAATCAGGTACAAGGTCTGGACATTCCCACCACTATCTAACTTGTCAATAACTGCCTCAGATGGTACCACTGATGTCCCAGCTCTCTTTGTCCACTAGATGGAGTCATCTGTTCAGTTTTTGACTGTCTTTGTCTTCAATGATCTTGAACAAGTCTTCACTTATCACAGGCTAATGAGATAGTCTCTTACAGTAACATCAGACTGTCATTTTGCTGTGATTGACATAATAGATGACATGATTAATGACACAGGATTAAAGGGAAGAGCCCAGGCAATCCTCCCCACTAAAGTTGATGGCTTTGGAGAACAGTAAATAGTTATCAAAATCTTTCACATGGGCCACATTCAGTTGCCAAACGTTGTCGAACGCTGCAGATAAAAATGCCATGAATAGAGCCGATGTGATTCCTTATTGTACATGTCAGAGAGGCATGTTTGTTTTACATGGCCGAGTTATATCTGAAAGTTCCAAAACGTTGCGTCATGCCATATAACTAATCACCCAACCATCAACCAGTCAATAAGTAACCAATCAATCAATCAAACCAATCAATAATCTTTCCTTTAGAATGTGAAAGACGATGGGCAGCACGTGTGGAGACTGAAGCATTTCAACAAGCCGGCCTACTGTAACCTGTGTCTGAACATGCTGATAGGCCTGGGGAAGCAAGGACTGTGCTGCTCATGTGAGTATGGTAACATTAACAGTTGTCTCCTCATGTCTACTCTCATTTTTACCATTAATTCAAGGTTTATTCCATGCACTTTTTCATCATTAAGAAGGCATTTTTGTGACCCAAATCACCACTCGAAAATTCCTATCGCCAACCTCAATTTAATGTTTGCTATTCTTAGTTGTTTTTTGTGATTTTTTGGGGTCAAAATGTGGGTTCCACCTCTCCCAGTCTGCAAGTATACAGTCCATGAGCGCTGTGTGGCCCGTGCTCCTCCGTCGTGCATCAAAACCTACGTGAAGACCAAGAAAAACACAGAGGTGCGTCCAATTGGAGTGTTTACTAATCGGCACGCTCGGATCAGCGATGCTCCACGGAGCTTAGACCCAGGGCTCCTTCCTCACTAATGGAATTAAACAACTCATTCTGCTACTGAGCATAGCTAATTACAATATTTAGTCTGGTTTAAATACATGCCCAAATCACAAACATTGTTCAAAGTTCTTTCTTTCTTTCTTTCTTTCTTTCTTTCTTTCTTTCTTTCTTTCTTTCTTTCTTTCTTTCTTTCTTTCTTGCTATTATGTTATTTCTCACTTGTTTTCTGTCATGCTTTTCTCCTCTGTTTCTCTCTGTTTCTCGCTCCACAGGTGATGCACCATTTCTGGGTGGAGGGGAACTGCCCGACCAAGTGTGACAAGTGTCACAAAACCATTAAGTGTTACCAGGGTCTGACTGGGCTTCACTGTGTGTGGTGCCAAATCACGGTACGCCCCCCCCCAGAAGAATCAGCCTCCTCATTATTTTCCACTGTTTCTTGCTGTTTATGATTTATTTTTTGCACCTTTTATCTGAGTACTCTCACTTTACCAATTTACACCAAGTAACAGTTATTTCCAGTATTCTGCTAATTGAAAATAAACAACAGTAAAAATGTGTTTTGATATCAGTCTTTTTTAAATAAACCCGGTTGTGTTTTTGTAAATCACACAACATGCTCTTTGCTTATTACTCAATAGCACTTGGTGTTTAGCTAAACATTTTTGTATCTAAATAGCTGATACAAACTGAACGTTATATTTTATGGCCCCCATACATTTAAAAGGAACTGAATCTTGTTGAACTGTAAAATCAAATTACAGATTACAATCAAATGAAATGTAACATTGAATAGTATGTTATGATCTTGAATTTCACCCTAATACTAATACGGTTGTAATTGACTGCTTCCCCTCATCCAGCTTCATAATAAGTGTGCCTCCCATGTGAAACCTGAGTGTGACTGTGGACCGCTGAAGGACCATATCCTGCCCCCCAACACAATCTGTCCTGTCGTACTGGTGAGTTTAACTTTCAAAACGATACCATATTCTGCTTATATACAAATTTACCACAGGATAGCTTTATGAAAATATATTATTTCCTCATACATAGATCACAGTTTCCCATATTTATAGAGGCAATGTCCATTTTTTAAATTGTTGATCTTTTTGATAACGTGTATTAGATTGTTTTCAAGATGCCCATTTCTACTGTGTCTGTGCACTTTGACCCCCAGGAAAGACAGTCTACGGTGAGGAAAGATTCCAGATCCAGCCAATCAGGAGGCAGAGGGAAGATGCAGAGAGCCAACTCAGTCACAGTGGATGGCCAAGGACTACAGGTGACAATCCAAACCTTTTTATTTTTCTTCAAAAGAAGCATCAGGGTAACATTTAGTAGAATTGAGTGAAGAATGTGTACTGTAAATTGACATTTTTAATCTAACCACAATTTTTATTTTGATGAGTGCAGGATAATATGAAATGACACTGGTGGGATTAATATGAGATTAGATTCTACTGGTGAACAAAACAAGAACCAGCTCCATCCAAATCCTCCCTAATATCTAACAGACAGACAACCGGTGACAATCAACCTGAATCATCTCCCCGCCACATCCATCTCTGCCCTCTCTGGCTAACCAGCGTAATAATCAGGATTATTATTTATAATTAGAGGAAGTAATGGATCACTCCTGGCTGGACAGAGAGCTCATTAATCCACCGCTCGGCCTGCTGGGATAGCAGACAGGGAGAGTTAAGAGCTTCATCTGTGTCAGGGAGCTGCACGGGCGTACTGTCGCCGCCGCCCGCCACTCAGCGGCAGGAACTTGTAGGCTACAGCCTGCGATTAGGGCTTGTTTTGTTTATGCCTCAGCCCTGGCTGCCTCCAGCGTGGTAGAGGCCTACTGCTTCACTCTATCCACTCTACCAGAGGTAGCGATGGGGAGGCTGGTCCCTACGGATGGCCTCCGAGTCACTCAAGACTCAAACTGCTTCTCCCAATCAGGAGATGGTGATGGTTATAACTTGGAATTAGGAGGGATTTCGTTGTTCAGTTGATTTCCTGGGATTTTGATGGGTGTTGTATGTCTGTTGTTCATATGAGAAATGTTTTCACTTTTAATTGTCGATACCAGTAACAAGAGGGACAAGGGGGAAGCAGCCAGGCATTTTTTTAAATAAATATTAATATTTTTTATTCACAGTTTATAATAATGATTTTACGCTATACTCTAACGTAAGATCAGCCTACTACATTATAAGCAATTGGACTGAAATCTCTTTCTGTTTTGATATATTTTCATAGATCACAACAATAGAGGGAACTCATCCTCTGCTAGTGTTTGTGAATCCAAAGAGTGGAGGGAAGCAGGGAGACAGGTAAGCACACTCTCTCCCTACACTCTACCTCTCTGTAAAAAGGGATTCTCAGAACTGCTCTTCAATAAAAGAGCTGCATAGCCCCTGGCTGCACACAGAGTGCTCATGGCTTAGTTAGTCAAATAGAAACACCATAACTTTTACCTACGGACTCCTGCCTGATTCAGCAGAGGTTCTTAGATGGCACTATCATTGACTGTCACATCGCTGGTTGGCAGTATATAGATGTAGGCCTCCTTCTTTAACCCAGGGCCTAATTGGGTTATTACTGAATATATTCATTCTACTCCTTATTAATTCAGTCCTCATTTGTTTAAATGATGAGATCAAAATATGACTTGAGCCAGTTGATATAATGAAATTGAAATTAAAATGAATTAGTCTTTCTAATGACTTCTTCCTATAGCCCTCCCAGTTGCTGACAATGACACTTTGATAGGGCATTGGAGCTGTCAATCATACTGTAGCAAAATGGCATACAGACAGTGTAGGGTTCAGTTGATCACATTTCAATTAAGTGTTTGCATTTTGACTTTTCTTCATGGTCCAGATGTTTTGTGGTAGCTGTAAGGGGGAGATGCTTCAGTAGGTTTCTGTGGGTCAACTCAACACTGTATTGCTGGTTGTCACAATTTCTTCTTCTGTCTTCTTCTTGTTCCTCCTCTCCTCTCTTCTCTTCTCCTCTCCTCCAGGATCTACAGAAAATTCCAGTACCTCTTAAACCCTCGGCAGGTATACAACCTGGCCAAGAACGGACCCATGCCTGGGTAAGTTCTGCTCTAATCATCTCACACAGACTCCGTAACATCACCTAAAGTGCACAGAACACTCTGCAGTCATGATTCAACTATCAATATTACCCTCAAGTTACATGTGGAATCAGAGTGGTGGATGAGCGACTGTTTACAAACCCCTAATGTATTCCGCTGTTGGCCAGTCATAATATCCAACATCTCATGCAAGGGAGGTCTCTCAATTTGAGCGTTTCACTCAATCAGGATTCATATGCAGACGTGATTGAAAGGTGAGATTAGACATCACAAACAGTGAGACAACAACACTGTGCTTGAGTCTAGTATTGGTTACAGTGTGTGGGAATAGCGATACATTGTGAGTGACGCGAGGCATGCTGATGTGTGATCACGCATACCGCTGTAGGCTGCACAGGCATGGGTATGGGGCTGTGGACCATCCATGTCTATGATTAAGAAGATGAGCAGATCATTTCGATGCACAAGGTTCCGTCCCTTTTGGTTTAGACACACCAATTTCAGAACATTCTGAAATGCAAGAACGCATCACTTTCGTGCTCTGATGTTGCTGGACTTTGATTAGTTTTTAAAAGCAGAATGTAAATGGTTTGCGAAGAGGAAAAGTCCAATATAAACTTTTGTAGAAGGTTTAGTTTGTGTTCATAATTACGGTGGCCCAGAGGGGCAAAATAAGGTGTACATAATGGCTTTACTCCATAGATCTATCTTACACAGTTGTAAGATTTGAAATTGACCTTGTCGGCCATATTGTGTCTTCACTATTGATTCTCTGTGTTTTGAGCTTTGTTGGCTGGGAAGGCCATGTTTATTGACGAGGCTCTAAGAGACTTGTTGCACTCAGAAGAAGCCCCTCTATCTTTAGCTGGGAACATTCCAGATGACCTTGCCCGGGTGTAACCTTGTTAATATTTGGTGAAGTGTATGTAATGCGGTTGGCATTAACAAGGTGACTGGTCACCGTGGCCACTAGCAGGCCGAGGCAGCCGCACACACTGCTGTCAATTAGCGCTAGCGCTAACGCAATTAGCCCAAATTAAGTGTTTGTTTCTTGGTATTTAAATATCCCCAAAGTTGCCTTTCATGTTCGCGGCCGTCTGTTTTGCACCTAATACGGTTTGCGGTCCCAGTTGGAGAGTAATTGAGCGAATCATTTATCCGCCATACGAGGCTTGGAGGCTCCCTCATTCAGTTAGGGCTTTGTTATTGTGAAGGAACGGAAGAAGTTGGACTGAACATTGGCCATCTTGATCCGATTAGCCTCTGAACAGACTAGCTGGCTGAAGGAATAATTGTCAATGTGATATGTGTTATTTTGTGAGATTACAGGGGCCTTTGCAGAGCCGCTCCAGTGCAGCAGAGTTACCATATAGATGTGAGATAAAATAGGGATAAGTATGGAGATCAAACACTTAGCTTTGAATAAGGTAGCCTTGAGTTCAATTTACTATTGGACAAAATAGTAACATTTTTCAGGACAAAATGTCTAAAGATTTGTAATGAATTTATAGTAGATCAAGAAAATAATATGTTTCTCTCTAAAAGGGGATTATTTCATGCATTACATGATTGATATTGTGTGTATGATTTCTTTGTTGCGTTCAAGGTTGAATTTCTTCCGAGAGGTTCCAGATTTCAGAGTGTTAGCTTGTGGTGGGGATGGGACAGTCGGTTGGATTCTGGATTTTATAGGTGAGTGTGCACTTCCACTAACTTCTGCATTATAACAGTTTTCCCCTTTCCTTAACATTTGATTGTGTTCTCTTTAAAAACAGTACATTTGTGCCGTACAGTGACATTTGTTGTGCGTTTCAATTATTATTAATTTGTATTACTTTGGTGAAAAAACAGTGCACTCGTGATTTTGCAAGAAATCATCAAATAAACTTCTATGATTTGAATATAAACATGTTCATTACATCCAAGCCTGCGTATTCAAGGAAAATAAAACAGGATGATCAAAATCGACATATTAGTCGTCATTTGAGAAATATCCTGAAGTCAATTTTTTCTTGAAGAGTTATTCCCTTTTCTGCCTTTAAAAAATTGCCTCAATTTTTTATCAATCAAAACAAAAAGAAGTAATAACATGGACAGAATGAATGCTTCTCCTGAAATAGCCTGCGAGACTGGACATTCACGTCGAGTCAAGGTCTATCTGTTGTTGCACAGATGTCAGAGCTGCACTGTGTACTTGTGTTTAGATTTAAGTGATGGTCAGATGACCGTGCTGCACTTGGATTAGGTCCAATAGAGATTCTTTTTTTTACTCAGAGACCTGGGCAAATCAAAGTTAAATAAAAAAATTAAATACAGTATATTAAAGTGGATCCGTGTTCAATTTTGTTGTTGTGGTCAGAATGTGAGGGTGTGGTCCTCTGTAGCTCAGTTGGTAGAGCATGGAGCTTGCAACGCCACGATAGTAGGTTCAATTCCCAGGACCACCCGTATGTAAAATGTATATGCATGACTGTAAGAAGCGTCTGCTAAATGGCATAATAATAGTAATTCAGTATGATGTCATTATGTTTTTCTTGTACCTTTTGTGTAGATAAGGCCAACCTGGACAGGAACCCCCCTGTGTGTGTACTTCCCCTTGGAACAGGAAATGACCTGGCAAGGTGTCTGCGATGGGGAGGAGGTATGTTTAATGGCAATTTACTGACCCAAAGTGTGCAAAAAATCAAATTATGTGATTCATGATATTGAATTTAGATTTGACCATATATTAATTTTCTCCTTTGACTGTACCAATGTTTTCATGTAGGAATAAATCAGTAGGAATAAATACAATTCCAGAGAATAATGTTATATTAAAATACTTATGGCCTATACTATAATGCATTTTATCTTCTGGTCTGGGGTATTATAAGCTATCCTATGTTGTTTGTGTGTTAGGTTATGAGGGAGAGAGCATTCTGAATATCCTCAGGGACATAGAGAACAGCTCTGAGGTGTTGTTGGACCGCTGGAAGATTGACGTCACACCCACGGACAAAGAAGAGAGGGGAGACCCTGTGCCTTACAGCATCGTCAACAACTATTTCTCTATTGGGGTGGTGAGTTACTTACACTAATTTACAGAGTGTGTCACATTAAAGGGATAGTTCAGCGATTTGAAATATTTGCTTCCTAACATTAGCAAATCTTGGCAGTTGCTATTTAACAAAACTAAAGTGTGGATTGCAGTCACTCCTTGTCCATAGATGGCTTTCAAGATAAGTAAAACACATATCTAAATATCTAAAATTGATTAACTATCCCTTTAAGCAAGAACAGTGGGTCAACAAACTGGACTAGTCAATAGGAGAGGGCCATGTTTGATCTAAGGTGCTCACCTAAAACAACAAGACTGACAACTTCATGCTTATCGTGGATCATCCATTTCAATCGAATACTCTATATAAAGGCCTCAACTGGATAAATACTGTATACCGAATTTAAAGCAGCAACATAATCATATGTTCTTCTGAGTAATCTTACTCATTTTGATCAGATGCTAGTTAATAAGCCTTTATTGAGATGTGCTTAAGCTTCAACCACCTTTGATTGAAAAATATGTTGTATTGTGTGCATCTGCATGGTGTTACGTACCTTTAAACTCATCAACAGCAGAGTCAGGCCCATCTCTGTCCATCTTCAACATAATGACACTGATTACACCCAGCTCATGTGGGTCATTACTGATAAATGTCAGGGGAAATATGGTAATTGACATTTGCAGGTTGGGAGACGGTGGCATCTTGGTGTTGTGACATTCGAACATGACGGGGAAATGAGTGATGCATGTCTTTACAAATGTTAGTCAAATAAATGCCCTGGCTTTGTCCCGTAATGACGAAGGTAGGTCCACTTAACAGACGAAGAGGTTGTAAGCATGGGAATAAATAAAGATAATTTCTCTCATAATTCCTCAATATTCGTCATGGCTTGAGGCAAAACATGTTTTCTGAATGTATGTCAGATATTGCAATACCCTTCAACCAAACAAGGGTAGCAGCCTTAGCAGAAGTATTACTTTAAGCCATTGCAACCAATAGACTTCATTGCTATAACACTATTTTCATGGCCTTCTAACAGTGGGATTAGTATCTAACGAAAGTGTTGACAAATGAAGTTGTTTGCCCAGGATTAGGAAGATGCTGAGCCCTCGATGGAATTGAGTGTGATATATTTTGTGTTACATTTCACATCAGATTTTGTTTTCCGTTGGAAGAAATCACTGAATATAATAAAGATTACAAAACAAGTCATGCTAATAATTACCTCAGAGATTATGCAGATGAAGAAAGATTGTTTCTGTAATGACATTTCTGTAGAGTCAAACTCTGAAGATCAGTAGTAACCAAAAGGTTTCAGTATGTCGAGGCACAGAAAAGTGTAATCATAAGCATCTTATTCTTGGATTTAAAACATTTCATGTACTGAGTGTACATATCTGTTTATCTTTAAAATTCTAAGCGTTGCATCACAGGTTGGCATTTATTGTCATGAATCTTGCACTGGAGGCAGCTCTGCAGAATGGTTACTAGCTGGCACAGCCACAAAGTCATAAAATCTGATTTGAAACCTAACCCTAACCTTAACCAAACACACTGCTAACCCTAAACTCCTAACCCTAACCTTAAATTAAGACCAAAAATATCATTTTTGTTTTCCTGAATTTTTACAATACAGCCAATTTTGACTTTGCAACTGGCCCATCCAGCAGAAATCGCTCATTTCTGCCTCCAGGGCAAGATTCATGACAATAAGCATCAACCTGCCATTGCATCAGGCATTGAAGGTGGCTGGGGCATTGCACAAACCGAAAGGCGTCTGTTTGAACTTGTACAAGCCCTGGGGTTGGTGAATGAATGGGTAACAGTGTTGGATGGGGACAGTATATTTCAAAACGTATTTTTGAACCCACCATTCCTGTCAAACTTCACAAAGTACTAGGATCACCTACAACTTCCTCTTCCATTTTTACAAGATTTACACCAAACGCCAAGTCATAAAATCTCCCCAATAGACCATCATCCGACCACATCATCAACTATTTTAGCACACCTCCTGTTCCTATCCTTCCAATCTAGCCATTCCATCCAGTTGAATGGAATTAATGGCGCCATCCCGTTATGAAGACGTTAAAGTGACGTGAAGTGTAATGATCTCAATCAGGGCTTAGTGTGCTGAGGGACAGACCTAATCACAGAGGAGGTCCTAAGATGATGCAGTCAATTCGCCTAATGACCCGGGCTCGCATGTCAAAGTCATTACTCTCCCTGTGAAGGAGAGTCGTCAGCTGCCTGAGCACCACTCATAATTGGACTAAACTTTGAGCTATGAGGGCACATTACATTACACATGTCCTGTATTAATTTGGGTGCCAGAGCTTTACAATGGTAATTATTTGAAGGCGGCCCCAAGATGAGTGAGAGGGAGTGTGAGAGTGAGACTCCATTGCCCTACTGCTGTTTGGGGATTGAGGTTGAAGATGTTTGTATCATCAGTTCAGATGATCTACTGCTAATGTCCTCTTAATGTACATATGAACTTGCTCTACATTACATTGGCCCTAAGAGACAAAGTAGCTTTAGTAGAATGTAGTAGCACATACAGTACATCACATATGCAGAAGCAGTCCATCTAGTTACAATAGAAACGGACAGGAACTTCAATAGGAAAAATAGGAACTTCTACAGATGCACCATTGAGAGCATCCTGTCGGGCTGTATCACCGCCTGGTATGGCAACTGCATCGTCCTCAATTGCAGGACTCTCCAGAGGGTGGTGCGGTCAGTCCAACGCATCACTGGTGGCACACTGCCTGCCCTCCAGGACATCTACAGCACCCGGTGTCACAGGAAGGCCAAGAAGATCATCAAGGACCTCAGCCACCCGAGCCACGGCCTGTTCACCCCGCTACCATCTAGAAGGCGGAGACAGTACAAGTGCATCAAAGCTGGGACAGAGAAACAACTTGTATCTCCAGGCCATCAGACTGTTAAAAAGTCACCACTAGCCGGCCTCTGCCCAGTACCCTGCCCTGAACTTTAGTCACTGTTACTAGCCGGCTAACACCCAGTACTCAACCCTGCACCTTAGAGACTGCTGCCCTATGTACATAGTCATTGAACACTGGTCACTTTAATAATGTTTACATACTGTTTTACCCACTTCTTATGTATATACTGTATTCTAGTCAAGGCTCATCCTTTATAACTACTGCTGTACACACCTTTTCTATTAATATACTGTCCATAATGTCTATACACACCAATGTCTATATACACCGGACACTGACATTGCTCGTTCTAATATTTCTATATTTCTTAATTCCTTTCTTAAATTTTTTGGGGATTAGCGTGTATTGTTTTGTATTGTTAGGTATTACTGCATTTTTGGAGCTAGGAAAATAAGCGTTTCGCTACACCCGCGATAACGTCTGCAAAATATGTGTACGTGACCAATAAAATTCGTTTTGATTTGACATACTGTATACAGGGTTATAGTGTACCCTCTTCAATTTGGAGGTTACTTGAAGTGGTTGCTCACTGGTTTCTGAGCTACAGTATATTTTCACAGATTTCAAACCAAAAGGGAAACAACCCCTCCTTCGTTTCGCTCTCTTGTTTTCAGTTATTGTCCTGTTTGTAAGAAAATCAAGTTACAATCTTTCAGATATATCCATCATCTCACCTTTTCTGGCTTGTGTTGAAGATAAATAGAGTCTGCGGGGATCTTGGAAATTCTTTGGTCTTTATTTAACAGCGTCTTGAAAAGACATCAAGAAAAACGGCATTGATTTTTTTGGGCTTCTCCTACATCTTGTACTGAGAGCTAGCAGGGGGTCCTCCCTGTGGCTGGTGTTTCAATAGAGCCACTCAAGAAGGAGCGGGTCAAAACAGATTTCTCAAGTGGGGGGATAGGAACAAACCCCAAAAGTTTCCTGAAGTTTCCCCCCTTTTTGTGGTTGAAGACTATTCGTCAGTTGTTGTTGTTTTTACTTGGCAATCATCGTGACTCTCAAAGACCATGGTAAATTCTAGTGAGGTTTCATCTTCAAATGGCCCAAGGGTAGTCAACTTTTTTGGTAGCATTTCACAGAATACACTGAATTTTCAACAAACAGGCACAGATTTTCTTTCCTTAGATTCTCTTGATTACTGGAGTAGCTGTCAATCTCACAGTCTGTCATTGTCATCACACATGCATGCACGCAAACACCCAAACAAACACCCACCACTGCCTGTGAGTCTACCGATGTGGTGCACTTCTAGCCGAGAGAGAGAGAGAGAGAGAGAGAGAGAGAGAGAGAGAGAGAGAGAGAGAGAGAACAAGTTGGTTGCCAGGGGAGCCGGCAGCATCCTGTACGTTGGGAGCTGTGATTACTAGCGATGTGTGTTTAATTAATTAGCCTGTGTGGAAAGACGGCGTGCTGTTCGTCAAGCTCTCTGTCAATACCCTCATCCCTGGCTCAAACCTAAGCCACCGCCCGCCTTCCAGTTGGCCAGGAATTCAAAACACCCTGGTTCTGTTTAGGCATATCAATATGCATCAGGCATATGTGTCGTTTTTTGGATGCAATAGAAAGTTGGCTGAGATGCTTATCAGCAGAGGGGAAGAAGTTGACTTTAATTGGTGTTTAAAAGCCATCGTATTGTTTTTAGTACCAACATCTTGCCTGTATTTTGCTACATCTTTATATCTCATAAATTAATTAATTGAAATTACAATATTTAAACCCTTTTAGTCTTGTAGCTTATTTAAAAATGAAAATATTTATATAGTTCTATACCCCTAATATATGTATACCCCTTATTTATATAGTCATTGGTTAATAGGCCTTTTCCACTGTATAAATGAGTATCAAAATCAAAGTCATTGCTGAATCCATGTTATTTTCTCTCCCTTATTAAGGATGCTTCCATTGCACATCGGTTCCACATGATGAGGGAGAGACACCCTGAACGCTTTAACAGCAGGTATGTATTGTTGGGTTTTAACCAACACTTCCTGTTAACTCCTCCCTCCCTGTTGACTGTCAGTACCTGTGAAGCTGCCACTTCTAACTGGTATATGGTTAGCACTGGTATAAAGTGATGCTACATTTCCCTCTCTCTCTCTCCTCTTACTTTAGCCCATATCTAACTTGATTTATTTTGTTTACTTATCAAACATATGTATGAGTCAAATGGATTTTGCATTGGTACAGGGGGACTTTTAGATTGTTTGATTGGTCAATGTATACAGTAGGTTCTGTCAAAGTGTATAGTTAAAACATACTAGGGATGGTTCTGAAGTTGATCATTCATTTAGCAATATGAGAAAAAAGTGACATTCAAAACCTCTGATTGTGTGACATCTATGAACAGAAATACTCACCAAGACAGAAAGCTCTATACAATACTAAACTTCGGTCCATTAAAAACATGGCTAGAACCTTCGCATTGCAATAGACTCTTTCTTCTTATTTTTTCAGTAGCCACTTGATACAGTAAATGGACTTGCCTCATATTTAGCATCTGTGATTACCTTAAATAGATGTGTTCACCTTTGGAGATGAACAAATGTGGCATCTATGTTCCCATCAATATTTAACGTGACCAATACGTCTCCACTAGCAGTATGGAGTAATGGCGTGGGTAATTGAATTTGCTTGGGTAGTTTGACATCATGTACAGTGGGGAAAAAAAGTATTTAGTCAGCCACCAATTGTGCAAGTTCTCCCACTTAAAAAGATGAGAGAGGCCTGTAATTTTCATCATAGGTACACGTCAACTATGACAGACAAATTGAGATTTTTTTTCTCCAGAAAATCACATTGTAGGATTTTTTATGAATTTATTTGCAAATTATGGTGGAAAATAAGTATTTGGTCACCTACAAACAAGCATGATTTCTGGCTCTCACAGACCTGTAACTTCTTCTTTAAGAGGCTCCTCTGTCCTCCACTCGTTACCTGTATTAATGGCACCTGTTTGAACTTGTTATCAGTATAAAAGACACCTGTCCACAACCTCAAACAGTCACACTCCAAACTCCACTATGGCCAAGACCAAAGAGCTGTCAAAGGACACCAGAAACAAAATTGTAGACCTGCACCAGGCTGGGAAGACTGAATCTGCAATAGGTAAGCAGCTTGGTTTGAAGAAATCAACTGTGGGAGCAATTATTAGGAAATGGAAGACATACAAGACCACTGATAATCTCCCTCGATCTGGGGCTCCACGCAAGATCTCACCCTGTGGGGTCAAAATGATCACAAGAACGGTGAGCAAAAATCCCAGAACCACACGGGGGGACCTAGTGAATGACCTGCAGAGAGCTGGGACCAAAGTAACAAAGCCTACCATCTAGGGGTGTAACGATTTGTTTTAACAACGATTCGATTTGTATCACGATTCGTGGTTGTCGATACGATTCAAGGACGATATTGGTTCATTTACAACGATACGATCCGAAATGATTCAGTGACTTGAAATCGATTCAGTAACCTTTTAGCCAAAAATTCTACCAGTGTGACTGAAATAAATACCTGGATACTGGACAGTGCAGGTGAAGTTTCCTAGATTCCTGTTTCTTGTAAGGACCGCAATGGTGGCTTGATAATTTCTCGCTCGTCGGCTTCTCCTCTGTCGTCCGCCATGCTATGTTTTGTTGTCTTTGCGCCTTTGCGCTGCTGCTGGCGCGGGGCGATGACGTCACGGATAGGCAGACTGAATTGAGTAATGTTTAAAGCCTTTATCATTAAAAGTGCTAAGAAAAAACATCCATATAAAGTCTGACGTGCTTAAATCCAATGGGTTATTTCCTAGTATCGATACAATCGATTTATTACATTTTAAAACGATGTTAGATTGATATATGTTGTCCAAAAGGCCAACTCGCCGAGCACAGATCGATGTAGTTGGATCATAGGAATATAAATCGATACATCGATGTAGTAGATGGATCGTTACACCCCTACTACCATCAGTAACACACTACGCCGCCAGGGACTCATATCCTGCAGTGCCAGACGTGTCCCCCTGCTTAAGCCAGTACATGTCCAGGCCCGTCTGAAGTTTGCTAGAGTGCATTTGGATGATCCAGAAGAGGATTGGGAGAATGTCATATGGTCAGATGAAACCAAAATAGAACTTTTTGGTAAAATCTCAACTCGTCGTGTTTGGAGGACAAAGAATGCTGAGTTGCATCCAAAGAACACCATACCTACCTACTGTGAAGCATGGGGTGGAAACATCATGCTTTGGGGCTGTTTTTCTGCAAAGGGACCAGGACGACTGATCCGTGTAAAGGAAAGAATGAATGGGGCCATGTATCGTGAGATTTTGAGTGAAAACCTCCTTCCATCAGCAAGGGCATTGAAGATGAAACGTGGCTGGGTCTTTCAGCATGACAATGATCCCAAAAACACCGCCCGGGCAACGAAGGAGTGGCTTCGTAAGAAGCATTTCAAGGTCCTGGAGTGGCCTAGCCAGTCTCCAGATCTCAACCCCATAGAAAATCTTTGGAGGGAGTTGAAAGTCTGTGTTGCCCAGCGACAGCCCCAAAACATCACTGCTCTAGAGGAGATCTGCATGGAGGAATGGGCCAAAATACCAGCAACAGTGTGTGAAAACCTTGTGAAGACTTACAGAAAACGTTTGACCTGTGTCATTGCCAACAAAGGGTATATAACAAAGTATTGAGAAACTTTTGTTATTGACCAAATACTTATTTTCCACCATAATTTGCAAATAAATTCATTAAAAATCCTACAATGTGATTTTCTGGAGAAACAAATTCTCATTTTGTCTGTCATAGTTGACGTGTACCTATGATGAAAATTACAGGCCTCTCTCATCTTTTTAAGTGGGAGAACTTGCACAATTGGTGGCTGACTAAATACTTTTTTCCCCCACTGTATCTGTCGGAGTGATGACACACAGTCTCCTAATAATCCCATTTGTACTAATATATCATATTTACTCTGACTTTAGTTCAACATTTAGCGAACTATTATCCAAAGGTTCGTTTAGGCTACATGATCTGCAAGGATTGCTGCAGTACAAAGAGAAATTTGGGAGAGTACTCAAATTTTCCTTGCATTGCATGTTTTTTTTTTTTTTTTTTTTTTTTTTTACAATATGTGTCTTTTAAGCATATTTGAATGCTACTGTAGCCATACATTGAAGGTACAGGTTTAACCACACTGCGTATTTTTAAATCATTGGGTTAAATCTAAATTCCCAAACTGTTAATATCAATCAATTACATTATATGGCTATATATATTAATACACAGGACAAAAATAATGTATACAAAGACATCAAATATATTGTTTTAAACCATTTTAAGCCCATGTGAAAAATGATTGAGATATTTTAAGAAAATTATACCATCTGTTATTTGAATTCAATGAATAATTTACAGGAGGGAATGGGTTTAGGATCTCTCTATTACACACTATCCTTGCCAATTGAATAATGCATGATTATAGTTTTTCAAGGTAGCATATATTTTGTTGGATTTGTCCAATGGGCTCATGTCCATTGCAAGTAGAATGCAACTTATCATGGAGCCATTTCCTTCCGAGTGTATGAACAGTGTTCAATAGCGGGTGTAAGGCAGAGAACACTGTCTGTGCAGGATAGAACATTTGGGCCTGTGTAAAGCCAACGCCAAGACACATGAAGGTTCACAGCAGGCCCAACTCAACACACATTCCCACAAAACCCCCAGTTTTACGAGTGTCACAGTTGAACTGCACATAAATGTATGACTCTTCCAAATCATATATATTCACAGTCTCTCAGTTACTGTATTAGTGTCTTTCAGTAGCCATCAGGACTGGCATGGGAGGCTACTAAGCTACAATGAATGGAAGAAGCATCCCACCACTCCCTTCCTCCCTTCCTCCCTTCCTCCCTTCCTCCCTTCCTCCCCCATAGAAATCACAACAGACACTGCCCTACTTTCTTTCTTTCAGTCTTTCTCTCATTCTTCAGAGGATATCAATTACATTTGTCTTCGGGTTGACCTTAAAGAAGACATACATATTTGATCAGGTTTAATTAGCAACAAAATAATGGCATATTGTTTTTTTAATTATGAAATGAAGGGATTTGGTTGCTGAATGTAATGAATGCTGGGGCCGGGCTGTATTGGCACCTCTGTGTGATTATGAGGGAGAAAGTGTGAAGATTTGACACGTCGGCAGATAGATTCATTTACTGACTGCAGCCTGACCAAGAGGTGATAATGAGGTCGAGGATTAAAAGTAAGACAATCAGTCGGTCCTTGACGACACCACACACTACCTCCCTCTGCCTAGTTAAAATACACTGTTCCTTTTCTTCTCTCTCTTTTTACTGATCTCCCATGTAATTACACACTAATCTCTGCCTCAGAGAGAGAGAGAGAGAGAGAGAGAGAGAGAGGTGATTATAGCGAGATAGAGATTTTCCCGTTGTTTTTGCCTTTGTACACTCAAAAGCAGTTACACTTTCACCCAATTTCAATAACCTGTTAGCAACAGTTCAATGGCCACCAACACAGGTCTGTGTTCTAAGCCTGAGGTATTGTATTTGATGTATGACAATCTATTACTATTACTACTACTGTCTTAGGCACTGGTTCTATTACCATTCTCCCTCATGTAGCCTGTGGCTGTGCTGTTGAACCACTCCGGCATTAACCTTTCCTGGAGGCACAGGGAAGCCCAGGCATGGAGCGCTCTTTAGCATAATGAGTGTGTTCATCAAAGCCTGCCGTGCGTACAGGGCCCACTAGATCCACTCACACACTGCCACACACACTCCCAAACCGCTTCCCCGCTGGGCCCCTGTGGACCTGGGCAGGGGCCGCCCTCGGACCTCATTTGAGGATGAAATCGTTTGTCTGACCAGGATGTCATCTATAATTAATGGCCACTTGTGAGTGTAATTTAGAGAGATCTCACCTGTGGCCCTGTCCCCAGCCCAGCGTGAGTATACACACAGTCACACACGTGCATACGCAGTGAGCGCATACATATACTGTACACACAAAAATGAACAAACGCACACACTCACTAATGCATGGACACACACACACACACACACAGCCGTATATCCTATATAAACATAGTTTCACACTTGTCTGGACCTCAGAAGTGAGCCACCAGTCTTCAGTAAATCCCATAAACTCTAATTAAAAATGGTGTAGAACCCTTTTGGGTTCCAGGTAGAACCCTTTGGGGTTCCATGCAGAACCGTTTCCACAGAGGGTGATACATGGAACCAAAAAGGGTTCTACCTAGAACCAAAAAGGGTTCTCCTATGGGGACAGCCGAAGAACCCTTTTGGAACCCTTTTTTTCTAAGATGAAACCCCTATAGTAGTCTCAATGCCCTCTGATTTCTCACATTGTAGCAGCAGCTCTTACTGTCCAAGACCCCAACCACATATTGACTCCCCATCACTCCTCCGATAGTCTCCTAGTCCCTGTTGTGTCCCCCAGCCTCTGTCGAGCCCCCATGGCCCCTGCAGAGCCACCAGCTGGCTACACGGTTCCCTTCTCACACCTTCCCACCAGCAGTATGTTCACGTCTAGGGTGAGAGATAACAGACTGCAAATAATGTACATTAGATAGATTTTTAGTTTTTAGATTTTATGTGTCTGATTATTGTAGTCCCTATATTATAACAATTGATAGGACCATATCCCTTCCAAACCATTCTGTTACTTCAGTATATGTATTGTGATGAATCTAGGATTATTTGTATTTCAATATTGGACAAGAAAAAATTACATTAAATGGATTAAATGAAATGCTGTGTGTCTATATCACCTTGTAGTGGGCCTACAATACAATCCTCAAATGCAAATTGCCATTAGTATGCTTCAAGGAACTAGAAATGTGCATGCTGAGAATGTTGTGGTAATATTAGGTAAAACTTAAATAGAACATTTTCTAAACTTTCTTGAAATGTTCTGAGGGCCTCCAAGACAAGGTTAATCTGAAGGTGAAAGAAAGGCACACCTGTTTAGGCGAGGTGCTGGCTAGCGGAGTAGAACACTTGAAAAAGAAAAGGAGAGCCGCAAACTCTAGGAGCTCAGATGCAATCATTTAATAACCAACCTTTCGACAGACAAGCTGTCCTCATCAGGCTACCTCCAAGACAAGGTAAAATATATATTGTGTGAACATCAATGGAATAGTATTCTAAACATAAAACAAATAACAGTAATAAAAACAGACTTATTTGGAAATTGTGGAACATCGTGCAATATTGTGGGTATGTTCTGTGCAATCTCTTAAGTACAATATGTGAGTATCACAAGAATATTCTTGCAACATCCCAGACAACTCCCATAACTTCATTAAATGTTCTGGGAATTTTTAGCAGGTTTTCTGTCAACATTCTTACAACATTAAGGGAATGTCCTGTGCACCCTAACTTAAACATTGTATGAATGTCATCACAACTGAGCATATCTTGTACCCACACTGTTCCCACAACCTAATTAAATGTTCTGGGAACCTTTAAAGTACTCAGAAACGCTGATCTGTCAATATTCTTGCAACATCAAAGGAATGTTTTGTGCACCCTGATACAAACATTATCTGAATATCAGCACAACTGGACAGTTTTAGTGTTTTGGGAACCTTGTCGTATCCCCACAATGTTCCCACAATCTAATGAAACATTCTGGGAACCTTTAAAGAACAGACTAAATGTGCTCTGGGAACGATCTCGCAACATCAGGCGAATGTTTTATACAAACATTGTATAATCATCAGCAAGACTGGACAGTTTTTGTGTTATGAGAACATTTGCTGCAACTTAACAAATGTTCTGGGAACTTTCACAGAACCAATTTTGTTTTGCTGGGATGATACTGATATTATAAATACACCCAGGGATCATTTGCTTGTAGTTCAAACAAACCCATTCATTGTACTGTTTTATTTGGCGTTATCTCTTTAAGAAAGGGGAGACAACACAACACAGGCCATTTTTCAAGCTCCAGTCAGTGTTGTAGCACTCGGGGCGGTGTCATGTTTAACAAAACAGTGCATTGATGCAATGCACAAAGAGTTGGTTATGTCAATGTGATATTTATCACCTCTGATAAAAAATTAATTAGTGTGAAAATAAGGTCATAGATCATGGGGGCTTAGATTAAGTGTCAGAGGGAAAAATCAATGGTTCTGTGCCTCATGCTAACAGTGGACAGTAGAAAGAGCATTAAAGAGCATTACAAGGTGCTGTGGCCTGGGGATAGCCTAGCCATGCTACACTGAAGCCTGTTTGCCTTTGACACTTTTTAATACAGTGACGAGACAGGGGTTTATAAAGTAGATGAGTTGACTAATGAGGAGAGAACAGGGGCATAATACTGTGTTAAGTCTGCTCAGGGAGCTGCTTGCTGAAACCTGAGAGTGTTGTCTTTGAAGTTGTAGCTACAACATTTACATTTCAGTCATTTAGCAGACACTCTTTTCCAGAGCGACTTACAGGAGCAATTAGGGTTAAGTGCCTTGCTTAAGGGCACATCGACAGATTTTTCACCTAGTCGGCTCGGGGATTAGAACCAGCGACCTTTCAGGTACTGGCACAACGCTCTTACCCACTAAGCTACCTGCCGCCCATACAAATTGTCTGTAATGCACTCAATGGTGGAAAAAGTACCTTTCTTTGTGTATCTGATCTTCAAAATTAACTTACATTTGCGATATATTATATGTTATGATATTATGGACACACTCTGGTTAATGAAACCCCTTTATATTCAAATCTCTTGACCCACATTAAAAGTATCAACCTGTTCAGACCATCATTTTCAGTTGATTCTCCATTGATCCTCAATGGCCATCTCATTGGAGCTTCTCCCTGTTCCAGCTGTGTGTCAGATCATGGTGCTGAGCGCCAGTCTATCAGCACAAAAAGGATGGGAATCCGATGGGGCCAATGGGATGCTCCTAATTACTTAATGAACAGGGAGATAAGGCCGTGATTTGTTGCCATGGCTCTCTTGTTAGGTTAAGTGGAGGGAATCGACAGGACTGTCAGATGACTCTATTTATTCCCATGTTTAACTACTACACAAAGTTGTAGACTTGAAGAAGGCAAAGTGCTGCGTTTTGGTTTTGGTTATATTGTACTGTAAAAAAGTCAATGTTCTAGTAGTATATGTTGATTTTGACTTTATCTATTCCCTTGTATAACTACATTAAGTAGACTTGAGGACGACAAAGTGCTGTGTTTTGGTTCTGTTTATAGTACAATATAAACTTGATATTGTACTGTAAAGGAGTGAATTTGCTGTATAAACTACTGTATGTTTTACACGTGTTTTAGACATCCTACATTAAGTGGAGGGAACAAACAGGACATTTAGATTTCGACTATCTGTTCCCATTCGACTTGAGACTGTCTACAAAGTGCTGTGTTTGGTTTTGGTTATATTGTACTGTGTGTGCTGTGTGTACTGTATGTTATGTGTTTTAGACATGCTGTATTAAGCCTATTACTGTGGTGATAAGTGGTGCGCTGTACAAAAGGTACTGTACATCGGAGGAGAATAATAGCCTCCTGTTGAGTTTGCCTCTCATGTAAACAGAGAGAAACTTTCCGCCTGGCAACCAAGTAATACAGCTGCTTGGAGACCTGGGTAGTTCCCCTGTGTCTTAAAGGTCGCAGGGCTTCAGATGTGCGAGAGCCTCTTGAAAATAACAAAAACAAACCAAAATAATTTCACCTCAGCTAGTGCTGGAAATAATTCGTCCAACAGCTCACTGCAGGTGTAAAGACTGCACATCATTTAGTTTCAGTCACACCACTAGTTGCTTTGTTTTTGAATAGACTGGTGAATAGGCCACCGCATTTTTTTGTTTGCAAATTATGCTCACGTCTGTATTTGTGTTTTGTCTGCAACAGGAGTGCTTGTGTGTTTTCGTTCTCGGCTGCCATAGGCAAGTTTCTTGTGAGTAGGAACCAGACCTGGGTTCAAATAGTATTTGAAATATTTGAAATAGCCTACATTGAGCATTTGCTTTAGCCTGCCTTAAGTGTAAGGTCAGGGGAATTGCATGTTGGGGACTTTTCTATTGGTACATTGCAACAGGCAAGTTCAATCAAGCACAATGGAAGTATTTTACATTATTTCAAATAATATTTGAACCCAAGTCTGCTAAGCGCACAGATTTATGGTGAGGTTTGCACATGGAGCCCAGGGCAGCTGTTGGAAGTCATGTTTGAGAGATGGTAGATGTGTTATTGTGTAGTAGGCCCTCTCAGCATGCCCCATGTCTCCCCCCACTGTCTCTCTCTCTCTTTCACTCTTTCTTTCGCTCTCTTTTGCTCTCTCTCTCTCTCTCTCTCTCTCTCTCTCTCTCTCTCTCTCTCTCTCTCTCTCTCTCTCTCTCTCTCTCTCTCTCTCTCCTTACTCCTCTCTTTCCGCACCTATTGACCATGTTGCACATTATAAATCAACATCGGGCCGGGCTATCCTGCAAGTGGCTAATGAAAGCTCATTTACAAAGCGGCTAAATGGTCCTGACAAAATTCCTAATGAGGAAATCAATCATTTAGTGATTGTTACTCTGCTTACACTAATACATCCCGCTTGTAAGGCTTTGATTCCAGCAAAAAGAAGGACATTTTTTATTGTATTCAGTTCTGCATGTCAGCACTGTTGTAAGGTTGTTTTTTTCTCTCTGTCGAAAGCCCCATGATGATAAATCTTCTGTTGGGGTTTCTGGCTAAATTAACCAATGGCTGTGAGGTGTGCTTTCAAAGAAATCTCGCAATCAGTCCACCATCGTTGTTTTATGCCTCATTAAATTAACTTATTCAACTTCACTTCAATGTGTACTACATGTACAGTACAGGGTCTACAAAGAGTAGCTAATATTCCTCCTTCAAAGATTGCTCCATCTGTTTTTGCCAGGCGAAAGAAGTTTGAACATCTTTCTTAACACATGTTGATAGATATTTTCTTTCCCCACTTAATTCATACTCACAGGGGGAGCTGCGAGTTATTATGAATCTTTCAAAGCTCACTAACTCTATGGGCAGAGTGCAATAAGTTGAGACAACTCATCTTTGCTGGCCAAACTGTGGCTACCAGAGCGTTTAGCAATATTGATTCACCTTGTAGGCCTTTTAAACCTTGGAGTGTCTATAAGAAATCCTGTCTTCATAGAGATTTTTGTTCTATGTTCTGTATGAACATTTCCCTTTGGGTATTACGCCTACAGTTATCCATTCTCACTCAACAGTCCATGTGGATTATTTCTGAATTTCTATTTGCTTTGTTTTACAGCTTGCTCTGTCTTAATGTGTAGCCTACATTCTGCATCAATCCTCAGATTAACGTCAGGGACAGTATTCATAAAGCATCGCAGAGTAGGAGTGTTGGTCTAGGATCAGTTTTGCCTTTTAGATTGTAATAAATGGACAGTTGGAACCTGATCCTAGTCCCGGACTCCTATTCTGAGACGCTTAATAAATACAACACGGCTCAGTAAAGTAAAAGCATATAGTCTCTATACAGAGTATCACATTGTTATAAAGACAGATGGTGACTCTAACTAGCAGGGTCATTGATCATCAGGCTTAGCTCTGGGAGAGTGTGCCCCTAGGAAAACAGGGGAGCAGCACCTCAGTCCTCAGTTAATTGAAGGGCCAGTTAGATTACCCTCTCTCACCCCTTGCTGTGTTTTAATGCTAGGTACCCACCCCACATACTCTGGTGGTTAATCGGCTTTACGTTAGCCTTTGGGCTTCTACGTGTGTGAGACATTATGGTTAATGAATGACGTATGTTTTTGGAGATGTTGTGAATATGTTTTAAATCCAATATCAAATGTATTTTAAATTCTCAAACAATAGTGGATGGTATTTACAGTAGTGGGTTGTAGGGCAGCAGGTAGCCTAGCGGTTAGAGTGTTGGGTCAGTAACCGAAAGGCTGCTGATTTGAATACCCTAGCTGACAAGGTGAAAAATCTGTCAATGTGCCCTTGAGCAAGGCACTTAACCCTAATTTGCTCCATGGGCGCCGCACTACTATGGCTGACCCTGTAAAACAACACATTTCACTGCACCTATCTGGTGTATGTGACAATAAAACTTTTTTTATTGTAATATATATTTTTGTTGATAAAAAATGGTGGAGAATACTTCCAAATAAATTCTGAAAAGTCTGAAATAAATACATTTCTGACAAACTGTACATGAATCAAAGCTATTATAGACAGAGAGCTATTCCATAAAACCCAGACTGACTAAAAGAGAAATTGCGAGGAGAGAGAGGGAAATCACTTTTTATCCACTTTTTGTCCACTTTTTGTATTGCTCACTGTATGGCAGTAGATTTTGATGTGGGGAGAGATAGATTTTTGTTTCCTCCTAGTCCCCTTACACTTCTTGTTGTTTTGTTTTTCAGAACAAAGAATAAGCTGTGGTACTTTGAGTTTGGCACTTCTGAGACCTTCTCGGCCACATGCAAGAAGCTCCACGACTTTCTGGAGGTTGAGGTAAATACAACTGCCTGCTTTCAATTTTGGGAGATTGGGACTAAGTATTTGTATGCTATTTAATGCTATGACTTGTCACCATTTAATTGCACTACTGTGTAATAAATAAGTAATAATATAACAAACTATTCTCACTTGTACTGTTCTCTGCAACAATAACACCTACTGTTAACATGAAAAATGAAGTCTTTGAAAGCAGACACAATCATCACATCAGTGCAGTGAGAACAAAAAGCAAAAAGTAAAACACCTATGTACAATCTCCCTGGGAGAGAGAATAATGCCTCTAATTTAGTGCACACCATTTTAAGACACTGAGCACCAGCCACCTCCTGATCCACAAATAGCCTTCCATTTGTACCAATTTCACTCTGGAAGTGTTGAGGAGGGAGGGAGGCCTCCCCTCTCCCCCTCCCACTCCCCTAACTGATCCTCAGCCCAACACACAGGTAATTATCCCGGCACGACCCTGCTGTGTGTGATATTGAGGGATAATGAAGGTGGTGTCTATCCGATCCATCTCCCCCTCCTCAGAGCCATCAGCGGTGGCAGAGGTCTTCATTAATTAGCTGTGGACAGTACGGTACTGAAGGGGAGCAGGTATAGTGTGGAATACAGGCTCTGTATTAAAATCAACTGAGAGAGGACAGAGAAGTGGCCTGTTATTATACAGCTGGCAACTGAGGGAATTCCTAATATGGATGCCGTACTAGTATAAGGTTGTTAGGAGTCATGGCTGGTGGCAGGGCCCCTTCTGGTGGACATTTCCAGCTTGCCAAAGATCAAATGGCTTCGACATAGATGGTAAATCATCACTCAGCAGTGAACGCTGTCAGATGAGCATGTAAAGTTTTGAAAACACCTAACTGAGATGCTTTGGCTCAAGTGTAACCGGTGTGAAATGGCTAGCTAGTTAGCGGTACGCGCTAGTAGCATTTCAATCGGCGACGTCACTCGCTCTGAGACCTTGAAGTAGTTGTTTCCCTTGCTCTGCAAGGGCCGCGGCTTTTGTGGAGCGACGGGTAACGGTGCTTCGAGGGTGACTGTTGTCGATGTGTGCAGAGGGTCCCTGGTTCAAGCCCAGGTAGGGGTGAGGAGAGGGACGGAAGCAACACTGTTACATTGATGCTGTTGACCCGGATCACTGGTTGCTGCGGAAAAGGAGGAGGTCAAAAGGGGGGTGAGTGTAACCGGTGTGAAATGGCTAGCTAGTTGGCGGTGCTCGCTAGTAGCATTTCAATTTGTGACGTCACTCGCTCTGAGACCTTGAAGTAGTTGTTTCCCTTGTTCTGCAAGGGCCGCGGCTTTTGTGGAGCGACGGGTAACGGTGCTTCGAGGGTGACTGTTGTCGATGTGTGCAGAGGGTCCCTGGTTCAAGCCCAGGTAGGGGCGAGGAGAGGGATGGAAGCAACACTGTTACACAAGCATAATTAGCATGATCTATGTTATTTTATTGCTAAAGAAATGTTTCAAGAGGGACACTTTGATTATTGATTTGATGTCTGGCAGACATATCAGTGTGGATGTCGGATCACCACCTCAAGCTGAACCTCGGCAAGACGGAGCTGTTCTTCCTCCCGGGGAAGGACTGCCCGCTCCATGATCTCGCCATCACAGTTGACAACTCCATTGTGTCCTCCTCCCAGAGTGCAAAGAACCTTGGCGTGACCCTGGACAACACCCTGTCATTCTCCGCTAACATCAAAGCGGTGACCCGATCCTGCAGGTTCATGCTCTACAACATTTGCAGAGTACGACCCTACCTTACACAGAAAGCGGCACAGGTCCTAATCCAGGCACTTGTCATCTCCCGTCTGGATTACTGCAACTCGCTGTTGGCTGGGCTCCCTGCCTGTGCCATTAAACCCCTACAACTTATCCAGAACGCTGCAGCCCGTCTGGTGTTCAACCTTCCCAAGTTCTCTCATGTCACCCCGCTCCTCCGCACACTCCACTGGCTTCCAGTTGAGGCTTGCATCTACTACAAGACCATGGTGCTTGCCTACGGAGCTGTGAGTGGAACGGCACCTCCTTACCTTCAGGCTCTGATCAGACCTTACACCCAAACGAGGGCACTACATTCATCCACCTCTGGCCTGCTAGCCCCCCTACCTCTGCGGAAGCACAGTTCCCGCTCAGCCCAGTCAAAGCTATTCGCTGCTCTGGCACCCCAATGGTGGAACAAGCTCCCCCACGACGCCAGGACAGCAGAGTCACTGACCACCTTCCGGAGACACTTGAAACCCTACCTCTTTAAGGAATACCTGGAATAGTATAACATTAATTCATTCTACCCCCCCCCCCCCCATATAAAAATAAAATAAAAGTGGTTGTCCCACTGGCTATCATAAGTTGAATGCACCAATTTGTAAGTCTGCTAAATGACGTAAATGTAATCACTCTCTCTCTTGCTCCCTCCCTCTTCCCTCTCTCTTGCTTTCTTTCCTGACCCTTGTCCTTTGTAAAGTGCGATGGCATCACTCTGGACCTAGACAGCATCTCTTTGGAAGGTATCGCAATTTTAAACATTCCCAGCATGCATGGCGGCTCCAACCTGTGGGGTGAGAGCAGGAAAAGGCGGAGCAACCGCCGGGGAGGGAAGAAGACCCAGGATAAGAGGACAACAGTGCTGGACCCCAAAGAGCTTCAATTTGCTGTCCAAGGTAGCTATTGTAATGATGGATACTGGTGAAATTAAAATGTATTTATTGCAATTCCAACTTTGAGGAAACATTGTTCACATTGTCAATTTCTTTTACATGGAGTATTTTACATAGGTCCTTTAAGGTCTTTTAAAATGTCAAAGGCTAGGTCATATTCAGGTATGCCTCTTACAGATCAGTACTACAACCAAGCATACACAGGGTAACACCAGGCTTGAAATGCTACAACTCCATGGCTGATCGGCTGCCATTTTGTGTATAGATTTTTGAGCATAGAAGACCCTTTCTCCTAATAATCTGTGACACTAAGAGGCAAGACCTTGTCCAAGCTCACATTAGACAGATCAGAGACAAACTTTGGGACAAGTTTTCCATGGCACTGGTATGAATATTTCACCAATGACAAGTTAAATCACAGTGCTTAGATTTGGTTTGGGATGAAGGGGTACGGTTTAATGTCACTGATTCGCACTGTCACTAGACTGGTAATGGCTTGTGTAGGCGGCAGTGGACAACCTAGCCTAATAGGAGCAGACTGTGGGAGCTCAGTGTGAATTCTGCTGCCTTTGTGGGCACTGAATACATAAATATGTCAGAAGGGAGCCCATCAATGAGAATCTATGAATTAACACAGATGATTGTTTAGGAGGAGTTAACGTCAGACGGTAAACTGGTAAACTGTCTACTCATGTCTAGTTTGTGGATGATCACCTTAGTCACTAGTTAAGTTACTGTAAACAAGCATTTATCAACTTCTTATACAATATTATGTAGAGGGTTGTCCTCACATGGAGCAGCATAATGTAGGGGAGTGTAATTCACAGTGGACTAGGGTTACTCCTTGCGCCTCGATCACACCGTCATTGCGTCGCAGCATTGCGTTGCAGAGGCAGTTGCAGTGCGTTCTGTGAGGTGCATACGTTGGATTAATCAAACGTATGCATCAAACTGTATGCGTAGACCGCTTGACAGAAATGGTAGCAGAAGGTGAATGTTAAACTTTTGTTGCACGCATATCCAGATGATGCTGCATACCATTTTGCGCAATGACGCTGTAGGTGTGATCAAGGTGTTAGGGGAGTATTTGTATTGAAAGGTGTACAGTATTTTATTACAAGGGCATTGTACAGATACAGGATCTTAATTTGACCAGTATTGTTGTAGCGAAATAATAGCAACAGGATTTGAACATTTAGTCCATAATGTTGCTTGATTGGTGTTTAGGCTGTTAGCTGGACAAAAGTAGGCCACATGAAAAGTGCAATAATGTTAATGTTTTCAGCGAAAGTATGTACATCACTAAGCTAATCTGCATTTCCTTCGCCACAGGAAGATTCTCAGCAACAAAAGAGTGATCAAATTAATATTCTACATCTGTAGTATGTGGTAGTATTTTGCTGGTGTGTTATGTCCAGGCTTGATTAGATCATAGATCAACCAAATCAGATTCATACAGTGTATAGTTAAAGTCAAATCACACAAGACTGGGCATGTGACAATTTTTTACAGTCAAATGTAAAATTATACCAAGGATGTTTTCATGAATTAGTACCACTGCGATGTACACTGCACTTTATAATAGGCAACCCATTGATTATATATATATATATCCTTCTCAGTTAAAATCAATGTACCAAATCCATTATCTGCCTGTGTGCTTCGCCAACAGTGGAGTATCGAAGAGATTCCCCCTGCTCTTTAATTTCAGTCAATATGAGTCAAGGACTGATGAATGCACCCATTTGGATCATGCATGTTCTTTCTAATATCCTAAGGCATCATCCATTTCATGGAGTTCTACTCTTATAGGCTGGGAGAAAGGCAATTGGCAGAGCCTTATACAGTGAGGGAAAAAAGTATTTGATCCCCTGCTGATTTTGTACGTTTGCCCACTGACAAAGAAATGATCAGTCTATAATTTTAATGGTAGGTTTATTTGAACAGTGAGAGACAGAATAACAACAAAAAAATCAAGAAAATCGCATGTCAAAAATGTTATAAATTGATTTGCATTTTAATGAGGGAAATAAGTATTTGACCCCCTCTCAATCAGAAAGATTTCTGGCTCCCAGGTGTCTTTTATACAGGTAACGAGCTGAGATTAGGAGTACACTCTTAAAGGGCGTGCTCCTAATCTCAGCTTGTTACCTGTATAAAAGACACCTGTCCACAGAAGCAATCAATCAATCAGATTCCAAACTCTCCACCATGGCCAAGACCAAAGAGCTCTCCAAGGATGTCAGGGACAAGATTGTAGACCTACACAAGGCTGGAATGGGCTACAAGACCATCGCCAAGCAGCTTGGTGAGAAGGTGACAACAGTTGGTGCGATTATTCCCAAATGGAAGAAACACAAAAGAACTGTCAATCTCCCTCGGCCTGGGGCTCCATGCAAGATCTCACCTCGTGGAGTTGCAATGATCATGAGAACGGTGAGGAATCAGCCCAGAACTACACGGGAGGATCTTGTCAATGATCTCAAGGCAGCTGGGACCATAGTCACCAAGAAAACAATTGGTAACACACTACGCCGTGAAGGACTGAAATCCTGCAGTGCCCGCAAGGTCCCCCTGCTCAAGAAAGCACATATACATGCCCGTCTGAAGTTTGCCAATGAACATCTGAATGATTCAGAGGAGAACTGGGTGAAAGTGTTGTGGTCAGATGAGACCAAAATGGAGCTCTTTGGCATCAACTCAACTCGCCATGTTTGGAGGAGGAGGAATGCTGCCTATGACCCCAAGAACACCATCCCCACCGTCAAACATGGAGGTGGAAACATTATGCTTTGGGGGTGTTTTTCTGCTAAGGGGACCGGACAACTTCACCGCATCAAAGGGATGATGGACGGGGCCATGTACCGTCAAATCTTGGGTGAGAACCTCCTTCCCTCAGCCAGGGCATTGAAAATGGGTCGTGGATGGGTATTCCAGCATGACAATGACCCAAAACACACAGCCAAGGCAACAAAGGAGTGGCTCAAGAAGAAGCTCATTAAGGTCCTGGAGTGGCCTAGCCAGTCTACAGACCTTAATCCCATAGAAAATCTGTGGAGGGAGCTGAAGGTTTGAGTTGCCAAACGTCAGCCTCGAAACCTTAATGAATTGGAGAAGATCTGCAAAGAGGAGTGGGACAAAATCCCTCCTGAGATGTGTGCAAACCTGGTGGCCAACTACAAGAAACGTCTGACCTCTGTGATTGCCAACAAGGGTTTTGCCACCAAGTACTAAGTCATGTTTTGCAGAGGGGTCAAATACTTATTTCCCTCATTAAAATGCAAATCAATTTATAACATTTTTGACATGTGTTTTTCTGGATTTTTGTTGTTGTTATTCTGTCTCTCACTGTTCAAATAAACCTACCATTAATATTATAGACTGATCATTTCTTTGTCAGTGGGAAAACGTACAAAATCAGCAGGGGATCAAACACTTTTTTCCCTCACTGTAAATGACGGCTTTGGCAAGAGGGCTTAAGATGGTAGTGGTGGTCGGAGATGATCAATTCACACAGCATCGATACACTACAGTAGTCACTCCCTTCCATTAATTCACCCAAAAATCATTTGATTTGGTGTAAAGGATTTTTTTTATCCTAACCCTCAGCCTGAACCTGAAAAGGCACTTAGTGGCCAGTGAGTGAGTGCTGGTTGCTGGTTGCCCTTGCTGAAGGTATGTTCAAGGTGAGAGGCCCAACTTGTCAGATCAGAGAATGGCGTATTAGAGGGGCCCATAAACACAGAGTGCATTAGCCTGGGGGGCCCTGGGGCTGGGGGCCATGGGGGCTGGTGGCTATACGCATACCCAGAGCACGGAGCGCAAAGTGTGGATCAAACTGGGAAAAAACGGCTGACCTTTCTGGAGCTGTTAAGTCGTCCCGCTGTTGACGCCAGGAGACAAGCCCCTCAGGTGGAAGGGAATGGCTATGGGTGAATTATTTAGAACGGGGGCAGAAGGGAAGGGTAACAAGGGGAGGGTGAGGGGGCGTGGAGGGTGGGTGTGGGGGATTGATGCCCTGAGACATGTACCACGGAGATTCCAAAGGTGGTCTCAACGTAGTTCACCCACTCCCTCTCTGTCACTCTGCATGTTGTCAGTGTAGTAGAGACTGCCCTGGACAGGTATTTGACAATGACAAAGATGCTGGGACTAATCTTGCACTGTGACAACTCGATTATGAGGCGTGGGCTGCTTAATGCAGGACTTGGCTGTGTGCGTAAGCAACTGCAACATCTCTGTGACTCGGTCTTGTCTTCTATCTGAGATAAGTGATGTTGATGTGTGAACAGGAATGATTTGGTCTTTATTTGGTCCCCTCTTCTAAACAGATTATTTTGAAACTACTATGAGTGTAAAACTAAATTCCTATTACTTGTATGACTCTGTATTTTCCATTTATCTAAGATAAGTGGGGTTGATGTATGAAGAGGACAAGTTGTAGTGCTAAGCGATTAACTAAAATGTCATTCCCCCCCCCCCCCGGTTATTAAACAAGTAATTGACAGACTTTAGTTCAATTACTTGAATTCCATTTAGTTATGTTTTTTTGTGAGCACAATGCGCCATTTTTCTAGAGCAAAATCAAATTATTAATGAGAGAAATCAAGTCAAGAGCTATGTGGGATGCTGGGCTGAAGGGACTTGTAGTTTTCAGTAAGCAAATATTCAACCTAGTTCAGAGCAGCAATGTGGTAATTAACTATAATGACCATAACCTATTGCACCTGTTCTTTCCGGCTCAGACAGAGATGGATACACTTTTACGCCTGCTACATTAGATTAGATACACAGAGACCGCATAGACCACATGAGAGAGGAATGTACACAACACAACTACGAGTGAGAGAGATAGAGACAGCTTGTGAAAGTATGCCTTATCTACTTTGAAGAACTAGTAAAATGATTTCGTCAGACAGCTCTGCAGCATACTTAGGCAGGCTAGCCTAGTTAAATAGGATGACTACAGACAGTACAGTATGGCTGCTACTGTCTAAGCAGAGATGAGATGATGACTTTAAGGAATGAAAAATAATAAAGCCATCAAATAAAAACGAAGTAATATACACAACTGAAATATTGTATTATTTCATAGTAATTTCCTATGTTTCTGTTGATGTCTACCCAGTGTGGACCTGACAGAGACAATGGAATATTTTCAATGTTTTGGCGATTAAATGATCACTATTTTTGGCTTTGCAATTTCCATTAAAAAGCTCTAAAATCATTTAAATGTCATTATTTCATAATTAATTTAATGTAAAAAATTATTATAATAATCGAAATCCATGATTATTTTGTAGTAATCGAACCGAAACAGAACCGACCTCAAAAAGCACTAATCGCTCAACACTAACAAGTTGTTATTTTTGCTAGATCTATGTTTCCACTTCACCCTCCACCTTTTACCCATTTAAACACTGCATGATGAGTGAATGTGGGTCTTCTCTCAGAGTACAGCACTTGATGATATGTTAGAAAACCTCTTCGCTATCACCAACTCTCAACCAATAACACTTGACCAGAATGATGTAGACAGATTAGTGAGAGCAGACCCATATATTTACATGGCTCTGAGTTAGAGAAACCTGTCCGGAAGTGCTGGTGTCACTAGTGTTGACCTTTTCTTTTTTTTATCACTTGAAAATAAGAAAGAAAATATATCTTTAATCTCTCTCTCGTCTGACATGTGCAACTAGTGCCTCTGAGCTCACATGATTTCCTTTTCAAATCAAATCAAAACTGGAGTCTGTTCTTTCTTCCATGACTATAGACTACAGACCAGGCATCCATCACTATTATTAAACAGGCACTGCACTGGTTGTAACAGTCAGATTGTATTATACACGCATTCATTAATCCTTAAGAGTCTATTGACGCACCTGTGCGTCAATCTAAGTAACATAGTAAAAAAATCCCCATCAAAATCTGTCAGTTAAAGCTAGAGATATCTACGACCCACAAGTGTCACGGGGCTCGTCTGAAGGTAACCCATACAAACGAATGGAAGTATGGAGGTAGTTTTGTGCCCCCAAAAATACGGGGTTAAATCTTTTTTACTGTGTATTTTGCTATTAATGAATGTGTTATTCAATGTGTTTCTATGGGCAATAGTAGTAAAGGCCAAAAATAGTACACGTTTTATTTTGGGGGGATACCTAAAGGGGTCCTAAAATTCAAAATCAAATAGCTAAATGATCCATGGTATGACCATCTTAAAATAATTTCATATGTTAGCTTAGTCCCCCACCCCTCCCCCCAACGGCTTATGCTTTTAGAGGTTAAACAACTGAAGTAGCCTCATGAAAATACTAATACAACCACCACTGTTTATGATAATCATATACCCATCATTTGTTATTTTCAAACATAGGCAAATTCATAAATGTCCATTGATGATCTCCCTGCCCTGACCTTGGTTGCTGAGAGCAGATCACGCTCCTGGCCTTTCCCACAGTAAGCACTCTGGGGTATACTATATGACCTGTGTGTAGCCCCGGGCAACCAGGAATCTCCACACGTTTATCCATCGCCATAGTGACACTGTCCATCATACGTGTCAGCCAGGGGCTGCGTAAGCCAGCAGCGCTAACGTGAGAAGGCATGCTGGGAGGGAGGGCCCAGTGTCAGGTGGTTAGCACACTGTGTACATGCACAGGCACGGAGGCATACACACACACTCACAGCCACGCACGTGCAAACACACATGCATACACACACACACACACACACACACACACACACACACACACACAGGCATGCATGCATAAACACACACATACACACACAGGTGTGAACACACATGTATTCACACACAAGCACGCATGTGCGAACGCACACAAACTCTCTTTTTAGCTCTCATGCCAGGCAAGCTCTCCATTCGCAATTTAACACAGAGGGTGTGGACCCAGCCTGTTGCTATAGTGACAGCTGGACACTACCCCTCAACAGAAACCTCCATAGAAATACAACTATGGTTGATTTATATACTGTATCTACAGTGAGGGAAAAAAGTATTTGATCCCCTGCTGATTTTGTACATTTGCCCACTGACAAAGACATGATCAGTCTATAATTTTAATGGTAGGTTTATTTGAACAGTGAGAGACAGAATAACAACAACAAAAAAACAGAAAAACGCATGTCAAAAATGTTATAAATTGATTTGCATTTTAATGAGGGAAATAAGTATTTGACCCCTCTGCAAAACATGACTTAGTACTTGGTGGCAAAACCCTTGTTGGCAATCACAGAGGTCAGACGTTTCTTGTAGTTGGCCACCAGGTTTGCACACATCTCAGGAGGGATCCTCTTTGCAGATCTTCTCCAAGTCATTAAGGTTTCGAGGCTGACGTTTGGCAACTCGAACCTTCAGCTCCCTCCACAGATGTTCTATGGGATTAAGGTCTGGAGACTGGGTAGGCCACTCCAGGACCTTAATGTGCTTCTTCTTGAGCCACTCCTTTGTTGCCTTGGCTGTGTGTTTTGGGTCATTGTCATGCTGGAATACCCATCCACGACACATTTTCAATGCCCTGGCTGAGGGAAGGAGGTTCTCACCCAAGATTTGACGGTACATGGCCCCGTCCATCGTCCCTTTGATGCGGTGAAGTTGTCCTGTCCCCTTAGCAGAAAAACACCCCCAAAGCATAATGTTTCCACCTCCATGTTTGACGGTGGGGATGGTGTTCTTGGGGTCATAGGCAGAATTCCTCCTCCTCCAAACATGGCGAGTTGAGTTGATGCCAAAGAGCTCAATTTTGGTCTCATCTGACCACAACACTTTCACCCAGTTCTCCTCTGAATCATTCAGATGTTCATTGGCAAACTTCAGACGGGCCTGTATATGTGCTTTCTTGAGCAGGGGGACCTTGCGGGCGCTGCAGGATTTCAGTCCTTCACGGCGTAGTGTGTTACCAATTGTTTTCTTGGTGACTATGGTCCCAGCTGCCTTGAGATCATTGACAAGATCCTCCCGTGTAGTTCTGGGCTGATTCCTCACCGTTCTCATGATCATTGCAACTCCACGAGGTGAGATCTTGCATGGAGCCCCAGGCCGAGGGAGATTGACAGTTCTTTTGTGTTTCTTCCATTTGGGAATAATCGCACCAACTGTTGTCACCTTCTCACCAAGCTGCTTGGCGATGGTCTTGTAGCCCATTCCAGCCTTGTGTAGGTCTACAATCTTGTCCCTGACATCCTTGGAGAGCTCTTTGGTCTTGGCCATGGTGGAGAGTTTGGAATCTGATTGATTGATTGCTTCTGTGGACAGGTGTCTTTTATACAGGTAACAAGCTGAGATTAGGAGCACTCCCTTTAAGAGTGTGCTCCTAATCTCAGCTCGTTACCTGTATAAAAGACACCTGGGAGCCAGACATCTTTCTGATTGAGAGGGGGTCAAATACTTATTTCCCTCATTAAAATGCAAATAAATGTATAACATTTTTGACATGTGTTTTTCTGGATTTTGTTGTTGTTATTCTGTCTCTCACTGTTCAAATAAACCTAACATTAAAATTATAGACTGATCATTTCTTTGTCATTGGGCAAACGTACAAAATCAGCAGGGGATCAAATACTTTTTTCCCTCACTGTATGGTAACTATGGTAATCTAAGGCAACACTCAAACATCTTAGAAGTCCTTAACATGAACCTGGCCCTAGCAGCAGCAACCTAGCATTAGCAACTTAGCACGACAATGACAGCATGCTAGTTTGTTCTACCATACCCACCAAGGCCCTAAAATGGGTCTTAGTTTCAATTAGTGTCTCTCTGCACTCCCAACAGGGCTTAATTTGCGGAGGGGCGAGTAGTCTGAGAGTAGGAGGAATAACAGGCCTGCTGAAACAGATGGGCTCAGCGCGACACTGGGCTTCCAGCAGGGGCAAAATCAATGCTCATAACTTCAAAACAGAAAATAAATTAATAATTATAGGAAGACAAGATTGGTTTGCATTGCCAGCGCAATCTAATTAATAGGTGTTTTGTTTATGGCTGCTGGTTGTTGTTCTTGTTGCTTCTTTTTTTCCTTTCAACAGTGAATATTCAGGCTTTGGAGAGCGGAAGGCAAACTGTGTACCTTGAAAATGAGGCACACCTCCTTTTCGCCTCTTTTATCCCTCCTGTTCTCACCATCTTTCTTCTTCTTCTTCTTCTTCTTCTTCTTCTTCTTCTTCTTCTTCTTCTTCTTCTTCTTCTTCTTCTTCTTCTTCTTCTTCTTCTTCTTCTTCTTCTTCTTCTTCTTCTTCCTCCTCCTTCTTCTTACTCAAGGTGAATGGATTCCTGAGTTAACCAATGGCTTGATTTAGGATCGATTCAAACTGTAATGCTCAGCTCAGGTCAACAGGATGTTCGAGAGATGGTCTGAGTTCTATGTGTAAGTGTGTTTATGGCTCTGTGTCTGCAGACCCGTCAGACCAGCTGTTGGAGGTGGTGGGTCTGGAGGGAGCCATGGAGATGGGACAGATCCATATCGGCCTGAGGAGTGCAGGAAGACGCCTGGCCCAGTGCTCCTCGGTCACCATCAGGTCAGTACCCCTTGACCACAACCACTGATCACTGTCTGACCACAGTTCAAATCAAATCAAATCAAATTGTATTGGTCACATGCGCCGAATACAACAGGTGCAGACATTACAGTGAAATGCTTACTTACAGCCCTTAACCAACAGTGCATTTATTTTTAACAAAAAAAAGTAAAAATAAAACAACAACAAAAAAAGTGTTGAGAAAAAAAAGAGCAGAAGTCAAATAAAATAACAGTAGGGAGGCTATATATACAGGGGGGTACTGGTGCAGAGTCAATGTGCGGGGGCACCGGCTAGTTGAGGTAGTTGAAGTAATATGTACATGTGGGTAGAGTTAAAGTGACTATGCATAAATAATTAACAGAGTAGCAGCAGCGTAAAAAGGATGGGGTGGGGGGGCAGTGCAAATAGTCCGGGTAGCCATGATTAGCTGTTCAGGAGTCTTATGGCTTGGGGGTAGAAGCTGTTGAGAAGTATTTTGGACCTAGACTTGCGGTAGCAGAGAGAACAGTCTATGACTAGGGTGGCTGGAGTCTTTGACAATTTTGAGGGCCTTCCTCTGACACCGCCTGGTATAGAGGTCCTGGATGGCAGGAAGCTTGGCCCCAGTGATGTACTGGGCCGTACGCACTACCCTCTGTAGTGCCTTGCGGTCGGAGGCCAAGCAGTTGCCATACCAGGCGGTGATGCAACCAGTCAGGATGCTCTCGATGGTGCAGCTGTATAATTTTTTGAGGATCTGAGGACCCATGCCAAATCTTTTCAGTCTCCTGAGGGGGAATAGGCTTTGTCGTGCCCTCTTCACGACTGTCTTGGTGTGTTTGGACCATGATAGTTCGTTGGTGATGTGGACACCAAGGAACTTGAAGTTACCTTGTTTTATCCCATCCATTCAACCTTCAGACTTTTTAACAACATAGAAACAATCTAGATGGAAGACATTACAGAAGTCAAGAATAATGTTTTAAGAGGGATTTTTGTTTGTCGTTGTCAGGACTACCAAAGCCCTCCCCATGCAGATTGATGGAGAGCCCTGGATGCAGACTCCCTGTACTGTAGGTCATGTCAATGTTCCGTTTATTGTGGTATTAATGCATGTACAATGTGCTACACACAGGTGGTTCATATAGAAAGTTCATCATCTGCTGCACTCTAAGCTCCCACAGATATTAATGCTTTAAAGTTCTTGAGAGTGAAGTTGCATTGTTTTATACATATTCGTAATTTATCATAACTGATATGTAATAATACAAACCTTTTCTTTTAATGTATTCACCTGGTCCCTCATACAACTCCCCTACACAAGTACAAGTGTTTATTCTGTTTTAAATTTGTGCTGATTAAACCAGTGTTTACTTTTAATTACAATGTGACTTCTCTGACAGCATCACAGATGAAGTGGAGACAGAATTTACATACAGATCTTTCAGTCAATGTGGGAGAATCTAGTGCATGACAAAACAAGTAGTTTATAAGTGCACTTGTGTCTGTTGGCAAAACTCCACAAATCAAAGTTAGGCTCTGACAATACATAATTGTGTGTTGCGTGATTTCCATGGTGAGTTACAGTCAACCTGTTAAATGTTCACAAAAACAGTACAATTAAAATGGGATGATATCCAACTAATTATTAACAAGAACGGTTATGCAAATCATGTTTTGCATGCATAAGATAATTAACCCCATTAATTTGCACTTATAACATGTATTACTACATCTCTATTGTACACTGGCATAACCATTAAAGGGGAATACATTTTTTAAATTAATTATATATAGTCATTGATTCTTGAAGGGTATAACTTATAAATTCCTTAATTATCTTAGTTCAACCCAAAATATACATTTGTTTTACTCTATTGTTTGTAAACCATGCAATTGTAAACAAACACTGACTGTGTAGCGTTAAAACATGGTTAAAAATATATTTTCATCTAATGGATGGTCAATCCCAGTTTTGATGAATTTCAGAGTGGTTACATTCTCCAGCCCCATCCCTCAGCTATTTACCAAAACAGTGGCGGGGTAGCCGCTTTATTGTGGTTTCAACTAAATATTTCCCCTTTACCATAAAATACAAACTATTTTAGCCCTTTAAGCTTTCAAACATGTTCAGCTTCTCTTTCAAGTCCTTCTTTTGTGCTGAACCTTTTTTTGACCTCAATTCCCATGGAAAGGTTAATTTGTCAATTAAGTGATACTCCAGTAACATTAAGTTCAATCATGTTGAATATAATTTGGACATCAAGCCCATACACAATAACGTCCACTACAGTGTTAGAGTTCAGGAACGATGAATGGCATGCTTCTCTTTAAAGTAAAAGGGTTTCTTTTATGCTGATGATTCCATTTACCTTGCTCATTATGCTTGTTTGTACAACGAGGGCTATAGTATAATGAGCTACATACAGGTCAGGGCATACCTTGATGGATGGTATTCACCATTTCATTGATCTGTGGTAGTTTCACTTTTTTTTTATTCTGAAATACTAATAGCATCTAATACTCATAGAATTCAAGCATTAAGCTTTTCTCTGTGGTCGCTTATTGGAATGGCATGATTACATTATTACACATAGACCATGACCTCCCTTGCTGTACAGTGTATGTTCAGTGGGTCCATAAAAATGTGTGTGCTCCATGTTTTGAAAGCATTCAGCCAACCATACCATACCATACCACCATGTAACTCTATCCTGTTTCCCTCACTCTCTGTCCACACCAGATTGAAATAGTGCATAAGAACCAGGCCCCGATGTTGATGGGTCCCCCACAAGGCAACAGCTTCTTCTCCTCTGTGATCCGACGAACATGCAGCGAGAGCAAAGACTGAGAGAGAGACTTCTTCTCCAGAGAAACAAGCCCTCTTACCCATGGAGGTCGCTAGGTTTGATGATAGGATGCTAATTTGTTAGCCTAGCTCCATTTGGGTCACTACGTTATGATGCTAGGATTCCAATTTCTTAGCCTAGCTCCATTCAATAGCATACTGTAGCTGTGCATGCTACAGCTGCCATGGAAATGTCAGTGCCCCCCCTTACTTAATTAGAGTGAGGAACAGAGGCTTTGGTTCATGATGTGGTGCCACTCCACAATGCCAACGCAGTGGCATTGTCCCTCTGGAACAGTTTTTTACCTTCCCAGATTACAACTTTATACCGTTACGATGGCATGTTTTTTTTCGAAATGTCATTTTTAGAGAGGTCTTGTGCAACGTGCCATGTGGATCAAGTCCTTTGAAGGAAGCGACACATTTCTGTCAATCATTGAAAGTCATTTGTATGAGAAGGTATTGATTTATGCTGCATCAATGTTTTTCATGTGTTTGCATTTGAACACCCCAATGCATGATGGACTTTGGATTACTGTTTATGGGGTGAACATATCTTTCAGGGTGCATAAGGACAGTGATGACATTGAGTTGACGTATAGTATAAGTGTTTGGTCTAAGGTAAAGTTTCAGGTTATTTGCTACGCAATTCTTCGGGCACTGACTTTCTCTTCAATGTTGACTTTATCAGAGAATGGATTTAAGAATCTTAAAGGCTTTGTTAGGTTTCCCACTAAACATGTTTGACAGGTTGATGCTCAAATGTCTTGCAGCTGGATCATATAAACTATTTATATTAAGGATCATAGAACAATTAAGGAATATTAATTGGTAACAAATGCATGACACATGTCACATGACATATACACTTTTTCTATATTGCACGGGATATCCAGACAATTTCTTCTAATTGTGCTGTGCACATCTTGAGTTGCATGGATAACCAAGATCTATTTTTGAACCTGTGGAATTGTACTGTGTTGGTCATTTTGAAAGTAAAATACTTTGTCAGGGTTCAACTACTGCCTTTCTCTCACACTATATGAAATCATATCAACCTGAAATCAACCTTTTGTGGTCAGGGAGTCCTGTTTTTCAAGGGCAGGTACTCAGGTATTTTTAAGATATAATATTGCTCAAAGGTTTAAACAATAACTATTATTATACAAAAACCTTTCAAAGAATAGAATTGAGTACACCATGTAGTAGTCCTGTGTAGCTCAGTTGGTAGAGCATGGTGCTTGCAACACCAGGGTTGTGGGTTCGATTCCCACGGGGGACCAGTATGAAAAAATGTATGCACTCATTAACTGTAAGTCGCTCTGGATAAGAGCGTCTGCTAAATGACTAAAATGTAATGTAAATGTAGTACAATTAGCACAGTCGAGACTCCAGAGCAGATTTTGACCTCCTTAGGTCATTGATTTGTTCAGTCTTTTTTAGCTGTTTGCCATTGAGCATGTTTACAATACATCACTCATACATGCATACATTAACCAATTAGAACTCAAGTCCAAATGTGAAATTACTATTGAGCTGGAATTGAAGATCCATCTTGAGAATCAGTCTAATCAATTTGCATGACTGGGTTATTCAGAGACAAGAATAAGCTCTGTGTCCTGCCTCTAGATATCTGTAGAGGCTATTTTGTCTTGCACTAGATGTGCATATAAGTAAGACTATCTATAAGAAGGTCCTGATATTGTGAACCTTTTCTGAATAGTATTTTGTATTTTTAATTTCAGAAATCTATAGTGACTTGTTATTATATTGACATAATTCCTCCAGTTTTCACCTAAACCACTGACCCATTTTACCTCAATATAATATACTACCAAAGATAAACAGAACAAAAGGCCATATTCAGATCAGATCCATACACTGTTTGAAATTCTTCAAATCTGTTACACATGAATGACACACATACAGTACATGAATAGATACATGTTTTCAACTGAAATGCATTCCTGCATGTTTTCTAAGTACAATTCAAGGATAGAAGATTACTGTATTGGATTTCTGTCTCTGTTCAAAGTGCCATCCTGCTTATGGAAGATTTGGTTCCGCCAAGTTTTCCATGACTTTGCTTTGTAAGTGCAGTGTTGGCTTAGTACAGTGAAGTTGTATTTTTGTACACAATGTTATTTTTCTGCATAACGCATTGCTCTTCTCTGTAAATCACGCCAATGTGTTGTTCTGTTCAAAAAGAGCCTGCCTATTTTGACTGAGAAACTAATAATAAAATAATAAAATGTTGTTGTCGTTTGACATGCTCGCTTACATGAGTTTTTACCTTTAACCCTGTCACTCAATGTCACCTGAGACGGGTTGACTGTCACCGACAGGACACTCACTATCCTGTTAGTGTTCTTACACCTGCTCTAAAGCTATTTATACAGTGGATACACTCAAGCCACGAGAGATGCTTGTCAAACTGTCTTATGGCTCATGGTATGTCACACTTGACAGTGCTGTGTACAGTTTACACCCTGACCCTGCGATGACCCTTCAATTACCCTTTAACATGCTTTTTTTTTTGTTGCTTGATTCAACTAAATCGATATATGATTAGTCAGAAATGTCCCTTACCAAACCTAATAATTTCCCTTAGCCTATACTACTTTTAAAATAATGAAAATAATCTTGATTAGATTACATAATTTCATTCCTAACTCCTCATTCATTATGATCTCATTTATATTTTTACTGTGGGCTTATGTTATACATACAAAAATGAATGCCTTCTGCACTAAGTAACTACATGGTATTGCTACTCATTCAATAAAATGTAAAATATCAACTGGAACACACAGCTAATGCTTGTTTTCCTAACTCTCTAGGGATGTTGCAAATGAGTGTTGCATTAGTGTTTACCTCTTCGCTTGGTGTCAGATGGACAGGACACCTACGCTTGACCTGTGTTTCTCAGGCCTCCGGGGGGTTCCATTGGAGTGACATGATACTTCACTTCCTATCCCCATCAACATCTTAGGCAGCAGGTAGCCTAGCAGTTAGAGCATTGTGCCAGTAACCGAAAGGTCGCTGGTTTGAATACCCGAGCCGACAAGGTGAAAAAATCTGTCGATGTGCCCTTGAGCAAAGCACTTAACCCTAATTTGCTCCAGGGGTGACGTACTTCTATGGCTGACCCTGTAAAACAACACATTTCACTGCACCTATCCAGTGTATGTCACAATAAAACATATTTTACCTTTCTTTTAAATAATGTCCATAGGATGGCTTCAATATTGCTACTGACATATAGCACCATTTCAACTGAACATTACATGTGTTTCTGTGGTATTTTCATCAGCCATGCAAGTGAATTGATTAATGTAAAAACCAATTTGTATAATATTAGGAATAACTGTTTAGAATTTCCCATAAATCATTTGATTTTGATATTTGACATTTACATTTTAGTCATTTAGCAGACGCTTACAGATAGTGCATTAATTTAGTGCATTCATAGCTAGGTAGGACAACCTCATATCACATAGCAAGTACTTTTTTCCTCAATAAAGTACAGTTGAAGTCAGAAGTTTACATACACTTAGGTTGGAGTCATTAAAACTTGTTTTTCAACCACTCCACAAATGTATTGTTAACAAACTATAATTTTGGCAAGTCGGTTAGGACATCTACTTTGTGCATGACACAAGTAATTTTTCCAACAATTGTTTACAGACAGATTTCACTTATAATTCACTGTGCCTTTAAACAGTTTGAAAAATTCCAGAAAACGATGTCATGGCTTTAGAAGCTTCTGATAGGCTAATTGACATCATTTGAGTCAATTGGAGATGTACCTGTGGATGTATTTCAAGGCCTACCTTCAAACTCAGTGCCTCTTTGCTTGACATCATGGGAAAATCAAAAGAAATCAGCCAAGACCTCAGAAAATAAATTGTAGACCTCCACAAGTCTGGTTCATCCTTGGGAGCAATTTCCAAACGCCTGAAGGTACCACGTTCATCTGTACAAACAATAGTACGCAAGTATAAACACCATGGGACCACGCAGCCTTCATACTGCTCAGGAAGGAGACGCGTTCTGTCTCCTAGAGATGAACGTACTTTGTTGCGAAATGTGCAAATCATTCCCAGAACAACAGCAAAGGACCTTGTGAAGATGCTGGAGGAAACAGGTACAAAATTATCTATATCCACAGTAAAACGAGTCCTATATCGACATAACCTGAAAGGCCACTCAGCAAGGAAGAAGCCATTGCTCCAAAATCGCCATAAAAAAGCCAGACTACGGTTTGCAACTGCACATGGGGACAAAGATCGTACTTTTTGGAGAAATGTCCTCTGGTCTGATGTAACAAAAATATAACTTTTTGGCCATAATGACCATCGTTATGTTTGGAGGAAAAAGGGGAAGGCTTGCAAGCCGAAGAACACCATCCCAACTGTGAAGCACAGGGGTGGCAGCATCATGCTTTGGGGGTGCTTTTCTGCAGGAGTGACTGGTGCACTTCACAAAATAGATGGCATCATGAGGAAGGAAAATGATGTGGATAAATTGAAGCAACATCTCAAGACGTCAGTCAGGAAGTTAAAGCTTGGTCGCAAATGGGTCTTCCAAATGGACAATGACCCCAAGCATACTTCCGAAGTTGTGGCAAAATGGCTTATGGACAACAAAGTCAAGGTATCCTTTTCTCTCTCGCTCTCCTCCAACACTACTCACTCTGCCCCTACTCAGATGGTAATGTGCCATCGCATCCTTCGCTCTCTCTCTCCCGCTACTCTCTCCTCTTCCATCCTATCATCTCTTCCCTCTGCTAAATCCTTCTCCCTCCGATCTCCTGATTCTGCCTCCTCTCCTCCCTTTCTGCATCTTTTGACTCTCTATGTCTCCTATCCTCCCGGCCGGCTCAGTCCTCCCCTCCTGCTCCGTGGCTTGACAACTCATTGCGAGCTCACAGAAGAGGGCTCCGGGCAGCCGAGCGGAAATTGAGGAAAACTAGACTCCCTGCGGATCTGTCATCTTTTCACTCCCTCCTCTCTACATTCTCTTCCTCTGTTTCCACTGCTAAAGCTACTTTCTACCACTCTAAATGTCAAGCCTCTGCCTCTAACCCTAGGAAGCTCTTTGCCACCTTCTCCTCCCTGCTGAATCCTCCTCCTCCTCCCCCTCCCTCCTCCCTCTCTGTGGATGACTTCTTCAACCATTTTGAAAAGAAGGTTGACGACATCCGATCCTCATTTATTAAGTCAAATGACAACGCTGGTCCTGCTCACACTGCCCTACCCTATGCTTTGACTTCTTTCTCCCCTCTCTCTCTCCAGATGAAATCTTTTGACTTGTGACGGCTGGCCGCCCAACATTCTGCCCGCTTGACCCTATCCCCTCCTCTCTTCTCCAGACCATTTCCGGAGACCTTCTCCCTTACCTCACCTCGCTCATCAACTCATCCTTGACCGCTGGCCATGTCCCTTCTGTCTTCAAGAGAGCGAGAGTTGCACCCCTCCTCAAAAAACCTACACTCGATCCCTCCGATGTCAACAACTACAGACCAGTATCCCTTCTTTCTTTTCTCTCCAAAACTCTTGAGCGTGGCGTCTCTAGCCAACTCTCCTGCTATCTCTCTCAGAATGACCTTCTTGATCCAAACCAGTCAGGTTTCAAGACTGGTCATTCAACTGAGACTGCTCTTCTCTGTGTCACGGAGGCTCTCCGCACTGCTAAATCTAACTCTCTCTCCTCTGCTCTTATCCTTCTAGACCTATCTGCTGCCTTTGATACTGTGAACCATCAGATCCTCCTCTCCACCCTCTCCGAGTTGGGCATCTCCGACGCTGCTCACTCTTGGATTGCGTCCTACCTGACAGGTCGCTCCTACCAGGTGGTGTGGCGAGAATCTGTCTCCGCACCACGTGCTCTCACCACTGGTGTCACCCAGGGCTCAGTTCTAGGCCCTCTCCTATTCTCTCTATACACCAAGTCACTTGGCTCTGTCATATCCTCACATGGTCTCTCCTATCATTGCTACGCAGACGACACACAATTAATTTTCTCCTTTCCCCCTTCTGATAACCAGGTGGCGAATCGCATCTCTGCATGTCTGGCAGACATATCAGTGTGGATGTCGGATCACCACCTCAAGCTGAACCTCGGCAAGACGTAGCTGCTCTTCCTCCCGGGGAAGGACTGCCTGCTCCATGATCTCGCCATCACGATTGATAACTCCATTGTGTCCTCCTCCCAGAGTGCAAAGAACCTTGGCTGCAACTCGCTGTTGGCTGGGCTCCCTGCCTGTGCCATTAAACCCCTACAACTTATCCAGAACGCTGCAGCCCGTCTGGTATTCAACCTTCCCAAGTTCTCTCATGTCACCCCGCTCCTCCGCACACTCCACTGGCTTCCAGTTGAGGCTTGCATCTACTACAAGACCATGGTGCTTGCCTACGGAGCTGTGAGGGGAACGGCACCTCCTTACCTTCAGGCTCTGATCAGACCCTACACCCTAACGAGGGCACTACGTTAATCCACCTCTGGCCTGCTAGCCCCCCTACCTCTACGGAAGCACAGTTCCCGCTCAGCCCAGTCAAAGCTATTCGCTGCTCTGGCACCCCAATGGTGGAACAAGCTCCCCCATGATGCCAGGACAGCGGAGTCACTGACCTCCTTCCGGAGACATTTGAAACCCTACCTCTTTAAGGAATACCTGGAATAGTATAAAATTAATCCTTCTACCCCCCCCCCCTCCCCTCCCCCCCATAAAAAAAAAAAGTGGTTGTCCCACTGGCTATCATAAGTTGAATGCACCAATTTGTAAGTCGCTCTGGATAAGAGCGTCTGCTAAATGATGTAAATGTAAATGTATTGGAGTGGCCATCACAAAGCGATGACCTCAATCCTATAGAACATTTGTGGGCAGAACTGAAAAAGCATGTGCGAGCAAGGAGGCCTACAACCTGACTCAGTTATACCAGCTCTGTCAGGAGGAATGGGCCAAAATTCACCCAACTTATTGTGGGAAGCTTGTGGAAGGCTACATGAAACGTTTGACCCAAGTTAAACAATTTAAAGGCAATGCTACCAAATACTAATTGAGTGTATGTAAACTTCTGACCCACTGGGAATGTGATGAAAGAAATAAAAGCTGAAATAAATCATTCTCTCTACTATTATTCTGACATTTCACATTCTTAAAATAAAGTGGTGATCCTAACTGACCTAAGACAGGGAATTTTTACTAGGATTAAATGTCAGGAATTGTGAAAAACTGAGTTTAAATGTATTTGGCTAAGGTGTATGTAAACTTCCGACTTCAACTGTAGCTATCAGCAAAGTCAGCGCTATTAAGGGGGGGGAGTCAAGTGTGAGTGTTAGTGATATCTTTCTTTTATTACATTTTAGTCATTTAGCAGACGCTCTTATCCAGAGCGACTTACAGGAGCAATTAGGGTTAAGTGCCTTGCTCAAGGGCACATCGACAGATTTTTCACCTAGTCGGCTCGGGGATTAGAACCAGCGATCTTTCAGTTACTGGCACAACGCTCTTAACCACTAAGCTACCTATAAAGCACCAGACTGCTCTCAGTGTGTGTTAGTGTCCCATTGTCGGTGCGCAAACCTGTCCTCAGTTGCCCAGTGACCTGTGATTTACTTACAGGTCAGTGCCTTCTGCAGGTCTGAGGCACACTCAATAATGTAGCCCTTACATTAGGGGAGAGCTGCAGCTTTAGCAAGTCCCTCTGGAAACACTTCAAAACACTGTTTCCATGGTCACAAAGTGTGTGTGTTCACGTGTGTGTGTTGCTTCTGAATGAGAAAGAAGGACAGAGGGAGTGTGTGTTTGTGTGTGAGATAGTGAGTATGAGTGTGTGTGCGTGCATGTCTGAGTGTGTGTGTGTGTGTGTGTGTGTGTGTGTGTGTGTGTGTGTGTGTGTGTGTGTGTGTGTGTGTGTGTGTGGACATGTTTAACTATACTTGTGGGGACAGAAATTTGACCAACTGGGGTCATTTTGTTAGTCCCCACATGGTCAAATGCTATTTCTTAGGGGTTTAGGGTTAAGGTTAGAATTAGTGTTAGGGTTAGAATTGGGTTTAGGGTTAGGAGCTAGGGTTAGTTTTAGGGTTAGGAGCTAGGGTTAGGTTTAGGGTTAGGGTTAAGTTTAGGTTTTTGGGTTAAGGCTAAGGGTCCAGGTGAGAGTGTGTGTGTGTGTGTGTGTGTGTGTGTGTGTGTGTGTGTCTGTGTGTGTGTGGGTGGGGGGGGGGGGGGGGGGGGGGGGGGGGGTTGGTTCTTCTATCCTTGTGGGGACCTAAAATCACAAGGATAGTAGAACAAGGATTTTTCCTCGTGGGAATATGAGGACAAAGGCTATTTTAAGTTTAAGGTTTAGGGTTAGAGTTACAATTAGGGTTAGGGTTAGGGTTACAATTAGGTTTAGGGTAAGGGGTTAGTGGTTAGGTTTAGGGTTTGGAGTTAGGTTTAGGTTTAGGGTTTGGGTTACGGGTTAAGGTTAGGGTTAAGGTAAGGGTTAGGTTTAGGGTTAGGGTTTAGGGAAAATAGAAGAACATAAATGTGTGTGTGTGTGTGTGTGTGTGTGTGTGTGTGTGTGTGTGTGTGTGTGTGTGTGTGTGTGTGTGTGTGTGTGTGTGTGTGTGTGTGTGTGTGTGTGTGTGTGAGAGAGAGAGAGAGATCGAGAGAGTGGTGTGTGTGTGATCAAGAACATGCTCTGAGAAACATGCTCTCAAACAAAACAAAACAGGTTCTGTACACAGGTAGCCTATTTCCTTCTTTCAAATGTAGCATCAAGTAAATGTATAAAAAGTGGCTTTTTAAAAGCCCCATGCCATTTTTGAGAAACATTGTGCAAAGTGATAAAAGTTTAAAACGCACATGCGCACGGACACACACATAAACACAGACAGACAGACACACACACAGTTGTGACACTGTTCTTCACAAGTTGTTCTCTTTAGAAGTTCAACACACATGATTAAAACTGTGTCTGATTGAAGGGTGGAAATCTGATCCAGTGAAAGACATTGACAACCAATAGGAAACGGAGCGCCTTCTTTTTCCATGGGAGGCCCCAGGAGGAGAAGCCAAGCCGCGCGAAAGCGACACCAGAGCTGAGTGTGCGCGAGCTTCAGCCGGCAGATTCAGCAGTGGGCTTCACATCGCTGACTTTTGTTTCTTACTAAGTACAGACAGAAACCCGTGAATGAATGCGTCGTATATTAATTAGGTGAGTGTCCATATCCTATCCTTTTCTTTTCTATTTTGTGTTTACAACATGCCTTTGAATATTATTTAGGAGAGCTTTTGGTCACGTTAGGTGGTTGTTCTCAATATTTATCGCCATCCGTGCGCACAGCCTATAGCTAGAAGTGGACCGTTAGTAAACAACCTTGTGCGTAGCCTACCTCTTTACAAAGGTTAGTAAACACAACTCATTGTGAGCTATGCAGCTAATATATCATTTATTTACTTTTGTAGTGGGCTAATCGTAGTACAAGTTCCTTTATGAATGAAACTGTTTTAGGTCGGTTACCTCGGCAGGTTTAGACGGTCCATTCATGTTTTTTCCCCCCAATCCATCTTGATATAGGGTGGTCAGACGGCACACTCGGCGGACATTTCTGGCTAATTGCTTATCAATTAAAGTAGAGCACTAGCGTTGCAGAATGGATGGGATTCAAGACCAACAAGTGCCTTATATTAAATCCAATGTGAGTGAGAGACACGTTTTTTTTTACGTATAACCCAAGACCAAATAACAAATAAACAGCACTTAGATATCAGGAAATTGTTATTCATCATTGTGTTACTAAGTTGATGTAAAACCTGCAAGCTGGTCACTCAGTCACATCCTCAGTCACATCCATGTGCAGATGTTTGAACGGATAGCCTAATATTTTAACTATTACTGTGTAAAACATGATGTTATATATTCAAAGAAATATTGTAATAATATTATTACTAGTTATCACTGAAGTGTTGTATTCCCTCTGTAGTTATAGGTAAAGAAAGGGGACATGGTCAAGTTTAAAAGTGTGTGAGCTGTGTGATTGATGGCCATATATTGCTCTCTCAGCTGTCTTCTGTGTAAGTGTGCTAGTACACAACAGAATCACTCCAGTGGGAAAAATTGATTTGTTTCCTCCCTTTTAGAGGCCACAAGGGAAGACGTCTTGCAGCGAGAGACCAGCAAATGACAGAAAAAGAAAATTCATTAACTCTGACCTGGCCCTGGACACTGAAGGTAGGTAGAGCAGAGGGGAGGGAAAAGTTAATTTCACGGCTTCTTAACATTTAGCAAAATTCAATTGGTTTGTGGCCACCTGCACTCTTAAGCAAAATCTCAATTACAACACACTCACCTGTGAAGATTGCAAGTAGCATCTGTCAGTGGCTACAGACACAAATTGAGTTGTTATTAGCTGCACACGTGCCTCTGAATCATCTGGCCAAGCCTCCAATGACACTCTAAGCCTATCATTCTGTCATAGTGGAAGGAATTGTGTCTGAAGCTTTTTTGTCGTGTTTTTTCTTCCCCTCCATGATTGTCCTCCATTGTTTTATTCCCCTAGAACTCTTCCAGGACCTCAGTCAACTGCAAGAGACCTGGCTGGCTGAAGGTAAGTGTTTACCCATTTACTGTAGTGTCGAAGGTCAACAAGCTCACTTGGTTTGAAAGACAGAGTAAGAGAATTGAAGAGAGGGAAAGGGAACGGTAGAGACGTAGAAAAAATCGGCCCCAAGTTACATTCCTACTAACGTGCAGTCCAATTAAAGCTTGTGTGGAAGAGGCACCTTGTGTGTCATGCATACATTAGAGACTGTGATGAGCGTGGTCTTGAGGGAGACTGAGGAGGCTCTACCCAGAGTGTCATCACAAATTACCAGGAGAAAGCTCTCCGCTGCTCACTGTCTCTTCTGCTTTTGGCAAGAGCTAACGCACGTGAGCCGCCACCACCGCACCACCTCCACCGGTCCTCTACCATCTCCTCTCTCTCACTCACTCTCTATCTCTCTCTCTTTCTTGCTCCCTCTCTCTCACACTCCCTCACTCAATCTCTTTATTTTCCTCAAAGTGCATCTCTCTCTAAAGATCATCCGCTATATCTATAGTATCAGCTGTCCTCTCCATTTCTTTATTTTTCTTTTGGAAGAAAAAGAACGGATTTACTTTTTACTTAGAAAAATCAGTTGGTCTGTGATCAGCAACAGAGATTTTTTCTGAGAGTTTATTTATTTATTTAACATTTTTTTTCTAATGGCAAGACTTGCTCTGTGTGGTATAACTCAGACGTGATGCTTCAGGATTTAAGCGCGGGTGTCTTCTTTCCGCCCTGTTTGCAGCACAGAAGTTTTGGTTAGTAAAGAATATTGATCATATTGTGCCTGTAACATTTACGTAAGATGCATGTTTCATGTGTTTGTGCATGTCTAAGTTTGTAAACGTATTAGTCTGCTATTTGTATCTACGTTTGTTCATCTTCTCTTGAATATCATTTACATATTGAAAATTATTTCCTTCGCATGGAACATTTTTATTAGTTTGCAATGTTTCTTCCTTACAATTGATTGCTAATAAGCTGCAATATGCGTTTACAGAAAAACATGGCCTTTTATTCTTTAAAACTTTTGTTGCTACAGTTATGGATGTTATTATTGTTTTGATTACATTTAGAGTGACCTATAAATTCTAATATACCGTATGTCCAATCTATGTTATTGGCATTAGGTTTTAAAACATTAAATCACAAAGGTTCTGACTGAGTAAATAGTGGTGTAAATATGAAGTAGGATGTGGATTCAACGTGTGAGTTCTTTGTAGTTTTTATAAAAGTAATCTGCATTACTTTTTAATCATTATAATTTCCAATGTCAATCTGATTGTATGCATGCATGACAAATCTTGACGTTTGTACTTGCTGCCTGCTTAGGGACCAAAACAAGCCCACAACATTTTGTGCTGTATAATTTGGGCCCATCACCTTAACTCGTATTGTAAATGTACCATGAGTTCCCTTTCTACACATAGTATAACAGCGTTTATCTCTGTATGTGGGACATCCTTCTCAATGCACTGCATATTTACTTTTCCCCTTATATGCTCAACACATAGTTGATTTATGTGGACTGCATTATGGAAGATAAAAACATGCCAACATCTTGTGTCAGCTAACTATTTAAAACAAATATTGTTTGGATTAGAATTATGCTACATTTGGTATCAGTAATGACATCATTCATTTGTTGTTCAATCTATGTCAGTGTCATGGCTTTTTTCCTTTGTTGGTCTCTCAAGCTTTGAGGGGAATCAAGGTTTGATGACAGATTGACCTTTTGATTATTTATATTCAGACCACATATTTCTAATTCATATAGAAAAATGTGTAGTTATCATACATTTTTTTGAATATTTTCTTCAGCTCTACTGTTGCACTATATTAGAATTGAACAAGACAACCTGCTTCTTTATCCAGTAGGCCTTAGTCTTTACTGGCAGATGATTCTAGTCGTAATGTTAAGGTCTAAAGTGTACAGCAGATCCTTAACTAATAGTATACAGTTTTATTATACTCTATCAACTTTAATGTTTTTCTGGTAAGTTTTTTGAGGTTATCTTAATACATTTTCCAAAGAGGTAGAAAAATATTGCTCCCTGCTTTGCACAGGTGGATAGGCAACTTAATAATTGATGAGATTCATCTATTCTTTAATACATTTAAAAATGCTTGCAGTGTAATTTAGTGGTTTTAAAAATGAGAAGTATGCTTTGAAATAGATATTGGAATACTTTACCAGCTACTCTCTGCCAGTTAGATTATGAAGTATATACCGCAGGGCTTATAAAAGAATAAGACGTCGTTTTAATATTTAAGTGAGAAAAAAAGCCCTTGGTTCCTGATATAGATATTACTGTAAGGAGTACAGTTCTGCCTGTTGTGGATCAATGTGATGTACGTCTCAAGATTGAAGTAGATTTAATAAATGACTTCCTGTCCATTAAGATAAAAAGGAATACCTAGCTACCTATTTCAAAGATTTATTAATTCAGGTAATTGGAAATAAGAGGAGGAACTATGGGAGACGGACTGAATTTCCGACATCATAGTCTGAGAGGTTGAAGGGTCCTTAACCTGGCCATTTTGGCCAAGGCTTTTTTTTTCTCTCTTTTTGGGAGCTCTTCAAGTATCAATTTGACTTTGAGATCTATTCAGTGAGGTTACCACAATTTTAGAATATTGTCATTTTTTAAAGAAAATGTTGACACAAATGTGAAAATGATAGTTGATGTAGTCTGGTCTATTGAATTCAAAGTTTTAAAAGGAGACGGTAAATCTTTTCCTCAACCCGTTCTTTTCATCTCAGCCCTGTTGTTGGCGCGCTAGCTAGATTTGTTTGAAACCCAACACAATCAGACACACAGCACTTGTAGGTACAGGAGGCCGATGGTGTTGGGTTTCAAACAAATCTAGCTAGCGCGCCAACAACAGGGCTGAGATGAAAAGAACGGGTTGAGAAAAAGACAAAGGATGTGCCACTACTACTCAGGGCCTGTGTATGGGGCTTTGCTGTTTTTCTTTTCTCTCTTTTTTCTCTCTCCCTCTCTCACTCTCTCTCTTTTTGTGAATGGCGGCAGAGTTCCAGTTTTGGTGCTCTCCCCAGGAATTGTTGCAGGGATCAGCTGGCCCATTCACAGACTGGGTCCAGTGACTCATGCATCCTGCTGCAGCTCCTTCTGGCTGCAATATCACTTTTCTCCCCTTCTCCTTTCGTTTCCGCCTGTCCGTCTCCATTCTTCTTCCCCTCTCGCTTTGAACCTTGCGACTTTGTGATGTCTGCAGTGTGCGTGTGTTACACAGTGCTAGCAAACTTGAGGTAGAAAGAAGTTGTACATGGTTGTGGTGGAGACGTTGTTGTTTTATTTTCTTTGAGTGGTCAGGCTTGCACTGGGTGAATGTTTGCCAGTCATGGTATTGTGGTGGAGCCAGTATTTTGAATTGAGAGAAAGTTCTGGTCTGTAATTATATATAGTGGCAAGGTATGACATTATTTTGCACTAAAGGGTGCTTTGTATGAAGCGGTTCAAGTTCTTACAATGGCCATATTGATGCAGAAATCACAGTGCACACCACACACCCTCAAGAGGGGGCTTGGCTGGCACAAAGAGTTGAAGTCAGCAGGTGCACAGGGTTTTACAATTATACTTCAGTTGCTGTTATGTTGATCTTTATTACTATACAGTATTGCACCATACAATATAATTCGTATTTCCTAGTGTGTATCAGAACAGTGTACTGTATTGACACTTGGTTACAGTGAACATTAGTTCACACAAGGCTTGATGTAATAGTTTTTCAGTTGTTTTTACACCACTTATATTGTGAGAAAATAGGAGCTTTTATTTTTCTATTTTCTTGTATTGTTTGTTCTCTCTCATCATTTCACACCAGATTTAAAAAAACATCAAGATCATTTTGAAAGTGAAAGTACAGAATTTGATCATGTGATACAGACCTGCCTCAACATGTTACTGATTCAGTGATAATGAGAATCCACCTCTTTGTGCTTAAAAATAGACGCGCTAATGACACATTTAAATCTCTCATATTGCCGTTTGCCACAATTCTCCAAACTCGTCAAACTTCAGGGACCTAAAAAGTGCAAATATGTGTGATATAAATATGTACATGCCTAATTGGACCCTGTGCAGAGCCTTCATTATCTTAGCATTAGCCGAAAGCACAGGAGTGTATGATAGGTGAAACACTCTGGATTGGAATAGAGCTAACTAGGCAGGTACAGGTGGATTCAGCAGTGGGGAGGAACCCAATTAGCTACTGTTAACAATTGGTGTTATTGCTATCGGCGTGGAGATAGCAAACTCCTCCTGAAGCTACAGCATAATCAAAAAACAGACTAGACAACCAATACATTATTTCTCCCTAGAGACCATTATTTTAGCTTTTAGCTGCTCCATTTGCATTCTATTTGTCCATCGGTGCATTATACATTAGATAAACATTGGGAGGATTCTACAGTTACATTGCTTTGTTCATGAATAGATACATGTCCATAAAGAGATGTTTAATGTCTTTAGAGGCTTTTCGCCAAAGGAAAGGATTGAGACGGTTAGACTAGATATCATTGTTTGGTGTTGTCCATCGGCATGAAAATCACCTTTTCCTCTCCTCTCTGCTTCTTTCTCTAGCTCAAGTTCCCGACAATGACGAGCAGTTTGTCCCAGACTTCCAGACTGAAAACTGTGAGTATATGATGCCACAATGTTATTGTATTTGTGTATGCATGTGTGAGTCTATGTGTTTGTGTGTGTGTGTGTGTGTTTGCACTTGTGTGTATGTGTGAGTGTGTGTTTTTCCATGTCTCTCAGTACCCCCACATTCACTCTCACATGTGCTCTCCAGAGAGCTAGTCTTGCGGGTTGGCAGACAGGTGCAGAAGAGAGGGGGTGGAAGAGGTAGCTGTGATATTATAGCACTGGGGTTTATTTATGTAGGAAAACATAAAAATATTTGGAGTCATTTGCAATGAGTGATAATAATCAGATAGTGTTTAATTTTTATTTTATTTTTTCTCAAACTCAATATTTTCCAACAGGTTTTTATCATCTGAAACAAAGACATCTTTGTAACTGTCAGTATTTGTTGTGATGGTTATACTGGAAAAAATCAAATATATCGTTACTTAAATGTATTCATTAGACATTATAATGCACTTGGTGGTACAGTACAGTGAGCCTTTAAAGTGAGTGGAGACGAGGCTGTTGGCACAATGTGGTTATGAGTCAAGTCAGCCAGCGTGTAGACAGAACTGGAGTGAGTGGAGCTCAGTGGGATCCAGTGCTAGCACATGTCTTTCAGATGAGACAAAAGGCCTATGCAACAGTGAGAAAGCAGGAAACTGTGTCCACGCCCTTAGTGCTCTATCTGTCTATAATAACTATTACCTCCCTCTATCACTCACATGTTTGATATTCACCTCAGAATATTTTATTCATTTCACTACTTTTATTTCTACATTTGTCTCAAGGAACTGTTTGGCTTTGAGGAACCGCATACCAGTTTCTCTGTGCTCCATAGACGTACAGTGTGGTACATATCCACTATAGGATCCAAAATGGTTGCACAGTAACATCCATAAGGTCTTGAGGTCACAGAAACCATCCCCATGTCCTTCAAAGCCATCCAGGGCCCATCATGTCCGTTGTAGTAGGAGACTGCTGACCATAGGAAATGTCCTGTTGGCATGCTGGACCAGACTGAAGAGATACAAACAGATGGTGGGAGGGAGGGCGAGGGCACCGTGGTTGGGCTCTCGAGCAGGCGTCCCAGCCTGCAGCACTCCAATATGGGTTTCACCAAGGAGAGATAGAGAGAGAGAGAGGATGGTGGGATTGTTTAGAGGTCAATAGAGGTAGAACGAGGTGTATGGCAGTCACTTACAGTATGAGGAAATAGACATTGAGAATAGGTGGAAACGTGGAAATAGACTTTGAGAACACTGTTAATATAATCAGATATTTTTGACATATGTTCTTGCGCTTCATAGAGATGAAAGAAGCATTCATGTCCTCACTTTATCACCTCACTTGTGGACAATTTTTCCAGGTCCATCGACCATACTTATCATCAAATTTGAAGGGGAAACTTCCACACACCAGCCATTGAATCTTCAGGCTGTGCACATGGAGGAAATATTTTCTAGTGGTTTCCAAGCTCTCATTAGCATAACTTAGCAGGGTATGAAGAAGTACTGTAGGTGGTGTAAAATGAGACCACATGTAATCAGCGGATAAGAGCTACTAACATTTAACATTAACAGTAATGGCGAGCACTTACAGTTTGTGAAAATTCGCAGGGTTTTTTCCCTGTTGCCAAAAAACAGATATTTTATGAATGGACTGGAGAAATATCTGCCAAAAGTAGACTTCACTGTAAATGGCAAAATACACAGTTTGCAACCCAACACACACAACTGTTGCCCTCAAGGGTGTTTTGTGGTAATTAGGAATGATTGGAACCAAAATGACATTTCTTAGCTTGCAGCTAATATAGTGGCTGTATTGAGAAAATTCACTGTGAATGGCATAGCTGGTTGGGGGGTATTTCAAATATTATTTAAATAAGGGAACCAAAATAATCAATGAAAGAGAGTGTGTGCACTTACTTTGTGCACTGCAAAGCATAAAGTCAGAGACAAAATGCAAATAGACTAAAATCTGTATTTAAAAAAATCTATGATCAAAAGGTTGTTTTGAACCAAATGTATGCTTTGGTTTCTAAATAAGGAATAGCTCTAAACAAACACTAGTCATTTGTTATCAAAATGCAATTAATGTGGGCAAGCATAACACATATTCATTTGTGTACAGAAAACCAGCCAAAGAAGTCATAAATGCTTGTTCTTAAAAAACACAGTCATTTAGATAAATCAATCTGTAGATAATCACAGCAATTTAACATTGATGGACCTGACATTCTAAAAAGGGATTCATCTGTTCTAGTTACAGGTGATGTCTTCCCTATTGATTGGTGTACCTTGGCACCCAACTGATAAATCTATTGTGACATTTCCATCTCTATTTTAGGTGCCTCTCTTAGAGCGCATGAGCTATTCTTAACATTGTAGCTCATTCAGTTCATGTACATATTAACTTACTATGTTGTATAACAAATACATAATTTCATAATGCATAATTATGCTGAACAAAATATAAACGCAACATGCAACAATTTCAAAGATTTTACTGAGTTACAGTTCATATAAGGAAATCAGTCAATTGAAATAAATTAATCAGGCCCTAATCTATGTATTTCACATGACTGGGCAGGGGTGCAGCCATGGGTGGGCCTTGGAGGGCATAGGCCATCCACTTGGCAGCCAGGCCCCCCCCACCTCAGACAATCCCGCAGGTGAAGAAGCCGGATGTGGAGGTCCTGGGCTGGCGTTCTGCGGTTGTTAGGCCGGTTGGACATACTGGCAAATTCTCTAAAACAACGTTGGAGGCAGCTTATGGTAGAGAAATGAACATTAAATTATCTGGCAACAGCTCTGGTGGACATTCCTGCAGTCAGCATGCCAATTGCACGCTCCCTCAAAACTTGAGACATCTGTAGCATTGTGCTGTGTGACAAAACTGCACATTTTAAAGTGGCCTTTTATTGTCCCCAGCACAAGGTGCACTTGTGTAATGATCATGCTGTTTAATCAGCTTCTTGATATGCCACACATTATCATGCCATTATCATGCCATTATCTTGGTAAAGGAGAAATGGTCACTAACATTGATGTAAACAAAATTTGATTTGAATTTGAATTTGATTTTTTTATTTTAGCTCATGAAACATGGGGCCAACACTTTACATGCTGCATTTATATTTTTGTTCAGTGTATGTCCATTGATAAATACATGTACATCATAAAACAGTAAACAACTTGTACCTTTAGCTTCTCGATAGTGAAATGAACAGACACAATCATCACAATAAGTCTCTGCTACTTATTGTCCCTCTTGTCATAAGCCTTTAATTAGCCAGATAAGGCTGCAGCCTCTGTGTCTGCGACGCCTGTGACGCCGTTCGACCTCGTCAAAGGTCTCCCTCAGGAAGTACCACTTTGACCTCCGATCGATGACCCGTAAAGGTCGCGCCCCACTGAGGCCAGGGAGACCTGTGAACATCCCCTGTGCTTTGCCACAACGTGCCCCGTGCATCAGTCCCCTGGGACCCAGGCGTCAGATGGGGTGTTGACAGATCGACTCATCCACACAAAGAGACTGTGACACTGTCACACAGGGCAAGCTGTCAGTCAGCAGTGAGAAACTCAAAACATCCGCTTCTCTCAGCTCCTCAGCTCCTCAACCCCTAAACTACTTCCTCAGTCATCAGCCCCGGAATGGACTTGTTTTACAAGGCCCATTCAAGAAAAACATACACTGGGCTGGCAATCCCCCAGGTAGACATTTTAGCATGGTTCTAGCCCTAAATAACCAGAGAAAAGACAAGCAATTTTATTTTTTTGTTTAGGTTTTCACTTCCCTTCAAGATCGGTATTTAATTTGTTTTGACGTCACAGTGTGTCTGATGCGGATTTTGAAATGAAGATTGACACACCTCTTCCTGTCAACTGTAATGAGGAAATGATTGTGCCCTATTCTCTGCATAAGTAAAGCACTTTGGGTTTATACTCTCCTCAGTAGTTGTGCGTGTGCCTGGTGCAACTGTGTGTGCATGTTTGTGCACGTTCATAGCCTATGTGTGTTTATTAGCGGTGACACGCTAGCTCTCCAGGTACCCAGGACTGACTTGATCCTGACTGACTTGGTTTTCATCAGCGTGGCCAATTGAATTAGTGTTGATCATGACTCAAGATGATGGGACGTTAATCAGGACTGATTTGGCACTTAACAGCTTCTTAAATGCACAGGCCACTGTGGGCAACTGGGCATAGGTACAGAGAGTGGGCTCAGATCAATGGGCCTTGTTGTTGTTGTCTGGACAGTATTGGCAGTTAGCTGAAACATGATAGGGATTTAGTGGAGTCTAGACCTGCTTTGAGATTGTCATATTTCATGAAGGAAGAGATTCCCATTGTGAGTTACAGTGAGTGATGAAGACTGGGATTCTGGACTAGATATTCCCGGCCCTGTCCTTGGGGACAGCAGTGGTGTACGATGAAGTGCTGGACATGCTTTTATGTATACCTATTACCCAAGTGTCGAATAAGGATGTTTTATATGGTGGAAGGGCCTTCAGAATAGGTTTACTTTCCATGGTGATATGACTATTGTACATTTGGACATATAGAGTACTGATAAATAATGAATTAGTTACTGAATAAATTTTTCAACATCACCTATCTAATGTACCTTTCCACCTGTCTCCTCCCTCCCTCCCTCCCTCCCTCCCTCCCTCCCTCCCTCCCTCCCTCCCTCCCTCCCTCCCTCCCTCCTTCTCACACATATATGTCGTAGTAGCATTCCACGGACTGCAGCTGAAGATCAAGAAAGAGCCCCACAGCCCCTGCTCCGAGCTGGGCTCCACCTGTAACCAGGAGCGGCCCTTCAAACTCCACTATGGGGAGAAGTGCCTGTACAACATCAGGTAGGTAAGCCACAGCACCAGCCTCAGCTTGATAAAATAAGTATTAACAGGTTGAAAACATCAGAGTTCTCTGCATCAGCCAGTATGATATCAGATGCGGTTCCATTTTTCCCAGTCTGGAACCAACAGTGCCAGATTGCACACAAAGAAATAGACTAACACCCAAAAATGAACACCATAGGTTTTGGTGATTTGGAAAATATCCTGTGGGATATTGTAGTATTTATTTTACCTTTAGTGACACTCACAAGGATTCTGCAGGTAAATGTGGTTTGATGAAAAAAATATGAAACACACTTTGTACAGTCTTTTTTCATCTCCACGGGCTGTCTAATATATCTCCACACTGTTGGATGGATAATGACTACTTCATTATGATTGCTTGATAAACTACAGTACTTCTGGCTTCCCACTCTGTTTTCAATGTTGTATTACTTCCTTCCATTTTGAGAATTCAAGACATTGGAATTGCAGCCATTCCCTATGAAACAAAAGGCCAGGTGCTGTGCAAAATGTTTCAAGTGGGATGCACTTGACTTGGGGAATCTACGATAATATACTGTCTACCTAAGGTGCAAGTTCAATTAAATTCAATGAACTGCTTTTTCAAATGAACCAAAATGCCCATGGCACAAGAGTTGCCTAGTTACATTAAATCTTGAATTTATTTGACTTGTGATATATGGCATTGTGATATATGCTTATGATATTACAGTACCATGTACGTCAAGGATCATCTTGAAGAAGTATTCTAGAAGAGGTGACACAAGACTATTTGAAACCCTCAACATACGCAAAAATATATATTTTTTTAAAGAAGGAAAATGTGTCAGAATTCAAATTCGTCAAGCTTTTGGTCAAAATGTATTCTGAGCCTATGTCAAAAAAGTTTTTAAACTGTCATTTTGACAATAACTATTAAATAAAAAAAGATTGACAGCGTTCAAATACTAGGCCACACTACAATGGCTTCTGTCAAATGACATGCATGGCTATAATCTAAAAACAACAAGAGACTGATCCCTCCACCCCGTGTGTCTCTCAGTGCCTACCAGCAGCACAAACACCCCACAGGCATGAAGCCCTCCAGCCCAGCGACACCCCCCTGCAGCACCCCCGTGTCCCCCCTTCATCATGGCTCCCCCACGGCCGTCCCCACCCCTAAACCAGATAGGACGTACCCCCACCTCCAGCCCTCCCAGCCCCTCCCGGACAGCGCCTACTCCATGGACCACAGGTACTGTGCTACACAGCTACTGTATACTGTAGGCTACCACTACATCCTCTTTAAAATGTCACTAACAAAACATTATTGACATAGTTTCAAGTGCACATTTGACGTTTATTTGATAATTTTAGGACATTCAGTACAGTTTACCAGAATCTAGATGTACCATTCTAATTAGACACAACGGGTTGTATACATTGTTAAGGTTTAAAAATGTGCCTTTCTGTCAGTCCGTCTGTCTCAATCAGTTATCATGAAAATGAGTGAAAATATTTGTGACAGATTTCGACGTCAGCTGTCGGAGCCCTGTCACTCGTTCCCTTCCCCACCGGCGATGTCTCGGGATGGAAGGCCCATGTACCACAGACAGATGTCTGAGCCCAACATCCCCTTCCCCCCACAAGGCTTCAAGCAGGAGTACCCCGACCCCCTGTTTGAGCACCCTGCCATGGTGGGGGCCCCAATCCCCCACACGTACCCCCCCTCCATGATGATCAAACAAGAGCCCAGGGATTTCACCTATGACTCAGGTGAGTGGGTGTGTTGGGTGTCCTCTTCTTTTTGGGGGGAGGAGGTGGTTGTCAGAGAGATACAGTAAAATATGTTGTGTTTAATATTGTGATGTCATTATGTCATTGTAACTGGTATTTGGTATTTTATTAGGATCCCCATTAGCTGTTACGAAAGCAGCAGCTACTCTTCCTGGGGTCCACACAAAACTTGAAACATGACATAATACAGAACATTAATAGACAAGAATAGCTCAAGGACAGAACTACATACATTTAAAAACGGCACACATAGTCTACATGTCAAAAAAGCAGAACATCTCTTTATTACGGACAGACCTCTCCCCATCTTTACAACCATTGAATCTATAACTAGGGTAAGGACTGTAAAGAAATGTAGCCTACTGTATATTTATATTTTAGTGTCCACCATTAGAGAAATATGACAAATTCAACCAAAGAACACTCTTTTCACTCAATAACATAACCAAATACTTGTGCATTTGGAACCACCACAGCATCAAGCCACCCTCTTTTTAATCAAACCAGATAGTTGTCATTTGAGGAATGAGCATGTTGATTGGATTAACCCATTATTAGCGCAGGGGGTTCTGGTTTGGGTGTCTGTGCCGGGCTCCATTTCCTGTGGTGCACTAATGTCTGTGCCTGGTCACAGTCCGCCCCCGCAGAAGGGGTGGTGGGGGGGTTATAATCCCCCCCCCCCCCCCCCCCCCCCCCCCGGGTCCCAGAGGCCTGAGGCCTGAGGCCACGCCAGGGCATGAATGAATGAACCTGCACTGGACTGCTGGCTTCATTCATAACATAGAGCCAAGGAGAGATTACTGTGGAGTGGTGTAATAGTGTGCCCAGTCAGAGTGGAATGTGGCGTCCACTCTGCTGCCTCCTGCAGAGAAAGATTTCAATATAAACAGCACTGAGCTCCCTTTGAGTTGGCCTTCTCTCTGTAACATGAGCCCTTTTCAACAGGGACATGTTCATAAGAGCACGCAACAGAAAACAAATGTTTCTATATCCAGGTAGTCCTCACTATTTACATTTTAGTTATTCAGCAGACTCTCTTATCCAGAGTGACTTACAGTAGTGAGTGCATACATTTCCAATACTGGTCCCCGGAGGAATGGAACCCACAACCCTGGCGTTGCAAGCACCATGCTCTACCAACTGAGCCACACTGGACAGTTTATTTCAGTCTGTTTTCTTCAGTTTGGTGCCTAATGAACACTACCCTGCAAACATTTACCCAGGTTTCCATGTTTCTCAATGGCATGGATGAACTGAGGGAGGAGGCCTTTTCCAGCATCTTTTCTATACCAGATTGACCATTTAGGGGAATTTATTAGCAGTCATTCTGCAGCTTGTTTACTAGAACAGGCCTGTTGAGAGGATGGGAAGGGAGCCTGGTAATTTTATTAGAAGTAATTTCCTCCACAAGTCCATTACTTTGATGAAGTTCAGAGAAATGTTGATGGCCCTAAATTAACGGGGTTAGTCATTTTATTGAACATTCACTTTGTAACTGTTTCTGCCCTTTGATTGTAACCAGCATCTGTAATGTTGTAGGAGGCCCAGACATATACAGTATAGTATTATACTGTTGTAAATAGTACCAGTGAAACAAAGCCATCACAGCCATCATGCTTCACTGCTGAAGAAACAGAACAAGCAGAAAACATGCCCAAAATGTTATGCTACATTTACTCCAATGCTGCTAATAGGTTATCCTGAGCTTAGCCTAGACTGTGATATTACACTGTTCAGTACTAGTGTAATATTGTACACTTACTGTTGGCTGAGCTCCAGTGTGATGCTAGAAGACATGTTCTTTAATCAGGGGCAGTGGTGCAGTGAGTGAGCAGTAACTGACTGCTCTCAGATAGCTGATACTGTCCTAATGCTCCCTTAAGGGCTTCTAACACCCATTCTTCCCTGTCTCCAGCAGAAGTGCCTAGCTGCCATTCTGTCTACCTGAGGCAAGACGGCTATCTGGCTCACACCAGCAGGACTGAAGGTGAGGGATGACACTTGGAGATATGCATGTTGGTTGGGTTATTCATCCTGTTCAAGTTGCCGTTTTCCTAATGTGATTTCTCAACACTGTCTCGTCTCTCAGGCTGCATGTTCGATAAAGTCACGAGACATTTCTACGACGACACCTGCGTGGTCCCCGAAAAGGTTGAAGGTGAGTCGTCCAAGAGTCGTTACATAAACCTAAACTGCTGCTTTCACTTGTAATTTCAATCAAAGACATTTTAAGTAATTAAAACATGTGAAATGACATCCTCCTCCCTCCATCCCCCCGTCCCTCCATCCCTCCACTAGGTGATATAAAACAGGAGTCAGGTCTGTACCGTGAAGGTCCAACCTACCAGCGCAGAGGATCTCTGCAGCTCTGGCAGTTCCTGGTGGCACTCCTGGACGACCCGTCCAACTCTCACTTTATAGCCTGGACCGGCCGGGGTATGGAGTTCAAACTCATCGAGCCAGAGGAGGTGAGAGCATGTCTGTCTCATCATATTCCACATAGAGTATCTTAGTCCCTTCAAGCAACAGTGACCAGATTATTCTGATCATTGATGTGAATTTGAGGTGAAATCTGCTCTTCAAAGGGTCAGAATAACATGTTAGGAAATGTTTGAACGAAGCAATGTACCGTACTGAAGTTCCTTTTTTATTGCCCCACCACGTGCTAAAAGTATGTAATCTGATCAAATCAAACACACTGTCAACCGGAGAGTGGCCTACTAAATATTTAAATGAACCTGTTCCTAAAAATATAAACGGTGTTGACGGTTCGGCCCTTTGAAATGGAACAGGTCTGGGTTTGTGCTCTTACATAGCAGACAGAGAGGCACGGTCAATGTCCGGTGTGTTGGTAGGGTAATGGTTAGAGGAGTGTGTGTGTGTGTGTGTGTGTGTGTGTGTGTGTGTGTGTGTGTGTGTGTGTGTGTGTGTGTGTGTGTGTGTGTGTGTGTGTGTGTGTGTGTGTGGGGGGGGTAACTTGGCATCAGTCCACATGGCCCAACTCAGTGGGACCAGCCAGCTGCAGCGAACAGGGGGGCCATTCATACCATCAGGTGACCAAACGCGCTTACTTTGGGCTTTGGGTGGCCGTAAATTCTGCCTTTGGCCCGGGCAGGTGTATCACATGAATGAGCATGAGGACATGAAAGTGGGTGCAACGTTTTTAGTGTTGGGTCCAGGCAGAGAGAGAGAGAGAGCAAAATAGAGAGAGAGATTGAGAGGGGGTTAGAGAGAGGGAGAGAGAGACAGGGTTAGCGAGAGAGAGAGAGAGAGAGAGAGAGAGAGAGAGACAGGGTTAGAGAGAGAGAGAGCGAGAGAGAGAGAGAGAGAGAGAGAGAGAGAGAGAGAGAGAGAGAGAGAGAGCTGTACACAGAGTAGGAGTAGGGCTTTAGAATGGAGGATGTGAGGGTGTGTGGTCTGGTAGACAGGTGCTGTAACATCTGCTGCCTGCTCCACTGGGTGGGTGACAAGTTCCTAATGAACACATCCCTGTTAAGGGGTGTGGAGTCTGGATCCACTCTAATTGCTGTTATTAGGAAATATGGATTAGTAAGCTTTGACATTTAGACAACGTCATTGCATTCTTACTGGGAAGTTGTGTAACAGGAAGTGTGTTATGTTGTCAGCTCTTATTATGGATAAGGAATATTTTACAAGACTAATGCCACAAATCTGTACAAAACATAATAAATGTGATATTTCTATGACATTTTGGTTCTAATAATGAACACCATGACCATTTCCCCTTTGTGTCTGTCTGTTAATGTGTGTGTGTAACAAAGGTTGCACGTCGATGGGGAATCCAGAAGAATCGACCAGCTATGAACTATGACAAACTCAGCCGATCGTTACGCTATTACTACGAAAAAGGCATTATGCAGAAGGTAAAAGAGGCCTAAGGCTGCACCCTGACAAGAGACATATGACAATGTTTCTGCGTTTGATTAGCTGTAATACCTTCTTCTCCATAGTCAACCATGTGCTCTGACAAATGTCCCTTTGGGGACAATAAAGTTAATCTGATTTTATCTCATCTAATCTTATCTTATCTCCAGGTGGCAGGGGAGAGATACGTGTACAAATTTGTGTGCGACCCCGAGGCTCTGTTCTCCATGGCCTTCCCTGACAATCAGCGGCCCGTGCTGAAGACGGACATCGAGCGGCAGATCAACGAGGAGGACACAGTGCCGCTGTCACACTTTGACGAGAACATGACCTACGTGCAGGAGGCGGGGCCCTACTGCAACCCGCCACACCCGTACAGCGAGGGTTACGTTTATTAACATAAAGCCCCAAGCCGCCGAACTGCAATGTACTTCACAGTGGCTACGAGCGGGGGAAAATACTTTGTCATTCAGAGGACCCCGACTCACCCTCTCTCACAAACTTTTTTCTTCTTATTTTTTTGACGTCCAAGCTGTACTGCAGGATGGAGAGTGCACTTTATGGACTGACTGACAGTGTGTGAACCTGCGGGGGCTAGCTATGTAATTGGGTCGTTTCAGATGTTTATGTTGATATTAAAGGAGGGATTTTTTTCCCCCGAGCATGCCGTATTTGTATGAGACAGGACTCAAAGACCAACGGTCACATATGGACATATTCCTGCAGTCTAGGCAGGTGAATCCTCAGAGCTTAAAGAAAAAAATCATCCTGATCTTTTCGACAGTTACAGGAAGCATCCTCAATTATTTCTTTCAATTATCTTTTTGTTCAATTACCCTTTTATCTCCATCATGTGTACTTTCTTACTCATTGTGTGAATAATGCAATGTATTGTAATGACATGCTTTTAAGATACTTTTATGGTGAAGTGACATAATTATAGACTTGAAACAGTAATGTAATTATAACACTCTTAGTTGACATCTACATGCTGCCTTGTTACCTGTTTTAAATGTGCCCCTTTATCTGCCAATACTGACTGCCCCACAGTACATCATGATATGACTGGATGTTGGGTTCCTTTTCAAAACTGCATTGACAGTGTAGACCTGTAGAAATTCGACACAAACGATCAGATGCAATCAAATTCACCCTAAACATACTTTATAATTGCATATGTAATGCAGACACTGTACCTTCATTAAGCCTTTGCATTTTTGTGTATATCACACCAGCAGTCAACTTAATGAATTACATTTTTATAACAAACATTTAATTCTGATTTGTCCTACATTATATGACACAAATGGTTTTTATGTTAATGATGTGTATAAATTCAGCCATAACACTCACTAGTTATCCGATATTTGAAGGCCACAATGGGTTAAATGTACAAAACAAACATTTATTTTAAATCAATCCTATCACACGATGTTGCTTTCCCCTTTTAAAATCAAATGTAATTTGAGGAATGCATACAAAAAAGAGAAAAACATGCAAAATGAAATCAAAAATATCTAACTTTTTCCTTTTTGTTTGTAGACAAATTATGAAAATGTTGCATACATCGTTGCCATCACTTGGGTTGCATTTTGATAAAAAGATATCAGAAATATTTAGAATTTTATAGTATGATAAAGATCCATGTTATATCTGAAATAGGGTTCCATGTATAATCAGGTAAATTGGTTGCTGCTTCTAATTGTAACTGTCATTTTATAGTCTAAAAATAATGGCAACTGCAATCTGCAATTCTGCGTTCTATGTTTAAGTGTTTTGTTTATACATATGTTTTGTTTTCTTCGAAAATGAAAAAAAATAAGTCACCATGATGAAGTTCTGTAAAAAGTATACAGGTTGGGATGGGATTAGCAATAGCCAAAATTCTGTAATAAAATAGTGCTGAAAAACTGGTATATGCGTGATTGTCACCCATGAAAATAATATATGTATTTTTTTTACCATGAATACAATATTTTCAGATTTATTTAAGTTTCTTAACAAGTAAACATGTTTAAAGAGAATCGAAGTATGGGATCTTGGTTGAGCTATCTATGGCAACTACTGAAATAGAAAATAACATTTTTGTCGTCATTTCCACAGCCAATCTTACCACGAAACCTCTTGTTGCATAAAACACATATATTCTGTAAGGTTTCAAAACCACATTACTCAGTAAGGATAATAGGTTGTAGTTCATAGATTTACTGACAGGCACAGACAAATTTAGAGCAGTTCAACCAAGCATGTGTGTGTTGGTGTAGTGAAGTGCAATGGAGAAAAGTAACTTGTCAATTTCCAGGTTGGTGGGGATACTCCCTACCACAAAGCATTTAGCCAAAAGTGACACCCAAAGAAAAATCAATGTCTAATTTAAGGCAGTATTTTTTTCATGTTGGACAATTGTTTGTGTCTTTTGTTCCTACTCTTAAAAAGCTGGAGTGTCAGTAATGAAAAAGTAACACTGCCTTAAAGTTATTATTGCCTCGTGTAAAGTGTCACTCGCAAAAAATCAATGGCTAATTTAAGGAAGCGTTGTTTAATTGGTTTCACTGGGGGAAAAATGAAAACGGATGTGTAAGTAATGAAAAAACACAGCTTGCCTTAATTTGTCAGGCCAGGTTACAGGCAAACCCTATTATATGTCCTACTCTTAGATGTTTTTATTGATTGCCTATAGTGCAATGTATCGCCCCTTTAACTTTATCCATCTGATTGCTTTTTTGAAGCATTTAACACCTAACTTTTAATATGATGGATTACATATTATTTGATTACAGGGTTGTTCCACCAATTCGGTGCCTTGAGTGTAACTCATAAAGAGCACATGTTCAACTATACTGAACAAAAATATAAACTCAACATGCACCAATTTCAACGATTCTACTGAGTTACAGTTCATATAAGGAAATCAGTCAATTGAAATAAATTCATTAGGCCATAATCTATGGATTTCATATGACTGGGCAGGGGCGCAGCCCTGGTTTGGCCTGGGAGGGCATACGGGGTACCCAGGCCCAGCCAATCAGAATGCGTTTTCCTCCACAAAAGGGCTTTATTACAAACAGAAATACTCCTTTTTGTTCAGTATACATAAAAAACAAGTTTCCCATCTCAAGAGGTTAAATAAAAACGGACTATAGTAAGTGCCTATTAAATGCCAAATAAAAGTAACAGGGTTGACCGTAACAGGGTTAGAGATTTCATGTTAAATCAGCCATAAATCCCCTCGTGACAGGAGGAAGGAATCTTGTTGTGTGCAACAGGGAGTGGCAAATTAATTGCAAAAATATTTATAGCCTGTCTATCTATTGGTAACAGGGTTAACGTGGTATGCTCGACTCGCTCAGTTTTCCACCACAAAACATCAGAAAATGGCCAAAAAGAGTCGAACCAGCTCTCCTGATTTTACACTATGATTTTACTATTAGATGTTCAATGCTTCTTTTGAAAAAAATGCAAGGAATAGTTTCACTATATTCAAACAAAAGTTCAGTTCATGTAACAGGGTTGACCTTAAAATGAGGGACAGAGTCACTAATCAACATGAAATAAATAATAGTCTTCAGAAATTACTTTATCAAAGCAACAAAATAACTAGGGCTTTACAATGATGGTGAAACTTGGACTTTTTTCACTTTAGCAAGCCTCTGTTCATATTACAAATGTGATTTACTGAATTCTCCATGTGGTCTATATTAAAGGGCATTTCATTTGATATAGCAGGCTTTTAAAATTAGATATTGATGCACAATTTCTACCTAAAATATTAAAAGTAAGCAAAAGGCACTCTTTTTGTGGAACGACCGTACAGTCAAACTTGTGCTTCCAGGAGAAAAGCCTTTTTGTTCTGGTGCCTCATCTCAGTTGTGTGTGTCCGAGGCTGTGGTTGACTTTGGCTGTTGAAATGAACTTCACGGTTGCAGAGCGGACACAAATGACTGTGGTTTATTCAAAGTTCCACATTGAAATCCCATGCAAACCTCTGTGTTTTAAATACGTGGTGAGCGTTCATGTCATCAGGGAAATTGAATACCCTACAAAAGAGCACTAAGCAAGAGAGCTTATAGAGATCTTATAACATTTTATTTCACAAAGAAAGAAATGGGTTTCGGAGAAAGGGGTTAATTTTGTGATGTCTTCTAGGCTTCTTGTATAGTAGCTGAAAATCACCATGCTAATCCTGTTATCTGGCTACAATACATAGAATATGGCTTAAAGGGATAGTTCAGCTATTTTACATATTTTCGTTCATTGTGCATATACTGCTTTTCAAAGAAAACACGTATATTAATATGTCAAATCACTGAACTATCACTTTAAGATGTAAATATTTTTCAACCTTATGCATTCTGTGACAGTAGCCCAATTTTTCCCTTTACTACCAATCATGCTAATATCGGTTGATTCGTGTGTCTCTGAACTGTGATTCTGTCCATTCTGTCCTCCCCCACTGGAGCAAGCAGATGGCCCTTGGTTCTTGAGTCATCACAAACCCATTACGGGAGTGACTCGTGTTCACCGTGGCTGCCTTGATTCGTGCCCGATGGTCCTCGCTATACCTCGCCGGTGTTTGCAGAGGCTCTAAGTTCTCTTTGGGCTTTATGACACGCCGTGTTTGCTCAGGTTAAATGGCTTGTATTGCCAGCCGTGTTGCCTGATTGGCTCTGACACTGTGGTATTTGACAAGTGAAATGACATTGGGCCACCCCCAGGTAGCAAATGTGTTTGGGCTTTCGAAACAAGTTGGCTTTTAATATGATGTGTTTACCCACGAGAAAGCCCCTAAGTGTGTTTCTATCTTTCCTGCCAGGGTCTATCAGTGGCCAGACCAGTGAGCATAAATCATTCAGGGGTAAATCAGAGGAACAACAGTGGTTTTACAAGGAAAAGCAGGGAGATAATAAAGCCTCTGTAATAGCAGGCCCATTACAGCTGATGGTACAGTTATAGGCCCTGTCCGCTGATAAAAAAAATAACCAGGGGTTGGAACCGAAATATTTTCAAATTGTTTCGTTCTGAACAGAAACACATTATTTATTTTTTTCGTTCCACTGTTCCGACCAACAAATTAAAGTTCTGAACCGGATTGAACCAAAAAAAAAGGTGTAGCCTGTGGCGCAAGATCCAACTGAAATTTTGCAGGTGGGGAGAGAGTGAGAGAGGGTTGAGGAGGAGGCTTGAAGTGCTGGGCATCTTGTTATGACATGCATTATATGCACTAGGTCTACAGAATTATACCTAGGAGAAGCCACTTCTATAGAGGAAATTTGAATGTCCTTTGAGCTAGCTAGCTAACAAGGTTGAGCTAGCTAGCTAACAAGCTTGTGTGTTCAGAGCGGCACCAGAATTAAAAACACATCTTACCTTTTTGTAATTTTTTAATCCAACGTGAAAAGTGGTAACTAGGCCAATAGGATCCTTAACTAGCATTGAACAAGTTAATCCAATCTTCTCTAGCTTATAAAAATCTATCTCCCTAATTTCTGAATCATGCTTGTAACGTCAGTAGCTATAGTAGACTATGCTTTGGAGGGGGAGGGGCAGGTAGCCTAAACACTCACAGGCAAAGATTTTTAGCTTGCAGGCAGGCGCTTTGTTGCGTTTTGTTGTTGGAATAGAAAGAAATGCCTTGAACTTAAAATAACATTATTAACCGGTTTCCATGCTTTTAAAATAACAGTTATGTTCTGGAACAGTGTGGATCACTTTCGTTCCAGGTTCCATTTTTGTTCCTTGAAAAATGTCATTCTTTGCCAGTTTTCTGTTCTGTTCTCTGAACTGGTTGAAAAAACTCATTTTCATAAATTCACATTGGCCCTTTAATGTCCAATGTAGGTGGGCCTACATCTACAACAGTTTCATCAATTGCACCAAGCACATCCAGATTGTGTACTGTACAGGCTGTTGTAATTGTTTTCTCCAGTAGCCACTCATTCACAGCAAATGGATCAAAGGTCTCAGAGAAGCTGCTGACTCCTGAGACGAACAGCGTCGTCTGTAATTTACGAGGAGCCCTCTCAGATCCAGGCATCGCCGGTGGTTCCATCCACGCTCATTACACTGTTCCCCCTGTTGATCTGGTTGCCATCTTCCTGTTCTGGAGCAGATGAAACACAAAGAGCAGACTGGGGGCTGACTGACTGAGACTGACACAAAGATCATGGTAGTAATAAACAGGGGCATGATCCATGTTTAGAAAGTTGTGAAATTGGATATTGAGATGCTTTTAGGTGGGAGCGTCGGGTCGAATTGGTTTCTGACTAGACTGTGGGCAGAAGATAATCTGATCATTGGGAATGTAAGACGGGGTAGTAATCGCTTAGCGGCCCTATCCTTTATCCAGAGGGTGGATCTATTGTAGAATGGATACCCTGCTTGTTTTCAATGGGGATGTATCACATTCATCTAATTTTGTCTACTACCATTAAATGAAAACAAATGTATTTTGCCATTCAATATGTAGGCCTATCTTTGTTACGTTTACACAATATCCTTTGTCAAAATGGGTGATATATTTAAACAACCCCTTTACTGACACTGTGTTTGTGTCATGATGATGATCTGTGATTGTATAGCAGCATGGCATCTATTGTTCACAGAGCTTGAAGCCATGATTGCTGCCTGCATCTGCAAATTGTTTTTGCATTTAGTGATGATGATGGTGATAATTTGTTGTTGTACTTATTGCTAGTGTGGCTACTTTTTTCATCTCCTGCCTGGACTACGAGTAGTGAGGGTTAACACTCTCACACGACAGCCCCAACACACCATGTGGCATGCCACATTCACTGCCAGCCAACGCTCGACTCCGGAGACGTTTTGTACACACAAACGGGAGGCTGTCAAAACCAACAGTCGAGGCAGGGTTGCCACGATAGCGCCTCGTCTCGCATCTCCTTCTCCGGGTGTCACACTGTTGGCCTGGCGCTCGACCCGTCTCTTCACCTTCCACAATGTCGTTTGATCTCTGCCACGCCAACACCACAGACCCTAGTACACACAGCCACCCAGTGTCAGTGTGGTGGCTAACCATCTGTCGCCGGGCCCGGAAACCTTAGCAGCATTGGGCCCAACCTCCGCACGCACAGTTTCCCCTCCCCTGGACCATTAGCTCTGCTATATACAGCGACTGTACCTCAGAGGGGCTCTTAATAGGCACAAAATGGAGTCCTAGCTACATAATTCTCAGACGGCTGCTTTTCAGTGTATACATACATAATTCATTTTTCTACCATTTCAGCCGTTTAACAAATATTTTCTGCAATATAGATATGTATTGTATAGATACGATATGGTAGTGTAAATAATAATAAAGACAACTCTAAGAAAAATTTATCTGGGAGAAGTAACTTTTTTTAAATATAAGAGTCATGGAATCCACTCGTTTAATTCATAGAGAGAGTTTAGTCAGTGCAGAGCCTGGAAAGTACACTAATGTAGTCGGATGATGATAGATGTTGCATGGCTAAATTTAGACCACCTCACATTTATAACGACCTAATGCTCTTAAAATAGGCTTAAGAGGAGAAATAGAAATAGGTTCTGAGAAAATTATCCGTTTCTTTCTCTGTGGAGTTTTTACAGACGCAGTCGCTGTGTTAATATATGGCAGCCATGTCAAATGTACTAAATAATGCACCTATTACAATACACCTTAATTTCTTTATGATGAGAATTTATGGGACATTCACCTGTGAGATTGACTACAGGTGGTAATATTCTAATCATACTTCTCTTAAAGTTATTTTATTATTTTGTAGCTCAATGGTAAAGTTTCCCTAATGTTAAATAAGGTAGGCAGAGAAAAGTTAGCTTTGGTTTGTTAGCTCAATCCAGGACCTTGCAAGATTCTAAGAATGTGCATATATTGGAACCTAACAGAGTCAATAAAGTAAGCTAAACCAAAAATAGAAACACTATGATTTTAAGCTTAACAAAATGCTCAAAAGAGTGTACATATGAAATTGCACAAGCAAACAATTGTCTGCGGAGGCCTACACAGACCCTGGCCAATGATATCTAAAGATGAAAAATAAACCTCAGTGTGGCGCCTGTCAGATTTAGAACACAAAATACATGTCATAAACAAGGGAGACAAATATATTTCTGAATGTGTTTCTTTCAAGGTGTAAACAGAAGACAGAAGAACAAGAACCCCCCTCTTCTCGTTAACCATATCGGGAACAACAAAGGCACTGTGTGATATTGTAAATGGCACACCCAGGCTCCTCCACAAGCTTACATGACGTAACGTCATACAGTGCCTTCAGAAAGTATTCAGACCCCTTTTCCACATTTTGTTACGTTACAGCCTTATTCTAAAATTGATTAAATGTTTTTTTTCCTTATCAATCTACACACAATACCCGATAATGACAAAGCAAAAACATTTTTTTTAGAAATGTTTACAATTTTATAAAAAAATAAAAACCGAAAATATCACATTTACATAAATGTTCAGACCCTTTACTCAGTACTTTGTTGAAGCACCTTTGGCAGCGATCACAGCATCGAGTCTTCTTGGGTATGACGCTACAAGCTTGGCACACCTGTATTTGGGGAGTTTCTCCCATTCTTCTCTGCAGATACTCTCAAGTTCTGTCAGGTTGGATGGGGAGCATTGCTGCAAAGCTATTTTCAGGTCTCTCCAGAGATATACGATCGGGTTCAAGTCCGGGCTCTGGCTGGGCCACTCAGGGACATTCAGAGACTTGTCCCGAAGCCACTCCTGCATTTTCTTGGCTGTGTGCTTAGGGTCGTTGTACTGTTGGAAGGTGAACCTTCGCCCCAGTCTGAGGTCCTGAGCGCTCTGGAGCAAGTTTTCATCAAGGATCTCTCTGTACTTTGTTCCGTTCATCTTTGACTCGATCCTGACTAGTCTCCCAGTCCCTGCCACTGAAAAAAAAAAAACATGATGCTGCCACGACCATGCTTCACCATATGGATGGTGCCAGGTTTCCTCCAGATGTGACGCTTGGCATTCAGGCCAAAGAGTACAATATTGGTTTCATCAGACCAGATAATCTTCTTTCTCATGGTCTGAGAGTCTTTAGGTGCCTTTTGGCAAACTCCAAGCAGGCTGTAATGTGCCTTTTACTGAGGAGCTTCCGTCTGGCAACTCTACCATAAAGGCCTGATTGGTGGAGTGTTGCTGAGATGGTTGTCCTTCTGGAAGGTTCTCCCATCTCCACAGAGGAAATGTAGAGCTCTGTCAGAGTGACCATCAGGTTCTTGGTCCCCTCCCTGACCAAGGCCCTTCTCCCCCGATTGCTCAGTTTGGCTGGGCGGCCAGCTCTAGGAAGAGTCTTGGTGGTTCCAAACATCTTCCATTTAAGAATGATGGAGGCCACTGTGTTCTTTGGGACCTTCAATGCTGCAGACATTTTTTGGTACCCTTCCCCAGATCTGTGCCTCGACACAATCCGGTCTCGGAGTTCTACAGACAATTCCTTCGACCTCATGGCTTGGTTTTTGCTCTGACATGCACTGTCAACTGTGGGACCTTATATAGACAGGTGTGTGCTTTTCCAAATCATGTCCAAACAATTGAATTTAACACAGGTGGACTCCAATCAAATTGTAGAAACATCTCAAGGATGATCAATGGAAACAGGATGCACCTGAGCTCAATTTAGCGTATCATAGCAAAGGGGCTGAATACTTACGTAAAGAAGGTATTTCTGTTTTTTAATATTTAACACATTTGCAAACATTTCTACAAACCTGTTTTTGCTTTGTCATTATGGGGTATTGAGTGTAGATTTTTATTTTATTTAATCAATTTCAGAATAAGGCTGCAACGTAACATAATGTGGAAAAAGTCAAGGGGTCTGAATACTTTCCGAAGGAACTGTATATGACAGTGTAATATGTGCCTATATATGATATAAACAGTATATGATATATACACAAAACCTGAACAAAGCCTGAGAGACAGCCATGGCAGTGAGTTTGAGTTGACCATTACAAACCCACTCATGTGAGGAGAAATTCTGCTGTAGACCCCCATCGTGTTGTTTTGGCAACAGAGGGCAGAGGGATGTCGAGCCAGGACAATATGTTTTTTCAAATGCCCCTCAGCCAATATTTATTTAGCTACAAGCTGGCATGTCTGAGGTGATTTACAGAGCCAAGGCTACTGTGGAACCATGGTTTAAACACAACGAGACATTAGGATCATCAGGCTTCAAAACCCTACTTGACATTGACCACAGTACTCTACTGCTCAAAGACTCTGGCAGAAGTCTGTTATTTCTGCCATAGTAAGTAACATGACAATGAAATCATTCATAAGGGACAACAACACTTATTGTGTGAAATCAACCAATTAATAATGTTGCGGCCAGAAAAGGATAATATAAATCAACATTTGAGGTTAAATAAAGCCTATTAGACAGCGATGAGAGTCCTGAATCAAGCCCATCTAGGTGTCGAGAAATAGTTGTTAAGTCATTCCTTTAAGATAGAGACAATAGGCACATTATTCACTCTTAACACTATTTCATTTGCTATTCAGTGAAGTATGAGGAGTAGCCCTGTTGTAAAACACTGTTTACTGTAGCATGGCCATAGAATGATGGGAGGAGGGAGGAAACGGGTGGTATAGAGAGGCCCTTTATTTATTTATTTTTTGCCTTTAAACAGATGGTTCCTTATGTGCCGAGCGGAAGTGTCTGTTAACTCAGTTGGCTCGCTATAGTGGTGGCTGCTGGCCAATGACAACAACAGGATCGGGGAGTGCGAGCAACAGTGCAGTTTGCTATCTTCAGATGCACTGCTAACAGAAGGAAGACAGGCTGTACATACTGTTGCATGGCCATCCCATGTATATCTGTGCCAGGGAGACTCACTATGGGCAACGACTCATCTTCACTCCTCCTGCAAGTCCAGGCAGGGAAAACAGTGGAAATGGGGAAAAAATAGTAAAAAGTGATAATGATCAGAAGTCTTTGTGCAGAATGTGGGCCAAAGATGTCAGCATTACGTCTGTGGGGAGGCAGGAGGTTGTTTGTTTTGTCTCTGGCTCTGCCCTTCAGTGTCTGTAGGATGGAGAGGTTATGGTTATAAGATGTGTGATTACTTTATGAGTAGGTGTTTATTTTCTAGTGTACTGAGAAGTAAGTCAAGTATTTATCTACAGATGTAGGATTTTAATTTGATCACTCTTTTGTTGCCAAGACTTTTCCTGCACCGTAGGAAATGCAGATGAGCTTCGTGATTTACATAAATTCACTGAAAACCCGCACTTTCACACGGTTATATTAACAGCATTGCACTTTTCATGTAGCCTGCTTTTGGCCAGTTAATAGCCTAACCACCGATCAAGCAACATTATGGACAAAACTTTCAAATCCTGTTGCTGCAGGATTTTGCTGTGACAATATAGGTTAAATTAAGATTCTGCATCTGCATACTTCTTATCTTTAGATAAGACTTCATCATATAAGAAAGATATATACATCTTCAAGCCAGAAGGTCTGAATGAGTCATCCTCATCCTATATGAGATTTCACTCATTAAAAATGTAATTAATCTCTATGCTAATGAAGCAGTATTGATACACCTGAACCTACAGTATTGGTCCTATAGCAAAAAAAAACTGGGATCAAATGTGTGTACTGGGACAGTTGCTTTGCTAAAGCTTGATGATTGAATCAAACATCTCCCAATATGTGTTCCCCCCACATTGACAAAAACAGGAACAGAGTCTCTCTCTCTCTCTCCCTTCCATATTGCTGTTTTTGAGCTGCATCTGGCCCAGTGAGCGGTATACAGTTACCAACCTATTTTTCCAGTTGTATTCTCACCTCGCAATGCTGAGCGGCAAAGTGAAAATTGAAGGCAGAAGGCTCGTGTGACAGGATTAATTAGACAGGGCCAAGTGAAGTCACACTCCTCATGGCAAACACACTTCAACCTTCAATTACACACAGTGCACAAAGCAATTAAAAGCTCCTTCTCCCTTCCTTCCTATGGAGTTCTACTGACTGGCTCTCAGGCTCCAGGTCTGTCTATAGCACCAGCCCCAGGTGCCTAAGAAGCAGCATTAGCAGTGCTAGGCTAATACACAGGTAGGTAATTACAATTGATCAATTGGTGTTGGAGGTGTAATGGCTTATGGTTATTTTGTACAGGGCCTATTTTGAGCGACCGTTCACCTCGTTTTGGAGATGTTGTTTTGTAGGTGAGGATCTGGTGGAGAGGAGGGGGGATTCAGGGATAACTGTGTTTCTCAGTTCGTGAGACTTTGTTGCTTTAATGAGCTCTATGTTTGTGTGTTGTGTGTGGTAAAGCTCATGGTAGGAAACGTTTTTATTTTTGCCATGTAGTCTATATTTCACCTTTCTATTTATGGCGTTTCAGAGGAATGGAAAAATATATTTCCACTGTTTTGACAGATTTTGGACCTTTAGAAGTATGTATGTAGGTTCATCATAGGTTCATCAATTACCTATTATAACATATCTGTCTTTACAGTATAATGACAGGGATCACGAGCCCACTCTTACTAAGTCAAACAGCAACTTCTTATAAGACTGTAATATGGACAAGATGGCTATCATTACCATAAAGTTAGGCCATGAGCCAATTAAAGCTGCTAAACACATAAGTCTATTAAACAGTCTCTCTCCCTCTTATCTACTGCACAATACAACACTAATGTGACTTTTACACTGTGCTCTTCTCATTAGCACTGTCTCTTCATGCTATTCCTCAATAGGGCCATTGACACTGTGCACCATTCACCCCCTCCCTTGGTTCCCCTCAAACGCTCCTCCCACGCCCTGAGGCTGGGTACACCCTGTTACCACCCGCCCACCCTCCTCCCCACCGACCGGACACTTGATTGATTTAGATGTATCTTGCTGCTGCTCCACTGCCCCTCCAGTGTTCCAGTAACATGTACTGTATAGCGCAGAGCTAGACAGACTACGACACTACCGGATGGCAATGATGATGTTTACTATATCAGACGCTTTTGCGCTCTTTCTCTCTCTTTCTATCTCTCTCCCTCTCTTTTATTTTTTTCTTCCTCCCACGTCCTCTCCCTTTCTTTTCTCTCTCCTTTTTTCCTTTCTGTTTCTTGCTCTCTTGTTCTCCCTGTCTCCTACAGCGATTCTTAGCTGGAAGCTGTTTGCAGTGTCTGTCTCCCTCACAAATAGAAAGCCTTGGGGAGAAAACCAGTTATCTTACAGATTTACACCTCAAAGCAGTGATTTTAGAGATTCTGAAAGTCCAGCCAAAAGCGCCATACACGGGTCCTTTGAGTCTTTTTATGGTTGTTTTATAATTCAGAGATGCACATTTATTCCGAA
>NC_140000.1:24641418-24706418 GCF_964263955.1 Coregonus lavaretus | reverse complement strand
AAGATCCCCAGTGATCAATATGGATGAGGGGAAGGACAGGGCTCCACCAAAGGCTCGGTGGAGAAACCGACCTGTATCTCCTCCTCTTGGAGCCTTGAGTAAGATTCGTTTAATTAGCTAAGTATCCCGCTCTCTCAATACTCCCGTGCAACTCCCAGTCGACTTATCAACACACATCCCCGCGTGGATAGAAGTCGCGATCACAAACACACAACAAAAAATATACCACCGGGAAAATAACTTTTGACAATGACCCCACTTTTCATCAACTTTTTCTCCTTACACCTAGCATTTTTATACCCAGTTCAACAGGCCGAGAAACACAGCACCCCTTTTTTCTCTTCCATAGATAATGATTTACAAAATGCCTCTCATCAAAGAATTCATTAACAACGAACATTAATTAAAAAATAAATGAGTAAACATCAATATCGTATCTCAGCACTGTGGAAGTGAATACATTATGCACAGTAATGATGTTTGAAAGGGGCTTTAGCACCTCTGTGGGACTCTTTTAAACCCCTTACCTCTTAGGCAGTTGCTTATTTTGCAACCCTTTGTTGTTAAACAACAAAGAGAATGGGCTCTCATAATGTTATATTAATCAGCGGATTAATATTTCAATTTGATTTGCTTTATAGTTGAGGTGCTGTTGGCATTTCCATTTTCCCTCCATATGTGCAGCGATGTTAAGTGGTATCATTACCATTTTCTACCTGGGGGTTCGGGAGATAACAGGCCCCAGTGATAGCTCTATTCGAAGGAGGGAGAGGGAGGTTTGGGGAGCACTCATGCATTTTTAAAGGGCCTGTTTGGTGTGCCTTCACGTTCATTTTTCTATAATGGAGCATGCAAACAGCTGAGTCACAGGCTTTCTGCTCGCCACAGGACGGGAAAAAACAAGAACACCTTAGATTCAAATCAAATCAAATGTTATTTGTCACATCCTTGGTAAACAACAGGTGTAGAGACTAACAGTGAAATGCTGACTTACGGGTCCTTCCCAACAATGCAGAGAGAGAAAATAGAAAAATTTAAACATAATAAGACAAATAAATACACAATGGGTAACGATGACTTGGCTATATACACAGGGTACCAGTCCCAAAATCAAGTTGAACATATTCATTATTCCATAATGTTGCTCCTCATACTCTTGGTTAGTAGTGGTGTTTCCTAGCTTTGGTAGAGACTGTGGTTTGGTAGGCTTTGGAGAGGACAGGTAGAACTTTGACAACTCATATATGATACTTCTGATAAAGGCATATGAAGAGTTTCATTCCAAAACGCTATATATCCATTTTCAGAAATGTTGGTAAATTAGCTTTTATTGTTTAAAGAAATTATGAAAGAGATTGGTGTGTTTTTTCACTATCTAAGCATGGCATGGGGTTGTTCAATGACAGACATGTATTTGTTTTAAAATCTATCACTTGATGGTTTCATTACAGAGAGACAAATAATCATGTTTTTATTTGCATAATGCTATATATCCGCCTCACTCTCAGAAAAATAAGTAGTAGTGCTAGGTTTTACACAATCAAATGTAGCAAATAACTATGTTTAATAAAGAACTGTACAATGATACATTCGTGACATCAATATATACAGTATATATATTTATTTATATTCAATAAAGTAATATCTGTATGTAAAACATTTACATTTGACATTTTAGTCATTTATTCATTCATCGTAAGATAGCTACAGGTGGGTGAGACAAACACATGTCACAGTCAAATATACAGAATACAAACATTGCATTCCAGCTAAACAACGGATATATAGCGTTTTGCAAATAAACACATTTTCATACACATCTAAAATCTATGGATAAAAAATGTGAGAACAGTATTATTTTACACACACATGAAGGTACCCATAAGCAATCATTTCTGATGAAAAAACACAAATGTGAAAAATAGAGTTTTGGAAATAAACTCTTCAATGTACACCAATCCAACGTGGCCTGAATGAACTACATAATAAACGGCATGAGTTTTAACATACAGTGGGATACATGACCAACACTTCCTCTAACTAGCCTCTTCAGATCTATAGCTTCGCTGTAATTATACATACACTGTAAAGCGCTTGTGATACTTCATAATTAAGTTTAATTAGGCATTTTTATGGTCAAGTGGTAAATCCTTACAAGTAAGAACCCATATCTAATAGTTTAGATATATCATTTAACACATTTTCATAGTGGTGTGACACAAAATATTTACATTTCACACGTCATCGCATGCTTGATGACCACTTTATAAGTGGAAGGCTGTTTACATAAGGCTGGCAATGTTCGTGTTAACTTTAAGGCTAATTTGTCTAATGATGTCAATCCTACTGCTAGCTAATCATACAGCACACCTCTTAAAGAAAACAGAGGTGCAATTACATAATGGTTCATTTGTCATAAACACCACACTGCCATGCAGTAAAAATAAACATAATTGCCTGACAGATTTTGAGTGACAAGTCATTAGATAATTGTTTGCGAAAGCTGATTAGTATGACAGGCATTACTGGAATATCAACGTATCCCCTGGATGCGCAACTAATGCAAACTACTGACATTATAATAAGCAGTGACTTTACTAAAGTATATCTTTGAAATAATTTGACAACACAATGAGCAATGACAAACAATGCAGTTAATGTTGGGACATGTATTGAGATATTGGTCTGAAATAACCTCATCCTTCATGCTGGAATCCATAGCGGTGAAACTGCCACGTCTGTTTGCGATATTACAACAGCAAAGACGTTACTTCAAACAACTAACGCTGTTTTATTCCCTCCGACATCATTGCGAGTATGTACTAAGATGTATTTTTACCAGGAATTCCTCAAAACAAAAACAATAACAAATGTGCCTGGGGCGGCCAGTGGCGCTGTTGCCCCTAGTTCGGATTTCAGCTACAAATACTTTTGATAATCATCAGAAAAACACTGTTTGGAATGGAACTGATTCAAAATGTGTGTTTAAAAAAATTAACTTTTACCTCAATGTATACATTAGAGGGACAGTTTTACTTCCTATTCAGACAATGTCCCACCACTGCACCACTTCCTGTACTACAGTAATCACAGCTGAATGGTTAGAGAGCTCATCCTCTGACTCTCTGACCCCTGCTCTTCTGTGTTTATTGGCCCCTAATGGGACAGTTAACTAATGCTCCCTAATTCCCCCAGTGACCGGTGTGTGTGTGTGTGTGTGTGTGTGTGGGTGTGTGTGTGTGTGTGTGTGTGTGTGCGTGTGTGTTTGCGTACATCTGTGTGTGTGTGTGTGTGTATCTCTCACCCTTCATAATCAGGGGTCTAAACTGAAAAGGCCCCTCTCTCCCAATGAATTGCTCCCAGCTGTGGGCCCCTCATAGCGCTGGCAGCCTCAGCCCTGTCATCGAGCCCCTGCCTATCTGACCTGCTAATTTGGAGCATATGTAAGTGCTCTTAAAGTGGCGGCCCTTTTGACATGCCACAAACAGCAGCTGTGGCAGCTGCCCCCGAGAAAGCTTTATTTAATTCAATTACATCTTTGGGAGATATGTAAACGAGTCGCCGAGGGGGCGTTAGGGTGATGGTGGTGGTGTAAGAGGGATTTGTAAGGAGGGTTAGGTGGGTAGAGGGGGTTTGTGTGGGATGGGGGTCACGGAATGTTGAAACACCCCCTCAAGCCTCCGAAACCGCAGCCCTACCACCCCACCAGCCTTCCCCTTGCCCCCACAGACCCTCCAAGTCCCATTACCCCCCCCCCCCCCCCGAGTGTCAAGGCCCAGGTGGCTCGAAAGGCAAATGAAAGGCAACCCTCCTCGCCCTCCCTACCTCCCTACCTCCCTACCTCCCCCCTTCAACAGGGGATAATCAGGGTCAGGATCCTCTGCCACACTGATCAGTGCGTCTCAACCCCCGGGCAGCCCTGCAATTAATGCGCCGTTGAAAGGGAGCGAAAATATTCGCCATCTGGCAATTAGGGTTCATAGGCTTCCTCTCTCTCTCCCTCTCGTTCCCTCTCTGGGCTTTAAATGCAATTGTGATCTTATTCTTACCAGTGCTCCACCAGCGCCTAATACTGGCCCCAGGCCCAGTGGCTGCTCAGTGCTCACAGGGCCTAGCGTTGGAATTAGACACATGTAATCCAGGGCAATTCAGCAGCCCCTCTTAGCCCCTCAATAGACGTATAATAACAACTATCCCTCTTTTCTCTCTCCTCATGTGGAATTCATCCCTCGTTCATCTCGTGCTCTTAGCTCCAGCTGCTTGCGGCCTGAAAAGGTCTGAAAGAGCCTGGTGTCATCAAGATCAAATTAACTCTCACTGCTCGGGAGCAAAGGTTGTCAATGACACCGCGTTTGTTGTTTTACACTTCAATGATGTTATGATTAGTCATTTACCCCCCAACAATGGATGCCGAATGCGTGTGAATGCCCTTTTCGCGTAAAAGAGTGAGAGAGGCTGTTGAAAGACAGTGATTTTGTGTGACGCCAGATTCTTTCCAGGTTTTTGGAGCACATTGTGAGATTCAAAACTGGAGATGACAAATAGAGTGATTAGCTCTGGCATTAATGTAAATGGTTTTGAGTTGCAAATCCTCCACCTCAAAATGTGGGCACTGAGTGAATCACAGGCACAGACAAAGGAGGTACATATCTGAGGAATCTGTAGGTCACAGTTCATTTGGGTTACTCAAAACTCCAGAGCATACAGTGAACCTGTGAATGTCAAGCAGTAGCCTAGGACAGTGTCTCATGAATTGATTTAAATGAATACATTTCCCCAAAAAATATATGGAATTTTAGAAAATATTGTCATTTGTTCTCCTGTCTACCTTCTGAAGTGGCATGTAAATCATATTGTCAGTCATCCAAAGAATTCCATCGTCCTTTGATAAACGGAGGAAACAGAAGATCAAGTTAGTTTGACGGAGTCTGTCTCGACAACAACACCTGTACGTTCAACAAAGTCGACTCGACAAGGTGGTAGCCTATCATGTCCCCCTTGATCTTGTGACCCCGATCTCTCGCTGTAATTGCTAGCATCATCCCTACAGCGTCCCACCACCATTGTTGCTTTCCACATTGGGATAATTACACACATTGAATTATTAACAGTCATTATCAAAGCTTGTGCTTAACTTGTTTTGCTGTAGTGTAAGGTTCCTGTGATCTCAGGCAGTCATTACTTATTAACCGACTGGATGCTTTTCCCCAGTCGGAATGTGTAGACGTGTGGCTCTAAACATGCACCCATCCTGTATGCCCCTATTTTAACTTGAACTAAACGGAAGAAAAAATATTAGGGTTATTCCGCGCGCTAATAAAACTAAGTGAAAATGTCTATTTATTGGCCCAGATGAAATCATTATCATAAGGGGAAATTAATTAAACCAGCATTTTGAATTGACTGTGTACATAGCTGAGAAGCCGTTTTCTCAGGCCTAGTAGTGCTTAATGCCTCTGTTTCTTCAGGGCCCGGCCCACTGACGTTTTTAACCCTGGTGGAGATAAGCTCATTCCAACAGAACACATGGAGACAAAGGTTATATAGGAAAGACTATTGGGGCTATTTAATGTTAGAAAGACTATTCAGGTTACTTCATGTAGAAAAGACTATGGGCTCTATTCAAACCGTATCACGGAAGATCAGCGTTATAGAATGATTTAAATTTAAAGGCAATGTTCCCACGTTAGCGGAGACTGCATTCACGGTAAACTCTGCAAATGTCGGCTCAATCAGAAATGACTTTTACATTTCTATCTCACTTCAGCAATACAGGTTCTACTTCATGTAGAAAATACTATTGGGGCTACACTATGTAGAAAATACTATTGGGGCTACACTATGTAGAAAATACTATTGTGGCTACTCTATGTAGAAAATACTATTAGGGTTACTCTACATAGAAAATACTATTGGGGCTACTCTTTGTAGAAAAGAGTATTGGGCCTACTTTATGTAGAAAATACTATTGAGGTTACTCTATGTAGAAAATACTATTGGGGTTACTCTATGTAGAAAATACTATTGGGGTTACTCTATATAGAAAATCCCTATTGGGGCTACTCTATGTAGAAACTAGTATTGGGCCTGCTTTATGTAGAAAATACTATTGGGGTTACTCTATATAGAAAATACTATTGGGGCGACTCTATGTAGAAACTAGTATTGGGGCTACTTTATGTAGAAAATACTATTGGGGCTATTCTATGTAGAAAATACTATTGGGGTTATTCTATATAGAAAATACTATTGGGGCTTATCTATGTAGAAAATACTATTGGGGCTACTTTATGTAGAAAATACTATTGGGGTTACTCTATATAGAAAATACTATCGGGGCTACTTTATGTAGAAAATACGATTGGGGCTACTCTATGTAGAAAATACTATTGGGGTTACTCTATATAGGAAATACTATTGGGGCTACTCTATGTAGAAAATACTATTGGGGCTACTTTATGTAGAAAATACTATTGGGGCTACTCTATGTAGGAAAGACTATGTGGGCTACTCTATGTAGGAAAGACAATGTCCTTTTATACACTGTTAAAAATATAAATATAATACATCCTGTTGTCTGTTCTTGCAGTACAGTTCCTGCAGAAAAGATTGAACAAAATTGTAGGAGGGAAGGTGTTCAGCATATACAGCAATTGCAAAAACAAATTCTAAAAATCTGGTTACTTTTTTTTTCACTACTGGTAATTTAAGTGCAATTTAATGGTTTTTCTGCAATAAAAATATGGGTCACTCATTTTCAAATGGAATAACACAGAATCTGCTAAACGGGACTTTCACCTCACCATATTTGACTAAAGGTAATCTTCAGTAATAGCCACCTGGCTCTAAATCCAGCTGCATCCAAATGTAATCAACTATGGAAATAGCAAGACAAACATTGAGGAAAGAAACCGTGACGGACAACTGTGACCTGAGATATTTCTGCCCCTCCCTGACTGTGCACTCGGGCTCCAGATAGTGACTCAAAATAACCTGAAGTCATGAAAAGATGCGACCAGAGTAGGTATCGCCTGTCAAAACACATCAGACCAGAGCTAAAGAGAGTTGTGATGAGGCCCTTTCATAAGCACTTACACAAAGCACAAGCAGTGACAACCACACATGCTTAGAGGAGAAGAGAGTAGGGGAGAGAGAGAGACTGCCACCGCAGTGGATCAACACAAGCCCTTTTTGCACATGCAAATGTGGCGCGAGTGGCACGCCGAGCTGCAGCCAGCCGTGATGGGCAAGTGCCAAGTTGCCAACCGGCCCCTCACCTGCATGTCCCCCTCTCCTCTCCACTCCCTTCTGCCCTCCTCTCCCCTCATTTCTCCTCTCTACTATATTGGATACTATAGTCTCCTCTCCCCCTCCTCTGTCTCTACTCTCTCATAAATCTCTCTCCCCCTTCTCTCTCATCTTTCCTCTCTCCACGTTAACCAATCACCAATCACCTCGTCTCCCCTCATTCTCCTCCCAGCATTGAACAAATGGGTAATAAGCACCACTTTGTACCTCTCTGTCTCTCACCCCTTGTTCCTCTCTTAAGATACAGAGTGAAAAGTCTGATTAAATAATCATTGGAGAAGCGGCACGCATGGTTTTCCCCCTGCTCCTCACCTTGGGGACATATTGTCCCCTGTCACTGGAACCTCGGGGACAGAAGGAGACACCGTGGGGAGGCTCAGCGGGGGAGCGAGGAGCTGATGAAACGAAGATCGGGTAATGAAGGCATGGCCCATGGCTTCCGCGGCTCTGCCATATGTTTCACCAAATGCAAATTGCCCCCAATTCAAATAACTTTTTCATCTTGATATATGCAAATGTGTTTATAAATACTGGCTTATAAATATAGCATTACACTTTTAAAGAGGAAGCTTAAATCCTTTCTTACTCGTTGTTGTTGTCGGGGGCGACGTGTGACATAGGTAATGAAAAGGCTAGGACACATGGATGCTTAATGGTGTCCCATGGGACAGGAAGTCACCTGGCCCATAAGGGAGAGCCAATAAGAACAAGCCCAGTAAACGCATTTACCAATCAAAATAGGCACACTTATCTAGTGAACCAATGAACATTTTAAAAACGTCCAGTTAGCAATGAGCTATTGAGGTTGTCTGACCTGGGCAAATGCACTATATGACATAAATTACCAATATTCAAAATACCATGTCTATTAAAAAACTGGAGCGTGTACAGTACTTAGCTGGGAGGGATGAACCTGAAACGTCAACATCAAAGATGGAAAATGTTAAATAATGATAAAGCGATGATTGCACTCTAATTAACTTGATTGAGCTACCCAGGAGCTCAAGAGCCTATATTTCAGCTCCAACTTGGGAAACTTTGCAATATGTCATCATATAAGAAAAGCTTGCAAACTCAATTCACATCTTATATATGCAGCCTACATGTGTCATACTAACCCTGAAGAAGGCACAATGATGCCGAAACGTTAGTGTTTTATCCAGTTTATATATATAGAGCGTGTGCAACTCTCTTTATTTATTTTTTATATACTAACCGTGGTCAACACAGTTTCAATGAAGATCACTCAAGTAAAATGTCTTTAACATATCAAACTGAAGCAATAATGAGATAATGATAATCAAAAGTCAATTATCATAATAACTGCAAGTGACATAAAGTTTCCCGCATAGCTTTTCCTACATAAAGTATCCCACAGTCTTCCCTACATAAAGTATCCCACATAGTCTTTCCTACATAAAGTAGCCCACATAGTTTTTCCTACATAAAGTATCCCACATAGTCTTTCCTATATAAAGTATCCCACATAGTCTTTCCTACATAAAGTATCTCACATAGTCTTTCCTACATAAAGTATCCCACATAGTCTTTCCTACATAAAGTATCCCACATAGTCTTTCCTACATAAAGTATCCCACATCGTTTTTCCTACATAAAGTAGCCTACATCGTCTTTCCTATATAAAGTATCCCATATAGTCTTTCCTATATAAAGTATCCCACATAGTCTTTCCTATATAAAGTATCCCACATAGTCTTTCCTACATAAAGTAGCCTACATCGTCTTTCCTACATAAAGTATCCCACATAGTTTTTCCTACATAAAGTATCCCACATAGTTTTTCCTACATAAAGTATCCCACATATTTTTTCCTACATAAAGTAGCCTACATCGTCTTTCCTATATAAAGTATCCCACATAATCTTTCCTACATAAAGTATCCCACATAGTATTTCCTACATAAAGTAGCCTACATCGTCTTTCCTACATAAAGTATCCCACATAGTCTTTCCTATATAAAGTATCCCACAAAGTATTTCCTACATAAAGTATCCCACATCGTTTTTCCTACATAAAGTATCCCACATAGTTTTTCTTACATAAAGTAGCCTACATAGTCTTTCCTATATAAAGTATCCCATATAGTCTTTCCTATATAAAGTCTCCCACATAGTCTTTCCTATATAAAGTATCCCACATAGTCTTTCCTACATAAAGTAGCCTACATCGTCTTTCCTACATAAAGTATCCCACATAGTTTTTCCTACATAAAGTATCCCACATAGTTTTTCCTACATAAAGTATCCCACATAGTTTTTCCTACATAAAGTAGTCTACATCGTCTTTCCTATATAAAGTATCCCACATAATATTTCCTACATAAAGTATCCCACATAGTCTTTCCTACATAAAGTAGCCTACATCGTCTTTCCTACATAAAGTATCCCACATAGTCTTTCCTATATAAAGTATCCCACATAGTCTTTCCTATATAAAGTATCCCACAAAGTCTTTCCTACATAAAGTATCCCACATAGTTTTTCCTACATAAAGTATCCCACATAGTTTTTCCTACATAAAGTAGCCTACATAGTCTTTCCTATATAAAGTATCCCATATAGTCTTTCCTATATAAAGTCTCCCACATAGTCTTTCCTATATAAAGTATCCCACATAGTCTTTCCTACATAAAGTAGCCTACATCGTCTTTCCTACATAAAGTATCCCACATAGTTTTTCCTACATAAAGTATCCCACATAGTTTTTCCTACATAAAGTATCCCACATAGTTTTTCCTACATAAAGTAGTCTACATCGTCTTTCCTATATAAAGTATCCCACATAATCTTTCCTACATAAAGTATCCCACATAGTCTTTCCTACATAAAGTAGCCTACATCGTCTTTCCTACATAAAGTATCCCACATAGTCTTTCCTATATAAAGTATCCCACATAGTCTTTCCTATATAAAGTATCCCACAAAGTCTTTCCTACATAAAGTATCCCACATAGTTTTTCCTACATAAAGTATCCCACATAGTTTTTCCTACATAAAGTAGCCTACATAGTCTTTCCTATATAAAGTATCCCACATAGTCTTTCCTACATAAAGTATCCCACATAGTTTTTCCTACATAAAGTAGCCTACATTGTCTTTCCTATAAAAAGTAGCCTACATAGTCTTTCCTATAAAAAGTAGCGTACACAGTTTTTTTTCTATAACCTTTGTCTTTATCTCATTTGTCATGACCTTTTATAACCTGTCATAAAAGGCATTGTGTCATTCATACAACAGCCTTATCAGGCTGCTTCCAGTTGGGCAGCTTCGCAGTCTGGGGTTAGCAGGTGTCAGTCGCCTGAGAGGTGATCACATTGTCACAGTGCATGCTGGTTCCCTTGGAGATGGCACCTGAGTCTGTGTTGCCTGTGCCAACATCTTCATCATCACCCGCAGCAACAGCGGCCGGCAGCTCGGGATGGGACCATGTGGCTTACAGGCCAAGTGGGTTAGCTGTTAGCGAGGTCTCTGAGAGCTAACGAGGTACAGTTACATGTATTCTGCTATGTCTAGGTAACATTTTTTTTGTGTGTCCACCAGAAAACCATCAGGAGAGTGTGACTGAATGGCAAAACAATGCATTTGGTTTGGTTTTAGTATGTAAGAAATAAGAACTAGACCGTATGAGTTTGTGCAGCTGTCGTTACTGCCACTAGGCTTGACACTGACAGTGCTGGTTGGGGCTCTGGCTGAGACTGGTGAGCTCACTGGCCAGGTATAGTCAATGGGTGAGAAAGACCAGCCTGTGAGACAGACGAGGCTATGGGACATGAGAGAAAAGGCATGGGCCATTTCAATGACTGCATTTGACTATGGTCAATGATGTATAAACAGACAAAACAAAAACTTGAGAGAGAGTGAGAGTTAGAGTGAGAGATAGATAGATAGATAGATAGATAGATAGATAGATAGATAGATAGATAGATAGATAGATAGATAGATAGATAGATAGATAGATAGATAGATAGATAGATAGATAGATAGATAGATAGATAGATAGATAGATAGATAGATAGATAGATAGATAGATAGATAGATATATAGATAGATAGATAGATAGATAGATAGATAGATAGATAGATAGATAGATAGATAGATAGATAGATAGATAGATAGATAGATACTGTATATAGAGAGCGAGAGAAAGAAAGATAGAAAGAGAGAGCGAGAGAGAGAGAGAGAGAGAGAGAGAGAGAGAGAGAGAGAGAGAGAGAGAGAGAGAGAGAGAGATTCAGTTAAGTCATGCCTGGGCCTATTTGGGTAGCTAAGAGAAAGTTCAGTATTGATAGATGAGGTGTGGTGTGGTTATTGTATCCTCCAGGTTCACAGTCAGCTCATTAGCCTGTGTGCTCCAGCGCTAATTTGGGGGGTTATGAACTGGATGTTAATTAATCACACCGCTCGCAGATACTGACGGCCCGGCGTGCGACTGTGAGCATGCATACAAAGCAGCTGCGAACGCTGCTGCTGCACATGTACTCTCTCAAGTGTTGTTGTTTGTGGAAGAAGAACACAGAGCAAACTGCAAAGTGTTACTGCGGTCTGTGGTGTGCCACAGTGCCAGGTTGAGAAAAAACAACAACAGAAAAGCAGTTTCAAAGGGCTTAGGAAAGTGACATTTGGTAGAATGACTGAAATGAATGGTTGAATATCTAAAATGACAGTTTTTTTTGTTTGAGTAGAGTGCTTATATTCAGTGGCCCTTGCTTATGTTGGTTCAAAACAAAAGTTTTATCATTGGGCTCTTCAAAGTTAACTCTACACAATATTCAGAGAATAATATAGCAGTGTCCAAAGATACATGCCTAAAGCACATAGTATACAGGAAAACAGACAGACAAATACACAGACATACTGTTTATCAACATGTAAAACTAGATTGAGGGCTCCGTTCAGTGTTCATAGGAGTTACAATAGCGCCCTCTGCTGAATGTTTGATGGATAAAACCAAGCGATTTCACCATCAGTCAGGTGCCATTGTGTTGTATGGTGGAGGACTACAAAAATGACCACAGTGATGATGATGATGATGATGATGATATGAAAATAAAGAGCTGAGATGCTCTGAAAAGACATCTGTAGTAAAACAATGGGAAAACAACGTACAGACTACACTGTACAACAATGAGAACTCATGCTGCCAATTAAGCAGAGTGTTGATTAGTACAGTAGGAATTACTTGCTAGTACATTAAGGGGGATGGGTGTGGGGGCTGGGTGTTCGGGAGCATCCCTGTAACACACTAACAGAAACAATGAAAGTCATTCAACACTATACAAGGAGAGAGCTAGTTTACAGTAACACAATATCAGGAACCCTGCCGTTCACATGACAATAGTATGAAAGGCTGTGACACTGATAGCTGATCTGATCATATTAAATCAGAATATCTAACTATTTTGATGTATGGGGATTTACACTTTACAATATGTTATTGTAATACCTATGTATTTACATGGTGAGTCCTATATAAAAAACGGTATAACAATGTGTACCTACACTGTAATGACACTTTATCTGCCGATGTAAGAAGTACCATGTAAATATAGGTATGCATATTAGGGACACTTCAATCAAAGGCACGTTGTCGACAGTGCACTATCAACTATGTGCCTTTAGAAGGCAATTTCCCTGATGTTCGCGAAGATCATATTCATGGTAAACACTGGGATGTTGGCTCAAGTGTAACTTACCTTTAAAAATCATGTGCAGTGTGTATACCGACAACTCGCCTTTGATTGAATCCTGGTCTTATTGTAAAGTGGGACCCGACAAAATGTCTGCAGCCACACCTTTCTACAATAGGGGGCAGTATAGCATCAAATAACTGCTGAAAACCAACAACCCTCTTAATATGAAGAAAATAAATAGAAAGAAAAGAAGAGGATGACCCTCTTAAAGGAGTAGTTCACTATTTTACAATTTGACGCTAGATGGTTTCTCACCCTTAAAGTAGCCTATGGGCCAGGAGAAACTGTAATCCATAGTTCAAAATGTTGCTAACTTTATCCACCACAAGCTAACAATCAATGGAAGTGATGGGGGCATGTGACCATGTAAAATAAAAAATGGCCAAATCACTTTTAAGTAACATCAAACCAAATATGGAGTTGATTTGATTTGTTTTTTGCATGCTCACATGCCCTCATCCCTTCCATTGATTGTTAGCTTGTGGTGGCTAAGGTTAGCTGAAGTTTGTAGTGGCTGTTTAAAGAAAACTGAACCATGGATTATCGTTTATCTTGGCCCATAGATTACTTTCAGGGCGAGGAACCATCTAACATCAAGATGTAAAATAGTGAACTACTCCTTTAAAAATAAACCTTTTACTACTTTTTCAGAATAACATAATATCCACAAACGAATAAAACTGTAAATCTCCACTGTTTGTATATATCTTTTAATTATAGCCAAGCCATGCTACATACGGCAATATATACCAGAAATACAGCAAGGTGCTGTGAAGGACTTGCTGTGAAGGACTTCAACTCATCAGTCTAATTTCATGCCTAAAGTTCACAGGTCAGTTTTGCCCCACTGTGCCAACCCTGAAGGCAATGCAAGGAGGTTGTTAAAAATGAAAATAACATCAAAGGGATAAAGCCATTGACATTATTCTAATTACATTTGAAGCACCGTGAACCGCCATTAAAAAAAAAGCTTCCCCCTTTCAAAACACAAAATATTGGTAGTAGATTATTCCCCGTAGTCTATAGACAGTCTCACAGGCTAATTTCACATAGGCACCAAATATTATGCTGCTATCCACTTACTAAGCTGCCTTAAGAGAATAGCATTAAGAGAGGCTGGGGTGCATGAGCACTCACCAAAACACATTTCTCAAATACATCTCCTTACAGCACTCAGTGATGTTTACCCCTAACAAATCCTAGAAGTCTCTCTCTCTCTCTCTCTCTCTCTCTCTCTCTCTCTCTCTCTCTCTCTCTCTCTCTCTCTCTCTCTCTCTCTCTCTCTCTCTCTCTCTCTCTCTCTCTCTCTCTCTCTCTCTCTCTCTCTCTCTCTCTCTCTCTCTCTCTCTCTCTCTCTCTCTCTCTCTCTCTCTCTCTCTCTCTCTCTCTCTCTCTCTCTCTCTCTCTCCCTCTCTCTCCCACTCTCTCTCCTCCTACTGACAGTAGAAACATTCCCTCCAGACACTTGGCATAAACCAAAGGAGTGGGAATGTATGCATCGGTTGTAATTGCTGAATTATGAATTCCTCTGCACAGCACTGCTGTTGATTTTGCCCTCTCCCAATTCCCCAGTGCATCCATATCAAAGAGGTTTATTTGTATGCTTTATTGTTGAAAACCACAGTTAATGTTAGTCCTCTGGCCCCTCTGCTCCAAAAGCACACACTGGAATTGTCTTCTAAAGTCATGAATAATTTATGAAGTGAACGGTCTGGAGTTTAGGCCATAGTTAATGTGGGCAGAGGATATGTAGTCTTTGGGGGATTGATGCAAATATGGGAAAGCATTACTCAATAAATTACCCCATGAGATCATCTTAAAGATAGCCAAAATATGACTTTGAAGGGGAAATATTACTTTGAATCCATTAAATGGTTTAACCCTGTTTTAAGATCCCCAGGAGTTTTTCATATTAATGGATCATATGTAGCACATACCACTGGAATCTTGCAGTATTACAGCAGATATTACAATATTACAGCGGAGCCTCATAAGCCACAAATGATCAAAATAGCATGCTTCATATCTCAAATATTTTCATTTATAAGTAAGTGTTGCATCCATTCAACTGGATACACTAAATAACGAATGTTCAGTGTATAGTCTACATTCTCCTGAAAATATACATTTGAAGCATTCCTAAACTTGACCATCAACCTCCTATTGGAGTGATTGGCCTGAAGACATGTTGATGTCCATTTTGGGAGGACATAACTGAATACCCACACTGTGAAGAATTATTGGGCTATAAGCAACATTTCTATTTGAAGGTGTAGGAGGAAGTATCCCCATAAAAGTGCCACTCCTAATACTTAAGTGCTGCTAAACACTGCTCTCTATAGTCATTTGCTGATCTAAGGTCAGTCTTGTGCACTGTAATATGCGCTAGCAAACACTGGATTAAGGGAGCATAAACTGATTCTAGATCTGTGATTAATTAAGGGCAACTCAGAGCAGTGATTTAATACAATGCACTCCCTACCCTCACCTCACCTGACCCACACTGCACCAGCCACAGAGTCCTCACACCTCTCTCTTCAGTAACTCTGTGGAATGTAGCTTATGGTACAGCCTGTCACCACTATGCTTTTACACAACTCAACCAATAACAAAGGCCGCCATTGGAAGTCCTCAAGTTCCAGGCAACTATATCTCTGAAGAATTGTAGTTCCACGCAAGCATATCTCAGGAAACAGGGAGAGCAACTAGCATGCTATAGTTCAGTCCACAATAATAAAGTATTATTTCTTGATGATAAGAATATACTGTTAACTTAACATTAAACTAGAGCTGGCTATTAAGGATATTAACACAAATAGTGGAAGGTTAAGGAGTTTCATGCTGCGTTTGTTTAATGCTGTAAGAAATAAAGTCATTTTTTATGTTGCGGTTCAGTAGAATGAGTGATGACTAACTCGTATTGCTCTCCTCCACGCCCTCCCCTCCTCTTGCCCCTCTTCCTCCTTCCTCTTTGCTCCTCTCCTTTATTGACTCCTTCTCTTTAAGCATCCTGTCTCTCTCCCTCCTCAACGCCTCCCTTTCTTTTTCTAGCTTCTTCCTCTCTTTTTCTATGGCCTTTAACACTTCACTCATAAACATCTGTGCCAAGTCAATGACCTTCATTTCTTTCTTCATCTTTTTCTCTTCTCTCTTTCTCTTTTCTTTAAACTTCTCTCTCTCCTTGAGCATCTCCTCCTTTTCAAGTAACATCTCCATTAGCTCCTTCTCAATGTGCTCACCAGCGTCCTTCATCTCCAACCTCTCCTCCCTAAGCTCATCTTCCTCTTTCTCCAACATCTGTCTGTACGACACCGCCTGCACTCTTTGTCTCCTCAAATCATTTCTTTCTCTCGCAATCTGCCTTTTCTCATTTTTTATGTTCTCCATCTCCTTCTGAATCCCCTCTTTCTCTTCATTTAACTGCGCCCTGTCTTCTCTGAACACTTCCAATCCCTCCAAGACTATCCCCTCGTGTTCGTGTAACTTCTCCCACTTTTCCTTCATCCTCATAATCTCCTCCTTCATCTCCTGTTCCTTTCTGTCCATCGCCACCTTACTCCTGTCAAGTTTCTCCTCTCTTGCTGATAATCTTGCCACAATGGCGGCTTTTGCTTTCTTCATCCGTTCTCCCTCTGTTCTGTAGTAATCTTCCCCTTTCTCTTCGCTCTCACTGTCTCTTGTCACCTTCTCCCCCATCTCTCCCTCCATTCTTTCCTTTGATCTGGCCATCCTGGACTTTCTTTTCACTTGTCCTCTTTCATGTGATCCACAGACATCACGAGCTGCTTGTTGAAAGAAAGACAATCAGTGAGAAAGTGGACACACAAACAACTGTACACACAGAACCAAGCCAATGATAAACAACAAACAGAAGATACACAAACCCTCAACATAGCTGGTTTTGCACTTACTTCACATAAGATGGTCTCCTTACAGTCTTGTCTAGTGGCCTTTTCTTGCTCAGTCAGTGGCCTACAGATGTGATGAACACAATGCATCATGTATTGTCAATAGATGACTTAGAAATGGTTGTCATGGTGATGATGATTTCTAGAATGATGCAGGAGTGCCAACATTCTGAATGTATAAACTTTAGAATAAATGGGAAGAGCAGGACATGCAACCCAGAACACACACACGAACACGCACACACACACGCACACACATACACACACACACACAAACACACACCTGATGCTCTAATCCTGGGTCATTACACTCAAAAGTATCATACTGACAACTGTAATTTCAGCAAAGCTGAAAATGACAGAGGCCTACTATATAATACTATCTTTGAATGAGACCACAGGCAGGTAGGTACCTATAGCAGTCAATGTTTAGCACCACTACATGTAATGACTGTTGTGTTAGACTGCATGGCACAAAACATTGGGTTTGGAGTTAGACTTTGACCATTGTGGATGAGCTAACACCCACTGGTAAGGACAACGTCAACAAAACATCAGGAAGAGTTTTGTTATTATTAGGTTCTCTGCTTTGTTTGTTTAATGACATCATGACGGGTTATCTCATAATGAATGGTGTCTTGTTTGCTTACGAGGTGTAGCTGGTCAATACTGTTAGAGGGAGGGCTGTTTTCACATTGGTGCTTCTGAATGACTAAACCAAGTCATTGTGAGCGATGTGAGCATTGACTATCCTTTAAACTTACAGGGCAGACTTGTTATGTAATCAACACACAATAAGCCAGTTTGAGATTGTTTATTATTTACTGTCTTTACTGTCTTTCCCATTAAGCTGACAGATCTCAATTGGTCAATGTCTACAATGTGAACCACATGGCCTAATTTCCATGGATCTAAATCTAAATGTCCATTAATCTGTCCAGTGATTGGGTTAACAGGAAATTATACTCTGACCTGTCAAAATGTCGCCCTGCATAATTCAAACGTTCATTTAGGGAGACCTCCTGCAATCCATCAGAAAGGACATCCCCATTTCTGTGGAAAGCTCGTTCTTATAAGTGCCAGGAGGAAGATGTTGATTTTCTGAGTGTTATGAAAAAGGTTAGTTAGATAACTGAGAACCATAGCATGTCTTGTGTCAATGGCGAATAAACAGCCTTCAACAAATGTTCGGCTAGTTGGTAGATTGGGTATGATCAGTAACACAATCCTCAGTGTGACCTCTCTGTTGAATCTTACTCCACTCAGGTCCCAGAGGCTCGGAATGTCTTTCTTTCTATTGGAGTTCAAGTAAGACACATCTCTTGCTCTGTCTCTGCATCACAGGAGGCTGCTGAGGGGAGAACGGCTCATAATAATGGCCGGAACGGAGCAAATGGAATGGCATCAAACACATGGAAACCATGTGTTTGATGTATTTGATACCATTCCACTAATTCTGCTCCAGCCATTACCAGGAGCCCGTTCTCCCCAATTATGGTGCCACCAACCTCCTGTGCTCTGCATGGACACGTGTTTTATTGGCTGGGTTGTGACCTACTTCCCTAGCCTATAGCACCGCTTGTCTCTCTGCGTAGAGTGGGTGTGTGACAGAGAATGGGGAGAGAGGGAGAAAAGGGGGAATGGGGGTATCCCTCCTGCTGTGAGACAGGACAGCTGATGGGGGAATAAAACAGAACCAGCCCACATTCTCCCTCTCTCCATTAGTAACTGTGCAGAAATAGGACACCATCCACTAATGTATACGACAATTGATGGCACACTAGCAATTCAAATAGCTCGAAGCGTCATAGGCGGTGTGGAATCTGAGTGGTATGTGGACAGGGATTTCCCTATGTGGTTCAAAATCAAACTGCTTCCTTATAGACTGGTCTTGCATCTTTTGTTTAGGAATGTTGAAATGTTGACTTGACTATTGTCATGACAGACCATGAATATTTCTTCCAGACTTACAGCAAGTCAAAAAAATGTCACATTCTATGCCAAAATAAAACCACTGTATTTCTATCATTGATGATCTCCAGATCTTCTGGCGGTATGCCCTCACATGACAAAAACGCTGAGATGTTGACAATAGCTGATGAGGTATCATGTGCAATGGGTTTTCCTGCCCAGAGAGTTCCCTTTCTCCACATGCCTGTTGTTTGTCCATCAGTGAACAGTGTGCTCTGCCGCTGGTGAGGACTTCCTGGTTGTACAAGGAAGCACCTGCTCTAGCGAAACAGGTCCTGAGTAGAGCTAGTCCAAATCACAACACCACCCACCCATTCCTTCTCGCACCGGAGGGGCCCATTGTGAGGACAAGGAGACAGTTGAACTCAAATAACACTCAGGAGTGAGCAAAGTGTTAACAAATACAAACAGTTGTTCTTTGTAAGTAATATGGGGTTTTAGAGGGTTTGGCTTTTACTTTTCTTCAACTTTGTATCAAAGTTTTGGGAAAATTAGGATTTGCTGACCACAACTCAATACATAAATTCACATGCAAACCATCTCAAATAGGTTTTCAACTTATATTGAGTATTATCATTCTTTACTGGGTGTCAGTGAGAACAGACATTTGCAGAATCACTTCAACTCTGAATGACAGCCTTTGCAGACTTACTGTCCGGCTAACCAAGAGGCCAATTGTAATTGTCTCAAGGTCCACAGCTCAGAATACAACACAAACAACACACCACATCAAGCAGTATGGGATGGGATGTTATCCCCGGTGACAGATAGTTAGCCTAAGTGCAGCGGACATCTCTGTGTCGTTTGGCTAACATCCCTGAGTGTTTTTCCCAATCTGCTAGCTAATTGCCTTCCTGTTTCTGAGTAATTCACTTTTCCTCTTATTCAAACTTTTCCAGTTACCTGCCAGGCTATTGTGTTGCCCAGAGCAAGTCGGCCACGCTTCAAGATCAATCTCAACAAGCATGCCAGCCTTCCAGTGAAGAAGGAAAGTGTCAGTAGCAGGGTATCAAAACTTCCCAAAATCATCTAAGTGAAGAACCAGATTCCACTATTGGGGTATTGCACCTGTAGTCATCTCATCTGTGACCACATATGTAGGATGAAATGCAACAATTACAATCTCTTTTGAGCTAATGTTTAAGGGGAGATAGGCACTGGACTGTCCTTGCCCTTGATGAGGGGGGATGATGGACAACCCCTAAGTGTCCTCTGTGGTTTCAGGGAGAGGTAAAGGTGGAGCCAGCCCTCTTTTGAAGTGTCTTCATCCTGAGTCAGATTGTCTTTCTCAGCACAGTGCCTCACTATATCAAAGACCCAGACTGCATAGAGACAAAGCTACATTGTGTTCAGTCAGTGCAGCCAGAGAGATATACTGCTAATGAGCTTCCAGTTTACAGCCTCAGATCTGGCACTGAGAGGCTCGGCTAGAGTTTCAACTACCATCACAAAGTCATTATCGCTGTGCTTTCATTTCTGTAACAAAGTACTGCTCAAAGGAATCTGTTTGTTTGATCCCATGGTGGGCGCCTGGGCGGAGTAGCTTCTTATGGAATTGTGGAGAGTCAAGTTCCTTTCAAAGAGACAGAGGAATTCAACTTTTATCAAGTTATCTTGTTGTTCTCTCATTCAATGGGATGTTCTTTGGTTATGAGGAACAAATGAAATAGAATAGCGTTATTGTATTTCTATGGTTCACATGTTACAATTATGGTGTTAGAAAACCCAATATATTTCTTTATTAGTGTATCAATTCAAGAAATGAAAACACTTTTGTTTAAAGGTGTTAGAAAAGGTCTACAGTATTGACCTTATTTGGAAGTTGTGAGAGGTAAAAGCAGGAAAGAGACTGTGACCACAGCAGTAGCAGGAAACAGATTGAACAGGAACCACCTGTGCTCATACAGTAGAAAATGATAATGGTTTTCCACAGAAAAGAACAGGGAAAAACGGCCATAATGATCACAAGGAGTTCTGTGTGTCTCAGGATGGCAGAGCAGCAACCTTTGGATGCTTGTCCATCTTAGCATGCCAAGTCTAATGCATTAGGCAAGAGAATCACCATCCACTCAGTCCTCTCACTGCACGTTGTTGCACTTGTAGTTCTACCTATTCTTACAGTAGGCCTTAAAATATATATGTATGTATATATTGGTTGGACTGTAAATGCTTGGATTAGCATGTTCATTGCAATCAAGGACAAACCAAGATCTGTTCAAGGTCTTGGGTCTAATTCAAAGAACAATACCAAACAGCTTACAACATACTAAAAATGTCGAATTCATATGAAACTGAAAGTGTTGGTCAGTGGTGTCAGAGAGCTGCATATAGGTCACATGGCAACACTAAGGACATAGCAAATGACCAGTAACACCAAGAGGATTACCCTCTTTAAAGGAAGATAAGACCACAGCTTTACTAGGGAGTCCACTACAGGTTATCTGGCCCTTCACTTCCCTCAATGCCATAGAGCAGCTTCTAGGCCAATAGTATGCCAAATAATTCTAACACTGAACATACTGTATATCTTCACATTGGATAGGTCACAGTTGTTCTGCTCAATTTAATTGGCTCAATGAATTAGCAACTTGCTACTTGTCCATTATTCTTTGGTAACATCCTGATTGTGACTTATCAAATAGCAGTCATTGATAAACAGCATATTAGCATACATACTGTGGTGGTTTCGCAAATAACCCTAATTTGGTCTTCACTCCAAGCATGGGAGAATGCTTGAATACTTTGGGGTGACTTGAGAGTGAAGGGTTCATGAAAACAGTGGGAGAGAAAGTGATGAGAGGCTTAACTCTGCATGCAACATACAGTAATTGCTTCCATATGATCCATCAGAGAGAGAGAGAGAGAGAGAATCTGAAGAAACCTGAGTTGAAGAAAAGAAGAATCCAGCCTGTTGCGCCTTGCTAGACAGTAGGGTTCCAGTGTGTTGGACCCGATGAGTGAGCACTCCAGAGAAAAGCAGTGATGAATGCAGAGGGAGAGCAGGGGCAGCGGCAGGGCAAGGCTCTGCTACCAGGGGGTGGGGCACCAGATGGACTGGGGATCCTGACTTTAATTTAGTTTGATTTATGACTAAGGGGTTCAGAGGGCAATAACCGCCCCATGAGTTTTCACTTGTAGAGAGAGAGAGAGAGAGAGAGAGAGAGAGAGAGAGAGAGAGAGAGAGAGAGAGAGAGAGAGAGAGAGAGAGAGAGAGAGAGAGAGAGAGAGAGAGAGAGTAAGGGGTCCCATCCTGTGTCTACTTCATTTGAAACCTACACTATCATTCTAGTTCATGTCTCTTTTAATATTGTATATTTGGGTTCACTAGCTGACATACATCACAGCTGTGTTTCAAAACTGATTAAGCTGATCAAACATGAAACCTTTACTATGAACAGATCAATGTACTTCATTCGAGGTACCCCACTGGGCACACATTGGTTGAATCAACGTCTTTTTACACTATATTTTCAATGAAATGACGTGGAACCAACGTGGAATAGACGTTGAATTGACGTCTGTGCCCAGTGGGACCTTTCTTGCAAGTTACTTTAGCACACACGTTTTGGTTCAACAACATTCTTCAAAGCCGAACACAACCCTAATGTTCAAATTGCTAGCTGTAGCCTACAAATCAAGCCCTGACACTGTAAGACAAGGGTTTGAAGATAATTGAATTATTTTTCACAGATTCTGTCAGCCTGCTAACAGTTCCTAGCTCTCCATGCCGACAGCTGAGGACAGAGTGAGAGAGATAGATTAACCAGACATCTCCTCTTAATGCCATTAAAAAAAGAGAGGCGCTGAGACAGATAAGGGGTATGCTTCAGTGCAGACCCATTAAACGCAGACTCCACTGAACCCAATCAATTGCTCTCTTATCTTGACTTTGATGTGGCTGTGGGGCAGATGGTGCAGTCGTACAGCACCCCTCTATAACACCAGAGTACAAAAGCAGAGAGCCTCAGCCTGAAAGCAATGAGCTCCTAGAGTGAGGGCCATCCCTGAGTGCCATGGAAATCGAAACAGATTGAGCACCCCTAGCCAGTCAGTGGTGAGTGTAAATGATTGGGCAACATCAATACGACCCCTCCTAGACTATGTTAAAGGTGTCTGGTTCCACTTTTCAATCCCAATGTTCTTTGTAGTTAATGAACTCCTCCTAAAAATAGTCTTTATGGCACGGCTGTTGAATTACCTTGCAAATATTAGGGTGCCCCCACAGTGTCTCATAGAAAAGGCTTGCCAAATGTTTACCTTCTGTGGACAGAAATAGAGACGTTTCTGATATGTCTACCCCTTACAACTGAAATGGAATGGAATAGAATTACATTTTCGTCATTTAGCAGACGCTCTTATCCAGGGAGACATGAGCAATTAGGGTTAAGTTGTCAAAAACGTTCTTCTGCACACTGATGTTTAAGAGTTAGATTATGATCCAAAGTGATTACTAGCACATCCATTAGATATGACATTCGAAACATACTGTATAGAACAAGAATTGAATGCAATGGGACAAAGAAGATAACCAAGTCATGAGGGGCAACGGCATTAACTTCTGTATCGTATAGCACATTAAACAAACCTCTCAGAAGAACCCTGGATTGCAACTTCATTTTATGTCTGACATCCTTAATATGCATTTAAAAGGTTAACAATGACAGGCTGATTTGAATATCAATGCGAAACAGATAGGGACCTTGCAGACAAAACAATGTATGTGTCATGTTTCTGAAACAGAGTTCAAAGTAAACAAGTTGGGGAGAGACACAATAATTTGAAAAATACTTCATAACTTGCCTATCTAGATTTGAGCTGCCGCCATCAAAATATATTTTTTCCAGCATCCCCTCACCAAAACAATCAGTCATTTGAGTTGAACCCTTGCTTTACAGGTCACAACTTTCTCTGACGTTTGCCACCAGACAATGGAGCCACTACAAAGCTATGGGGACCTCAGTCTGCCCCTGTCCTAATCCTTCATGCACAAACGAGACGAAAGCCAGATTTCACAGGCTTGTGCCTCACAATGACTAGACTGGTGGGAGTTTTTTTATACACACTATATGTGTATGTGTGTGTGTGTGTGTGTGTGTGTGTGTGTGTGTGTGTGTGTGTGTGTGTGTGTGTGTGTGTGTGTGTGTGTGTGTATGGCCAAATGGCAGAGAGAATGACAAAGTAATCTACACATCATCTCTCTGTCTCTGTCCCCCTCTCTCACATAGACAGTCTCCCATTCAGGTCACAGCTGCCGACGTTCAAGCCCTCTCAGTCACAGAGCTGACAAAGCAATCATCACCTTGACAATGAGCCTTTCAGAGTCTTCCACACAGGGTAAGGCAGGGGATGCCATCACATGAACATGCAGGCAGCACTGACTTCTATGCATAGCAAAACAGCCCAGATACTCTGTAGGAATAATAGAATCACATTCACATTGCCAGCACGATATCCAAACCAACTGAGCAATATTTTTTCAAAAGAATCACCACAAGCAACAACAGCAAGGACAAGACAATGGTTATTGGTTTTTAATTCCCATGACTTCCAAGACCCAGAATATTAAATTGATAACTTCCAGGAACACAATCATAATAGGAACAATGATACAGAAAGTTATAATCCCTAATGAATAGGCTAATTAATGGATCTATGGGACCAACGATAGATTATACGCCAGAGATCATCAACTAGATTAAGCCGCAGGCTGACTTTTTCTTGAGCGGATGGATCAGCTTGGATCTGATTTGCTGGTGTTTGCAGTCTATTCTTTTTTTTGCTCAGAAAACATGGGGGCCAAATAAAATCACCCACGGGGCACCAGTTGGGGAACCCTGTTATACGCCCATCTGGTCCTGTTAACTTTTTCTCAGTCTCTCTTTTCATGCCTCTGAGGATTAATGGAAAGAGAGCTTCCTTACACCAATGAAGAGCAAGAGCAAGCTTCTCTAGAGTTCTCTCTGTCTGTCTTTCCTTCCCCTTTTCTTTCCCCTTGCAGGTGGCCCCGTTCACCCTACTTTCAGAGAGGCTGCTAGAACGCTAGAAGAATTCACATGTAAATAGGCCACTCGCTCGCTAAGACAGGAAAAAGAAAGATGAATCCTGTTATGATAACCCTGCATAATAAGCAGCAGAGAGGATTATGCATTATTGCTACTTCCATTGAGTACAGTGTACACAGCTTGAAAATGTATACACAGTTAGAGAAAATATATTTTTATTACACAGGTAGAGAAAACATTTCCCAAAAAATATTTTATTCTGACTTGCTCCAGGAGACAGACTTGATGTACATTTCCTTGCATTTTGAGAAAGTGAGTTGAAGCATGACATGCCTAATCTCAAGGTTAGCTAGTAGATTAGTGGAATGAGGAGTGGTTTTCTCCTTTCCTACCATTGTCTTCCTAACGCGACTCACAGTTGCCAGTGCAGACGTGAGACAATGCCTTCCCTACAGTTATCCTGTTACTGAGGAGAGGGACTTACTATTGTCACCGAGCTGACCTCAGCTAGGGCTAAGCGGTCAAATAAAACCACCACCTAGATGTCCAGGAAACTAGTTGGGCACAGGGATATCATGTGACGACGGCTATTACAGTCCATGAATATTACTTTTCCATGTTAGTTTATAATTGAGTCAGCAAAAGCAGTGTGGGAAAGGGAACCTACTTGAGGATTTCCAAAGCTATGTCCAATCCTAATCCCTAGTTAATTACATCAGCGGATCAAAGGGAAGAGACCCTGCCACCAGGCCCGTATCAGGATCTGACCCCAAAACAGGGATAAGGAGTGACCAGTCCCATGATCAGACTCACACTCACTCCCAAGACCTCCCTTTCCCTTTCCTAGAACGGAGAGCAGGAAGTGGGAATAGCGGGAATATGTTGCTGCCATCCAACAGGGTTTCCTTCCTTGGAAAACAAACTGGGAAGAGTTGCTCAACACAGACAAGGAGTGACACCTCAACATTAATCGTGGACCTGAGGGCAGTACTGTCTTTCTTTGAAACCTGATGCATATCAATCAAAGATAGACATTGTAAAATGTGGTGTAGGTTTAATATTACTAATATCATTTGAATTAGGAAAGAAATGACATTGAAATGGCATCTATAACATACAGGACCATTACAACCAGGTCTAATAATTTTGTCAAATATGTCTGGTGAACCAAGAGCAAATTCTGCACTTGAAGTGGAGCATTGTAAAGAACAGAACAACAGGGGAAACATATGTAAATATAGCACTATATTTAGTAGGTCAACTGTTGCTCCCCCCTGTTGCTCTACAGTACAGGGTTACAATTGTTCTAAAGGGATGGGTGAGCAACAGGCATCACTTCACTGAGCTATGTGACAACAGCCTCTCCCCATCACAAAAATGCTCTGCCTCCCCAGCCCCCTCCTGCCCCAGCCTGTTGTACAGGGTATGTCGTCTGGCCTGGCGTACACAAAGTAGACTGCCCTGACTGCATTACTGAGCCTCTTGGCTCCAGAAAACATAAAAGGACTCCAGGCCCTATAATCACACTGCAAGTAAACACTCAACCACCATCACCTCAATCATATGCGTCTTGTTTACTTTCAGAAAGAGAAATAAGGGAGATTCATTATCCATCAGTACAAAGTGTGAGCATGAGCAACCAAGATTCATTTTGATTTACTTCAGTGTCTTTCAAATATGAGAATCAGAGGACATACATTTTAAACATCTCATCAGGCTTATCAGATCTGCGGAACTTCTCAAAAAATATTATGACAAATAATCAAAATAGCAATATATCCTTCATACAAAACAAAAGCAGTGCTGTAAAGAGGCTTTATTAAAGATGAAAACATGAAAAACATATCCCATCTATTGTCCATGTGGCCAATAGGGACCCAGTACAGTAGCATATTACAGTTGGCTTCTTTTGATGCAACTAAACTTTATGTGTAATAAGCTCTATTGGGAAACATCAAGGCTGTAAACTCCATCATCAAAAAAGGTCATCTAAAGTGCATTAACAAACAGACAGACACTAGACAGACAAAAAGCGCAAGACTGTACCTTCCTTTTGAGAAGGAAGAAAACATTTAAAAGTAGCTTACAAGGTTCAAAAGTTCCCTTTGAGGAAGACCGTGTTTGTTGTCCTTCCACTAACCTTTGTAGAGAAAGGTGACATATTCTTTCTGTTCTTCATCAAACTCATGTCATTTTTGGTATTCGATTTTGAAATATCCATTACTAATGGTCTAATACCAAGGATCAAAACCATTCTTTAATCATAAACCCCAAATCCTTTACCTTCATAGTGCTTTCTCAACCACTAAAATGCAAGAAATACTTAAGATGAAGTAAGACATTTTGCTGTCTGAGACACGATATACCTACAGTTTAACATTGACTGATAAAACTCAGTGTGCCAAGCCTGTGGGAGAACTCCTATATCCACCCAGGTGCGAGAACATCTCCTTGTGTCCTTCATTTAAAACAAGAGATTCAGTTCACTGCTTGATCATCTCTTTTTCTTCTGTTGGCGGAGCATCTTTCTCCGTTTAAGGATCATGTCATGGAGTCTCTCCATGCCATCTTTCAGTCCGTCTCCTATGATGGCACAGGTGGGCTGCAGGTGCCAGGGCGTGCCAGGGCTCAGTTCCTTCAGAGCTAGCGCCTTTTCAATCTCAGCCAGGCTCAGAGAGTGCCTCAAGTCTTGCTTGTTAGCCACCACCAGCAGTGGCACTCCCTGGTTGTCTCCGGTCTTGGCGATCTTATGGAGCTCCGTTTTAGCCTCCTCCATGCGTTCGGCATCTACAGAGTCCACCACGAATACGATGCCGTCGGTACAGCGTGTGTATGACTTCCACAATGGACGCAACTTCTCTTGACCACCTACGTCCCAGAAGTGGAAGGTCACCGTCCTGTGGCCACCCAAAGACACATTGACCTTTTCTGCGTTGAAGCCTTTGGTAGGCACTGTGTTGACAAACTCATTGAACTGCAACCTGTACAGGACAGTCGTTTTACCTGCAGAGTCCAGTCCCAAAATGGCGATATGGAACGACTGAAAGAAAGAGATTCTCGAGAGGAAAGTCTGTGGTTCAGATAATCCATTCCCCATCTTTTCTCATGTGGGGAAGAACAGGTGGAATAAAAGGGTTGGTCCACTTCTCCAACAACGATGATTGGCACTGATTATATTCCAAATGGATTGCAGCAGTGACCTAAAAACAAAACAAATATTACTTTAGCCAAGCAAAGATAGGACACAAATATAAGTCTACCACATAAACTTAAATCGACACAGAATACCTATAGCATATATATAGGTGATCAAATCAGTTATCCAGGTGTTATTCACTTATTGAGGGCAGCATATGAGCTAAGTACTGCCAAATGCATGACATTCATTAGACACCCTCAATTATATAGGCTCAAATGAAAATACCATGCAGAAATACCGGACTTTGTCAAAGTACGCTACACACTTGAATTTTAGGCGGCAGCAATGCACAAGCCTATTGCCAAGGATAGGCGCGCAAATTAAAATTAAGTCGACAGGCATACAGATGCTGACAGCCAGCAACGTCACTTGACGTGATACCAGGCTCTCAAATTGCGGCATGAATCTTTATCATAGGCTACAACCGTTCCGTCCAGCCAGACATTTTCTTGCAGGGCATCACTTACATCTATCCACTCTGAATATGCGGATCTGTGTTCACGAGGTCCAGTAACATGTTATCCAATATTCACAATCCAGGGCTTCTGATGACTGGGCGCGATCAGCAGCGTTCTATTATTTTTACTAGACGGTTTCATTCCCATAGAATAATACTGCAGTGCAATTTGTGTAAAACTATGCTCACGTTCGAGCAACCGATTGGTTTAACTGGAAGCCCCATCAATAATGTACCCATTCAAAACACGCCCATCACCTGTTGCTGTAACGTCATTATTCCAGCCAATAGATGTAAATATGCAACATGAACCATGCCTATAATAAAAACGTATCTGGTAGTAGGTCAAAGTCTAACCATAATCATTACGAATGGTTATTAACATAGCATAGCAAGCCAAGCCAAGCATTCTGTAGGCTATATTCGTAAAAAGTCGTAGTAAAAGAAAACTAAAAGTAAAAGAAAAGTCACAAAATAGTTTGTGATACGAATGTATTAAAATGAACAACTTATTGAACTATAAAAAATGTCTAACTTACCGCTTTTCTTTTTTGTTGCAGTGTTCGTGTGTCGCATGTGGCTTGGTTTTGGTTTGCCCACACGCTAAACAGCGCCGCCCCATGATGCATCCTTATCTTGTTTACTTTCAAACTGATTGGTCAATGGTACAAAATATATCCCACGCATACTGATTTTATAATGATAATTATTTTATTTTATTTATGTATTTATTTCACCTTTATTTAACCAGGTAAGCCAGTTGAGAACAAGTTCTCATTTACAACTGCGACCTGGCCAAGATAAAGCGAAGCAGTGCGATAAAAACAACACAGAGTTACATATGGGGTAAAACAAAACATAAAGTCAAAAAATACAACAGAAAATATATATACAGTGTGTGCTAATGTAGCAAGTTATGGAGGTAAGGCAATAAATAGGCTATAGTGCAAAATAATTACAATTAGTATTAACACTGGAATGATAGATGTGCAAGAGATTATGTGCAAATAGAGATACTGGGGTGCAAATTAGCAAAATAAATAACAATATAGGGATGAGGTAGTTGGGTGGGCTAATTTCAGATGGGCTGTGTACAGGTGCAGTGATCGGTAAGGTGTTCTGACAACTGATGCTTAAAGTTAGTGAGGGAGATAAGAGTCTCCAGCTTCAGAGATTTTTGCATTTCGTTCCAGTCATTGGCAGCAGAGAACTGGAAGGAATGGCGGCCAAAGGAGGTGTTGGCTTTGGGGATGACCAGTGAGATATACCTGCTGGAGCGCATACTACGGGTGGGTGTTGCTATGGTGACCAATGAGCTAAAATAAGGTTTGCCTAGCAGTGATTTATAGATGGCCTGGAGCCAGTGGGTTTGACGACGAACATGTAATGAGGACCAGCCAACAAGAGCGTACAGGTCACAGTGGTGGGTAGTGTATGGGGCTTTGGAGACAAAACGGATGGCACTGTGATAGACTACATCCAATTTGCTGAGTAGAGTGTTGGAGGCTATTTTGTAAATGACATCGCCGAAGTCAAGGATCGGTAGGATAGTCAGTTTTACTAGGGCATGTTTGGCAGCATGAGTGAAGGAGACTTTGTTGCGAAATAGGAAGCCGATTCTGGATTTAACTTTGGATTGGAGATTCTTAATGTGAGTCTGGAAGGAGAGTTTACAGTCTAACCAGACACCTAGGTATTTGTAGTTGTCCACATACTCTAGGTCAGACCCGTCGAGAGTAGTGATTCTAGTCGGGTGGGCGGGTGCCAGCAGCGTTCGATTGAAGAGCATGCATTTAGTTTTACTAGTGTTTAAGAGCAGTTGGAAGCTACTGAAGGAGTGTTGTATGGCATTGAAGCTCGTTTGGAGGTTTGTTAACACAGTGTCCAATGAAGGGCCAGATGTATACAAAATGGTGTCGTCTGCGTAGAGGTGGATCTGAGAGTCACCAGCAGCAAGAGCGACATCATTAATATACACGGAGAAAAGAGTCGGCCCAAGAATTGAACCCTGTGGCACCCCCATAGAGACTGCCATAGGTCCAGACAACAGGCCCTCCGATTTGACACATTGAACTCTATCTGAGAAGTAGTTGGTGAACCAGGCGAGGCAGTCATTTGAGAAACCAAGGCTATTGTCAAATTGCGTCAATTCAAATCTGGTATAGGAACAAAAAGAAGTCAATACACGTCTTCTAAAATAGACTAGTATTTTAATTAATGCAAACACTTGAATGGTAAATATGATGTTCGTATATACGGGCCCACTGAAACACCACGCAGGGCAGACAGAGAACTGAGCTATTGTTATATGTTCTTCTTTAAATACTCTGACAGAGATAGTTCCCGCTCCCTGCTGGGCCTGTCAGAATAGAGGCTGGGTGTGGTTTAAACTTACCCAACCTATCGTTGGCGCTCAAGCTGGTCCCAGCCCCTTGGCGCTTCACTGTTGCCGGGCATTAGTTGTTATCTTTACAACTTGTCTCGAGTCAGCAACCTCAGACATAGTTTGTTCTTCTTCATTGTAGCAGTACACATGTCCTTGAGCAGTTTAACAAAGAGGCAGTGTGTGTGTGTGTGTGAGTCACAAGTCTGTCTCAGCCTACCCCCTAACGGTTCCTCACATTAATCACAGCTTGTTATGTTAAACAATCTATATCAGTACAGCACAAACTTATTATGTTTAATCATTAATGTATTCTTTCTAAGGATTCGAAATGGTCGGTGATCTGTTTGTTAACTTGGCTTTCAAAAACTTTCGAAAAGCAGGGCAGGATGGATATAGGTCTGTAACAGTTTGGATCTAGAGTGTCACCCCCTTTGAAGAGGGGGATGACCGTGGCAGCTTTCCAATCTCTGGGGATCTCAGACGTTACGAAAGAGAGGTTTATACAATTAATCACAAGATTAATTGTATAAATTCTAATCCTGTGGTATCTATTGAAATAATGTTAATTATATATGATATATTTTATAGTACTTTTAATAAATACGCTAGCCTATGTTTTTATAAATAGCCCCCCATTGAAGTTTACATTTAAAATGGTTAAGGTATGGGTTAGGTTAGGGACGTCCCAGTGATCTTGGATTGCACTGGCCGTCTTGTCAAGGAGTTGTGAAGGAGTAGTCAGACGGAATCAGGTGCAAAATGCCCAAAATTGTGGTATTTATTTACAGGTGCAGAAGGTTAGCTTCCTTTTAGGCAGAGTGCCTTCAAACTAGGCAAAGTGCCTACAGTTCCTCACACAGCTGAGTTTATCTGAACTCTCCCGAAAACGAGCCACCAGAGGCTAATAAGGTAAAAAAAATAACCCAACCCTTAACACTGGGATAATCCAAAATGCACATAAACAGGTATTTCCTCAATTAAAATAAATAGCCTAATCAATACTTCACTAGTTTCAATACCACTAGCCAATACATAATACATTTCAACACATCAGGACATAATATCACATACATATTCAACAAAGAAAGATATTAGGCAAACACCCATCAACAAATAACATTGTAATTATTCAGCACAAGTACCTGTGGGTAAAATGTGGACATGACCAATGCGCGCCATCCTGGTCAAACCAGTTTTTTTACAAACAGACAGAGGAAGAGAAAGAGGCCCAACTCGGCGGAAAATCTGTATCCCTACAGCAGGTGGCGTTGTTTCGCCCACCAAGCAAGGAGTTTTTATATGGAGGTCAATGAGAGTGTCGAATTTAGTCAACAAAAAAATGAATGGCTTATTTGCTTCTAATTTGATCGATTAGAAGTTTCGTAAATTGTTACGAGTGTACTGATATAAGTAGGACACGTGACATCCCGGCAACTTTGAGAAAAAAAAACATTTTATATTGGAGATGGCTATGCATACTCATGGCATGAGGCTAGTAACATTGCATCTCTCTCCATTGAATACAGGCAGTTGACGTCAACAACCCTAATCGAATATTAAAAAAGGATTACAATAATGAGATGTATCCACCAATCCAAAGAAAGGATAGGCGGGAGCTAGACAGCCCGCCTGCCGACAAAGGTTTTGTTAGGGCAGAGAGACTTGTATCTTGTCAGTATATCCATAGTCTCTGGTGCAGAGGGATATATGGCCAATGTACCACAGCTAAGGGATGTTCTTAAGCATGACGCAACATCTTACATTTTTACATTTTACTAGAGACTCTTGTCCAGAGCAACTTACAGGAGCAATTAGGGTTAAGTGCCTAGCTCAAGGGCACATTGACCGTTCATTTTTGTTACCCAGTGAGTTTGGGGATTTAAACCAGCGACCTTTCAATATTTGGCCTGACTCTCTTAACCGCTAGGCTACCTGCCGAGTGCCTGGATTCAGCCGTTAGCCGTGGTATATTGACCATATACCACAAACCACCAAGGTGCCTTATTGCTTTTATAAACTGGTTACCAACGTAATTACAACAGGAAAAATATATACCATCGCTTTCAGCCAATCGGCGTTCAGGGTTCGAACCACCCAGTTTATAACAAGGTTTAGAAATCTGTGGGTATACTACAAAACACGATTATGGAGTTAGCCAGCTAACTTGTCTAAATATTCGGATATTTTTTGTATTTTGTAGAAAGATAAACTTGACATGGTCATGGTCTAATTGATTTAACAAACGAAAATACATATCTAAGTTTAGCTTTTTTAATGAACCATAAAACCAATTTATTTATTGTTGCTTATAAAAGTTAGCTGGCGAAATAATTGATCCTGATTTGTAGTATACCCCCCAGGTCAGGAATACAATGTGTAGGCTACAACTTCTAAATATACATAACTTTTTTCTCAAATGTGAATTTGTATATATCCTACAAATGTGGGGCATGTTTAGCAATAGGGATGTGCTTGTAATCCAGGCTCTGTCGCAGCCGGCCGCGACCGGGAGACTCATGGGCGGCGCACAATTGGCCCAGCGTCGTCCAGGGTAGGGGAGGGAATGGCCGGCAGGGATGTAGCTCAGTTGATAGAGCATGGCGTTTGCAACGCCAGGGTTGTGGGTTCGATTCCCACGCGGGGCCAGTATAAAAAAATATGTATTCACTAACTGTAAGTCGCTCTGGATAAGAGCGTCTGCTAAATGACTAAAATGTAAATGTAATCGCTAGTAACATGAACAAACATTTGCAATAATTTGGTTCTGGGTTCCGAAATTAGTTTGGCTGCTCTCTAATCTCTCGTGGACAGACTACATAAACATAAATAGTACCATAGATCTGTCATGATACAACGGGATGTGTGAGATAAAGAGCAGCATTAGTTCCGGTGCTTTAGAATTTCGGAAAGGGGAAGGATCATTTGCCCTATAGACTTGCCCCTAATTTGCAAAGAGAGAGGGTGGAGCTCTTTGTTCCCTTCTCCCTCCCTCACGTATGGACCCATAATTTAATTGAGCCTCTGACCAATTACTCAAGACTTTAGTTCTGGATTAACCGAGATTAGCTGCTTTCCAATTGTCCACTTTAATAGCATATAGGCCTACATTTTAGAAATGAGTTTCAATGGCATTGTAATAACACACATTGTTTACATTTTCCAGTTACTGGGATTATCTTTGTTGCCTATTGTCTGAGAGAATAGATTCCTATTAGGCCTAGATTTTTAAAAACGGACATATCTTTCAAAAAGAGTCATGGCAAGGGCAATTGTTTTGCAATGAACTCTATAGTCTAGCCTACAATTATTGTATTTTCATGATACCTTGAAGTATTTTCATTAGGCTATAGCCTGCAAGATTCCTTTCTGTGAATGCAAATATTTCAGCCATGCCTTTCACACACCCAGATTAGAACATATTGTTTGGTTTAACATACTGGACATTTTAGGGGAGCCAATGCACTTATCACTGCACAGCTGTGGACTCCATAGACGACCTAGGAGATCAAAGTGTCAGCCAGTTTTCCAAGAGCTGGAGATCTTCTCCTCTACTCTGTCCATGAAAGCACTGTACACTCCGCGTCTGTGCCTGTGTCTCTGAGAAGAAGAAAATATTTCAGAAAATGTATATCAGTAGAAACTTGACGCAGAATATACTATATTTATTATGGGTTTGCCTTATGCTCTAGGCTTTTGAATGGCTTAAAGATGACCCTACACTGTATAGCTTTAAAACATATAGTTAAAACAATAATTTTGATATCATGGATGGTCAGTCCTTGATATCCATATCTCTGTCTATGAATTTAAGAGTGGTTACATTTCTCCAGCCCCAACCCTAAGCTTTTTACCAAAACAGTGGCGGGCGGGGAAATCGTTTTGTTTTAGCACTTTTGGGTTTAACAGCATAATAACATGGTAACTGACCAATTCAACACTCACGCTACTGAAATGGCCTGAAGCAGACATGAAAGCATTGAATTAAAATGGTGTGGGGCCTATAGCCAGGCTGGGTATAAACCAGCCCACTCACAGTGTAGGAGGCAGATTTTGAGGGCCATGGCAATTTAGGGAGTGTGAGCCTGGCCTCCCATCTGGGCTCTGTTGGCTTATAGGTGTCCATCTTCCCCAAAGGTTCCCTTGAGTAAATGTCTGTGTCCGATCTGGTGCCCCTAACTGGAGTAGAATGAAAACCAGTGTCACAGTCGGCAGGATATTGCTGAGTTTTCTGTGCAACATCAGTGTAATGTAGTCATAGTTTTGATAAAAGGCCATGGACATAGCTTTCAAATGATAAATGGATGATGCTTAGGAAATTGTCTAATTACACTAATAGAGCAGTGTCTACACACCAATATCCAGGAAAGCTGACTTACTTATACTCAGGTGCTGAGATTTGAAGTTCAAGTGACCAGGATCCCTTTCAGCTGCAGTAACTATATTTGGCATGTCATCAGCAAGCTGAATTGAAATATTTCAGAGCAAAATATTTTTCAATATATTTGTTGCCATCTTGTGTTAGAATCATACACGGCAAGAATTTAGTACCAGTATTTTGTACCATTAATAGAAATCACAATGAACATGTTAAGGAAGGTGTTATGTTCCAGCACCATACCGGTCTAAAGTTATGTGGTTTAGGGTTCTTGTAGGTCACAGGAGGGTATTTCCCTGTTTTAACGAACATCAGCTTGGATTCTAAAGAGCCAGGAGGTCTGTATGATGTACTGAACTTTGGCAAGGCTTTCTTATTCTGGTCAATCTCGGTAAGTAGAATGTTTGGGGTAACTCTGTCCACTCTGAAGGCTGTCTCACTGGAGGCAAGTGACAGTAAATGTTGGTGTGTATTTTTTGTGTTCTTCCTTCGAGGGACACTCAGAGATGTGTAGAGTTTAGGAGAGAAATCTGGTGGCTTCAAGTTCCATGGATCAACCTGATGTGGAGAATGAGGACGGATAAAGCCTTTGCTTCTTATGGTGGCCAAGTTCAGGTTGGCAGAAAATACTGTCTTTTTATTAAAATAAACTGATGTTGAAGGATCCAAATAACTGTTAGAGGTCATTGTGATATCTCAGTCCTGAAATTGAATGAACGATAACCTGTTCAGGTGCAAAGAAAAAAAATGAAGGGCTATTGAACTTCTCAACAATAAGGAAGTAGAAAACTCTCAAGTGTCTAACATTACACACATTTTTCTTCAACCTCTTTTAAAAACATCAAGCGGCGTTGACCAGGGATAAATCATTTTACTCTTACCTGGAATTTCAAAGACACCAATCTGTTACAGAAGACACATGTTCAGAAATCACTGCAAGTTTCAAGTTCAGGTTGCACTGTTTGATGTTATGTAAGGGACAACACAGGGAGAAAGTGTTCAATACAATAAAAGTGGTTGCTAAGTGACCAGGGTCTGGAGACTTTCCATAAAGAATATGCAAAATGCTGAGCACAGCAGGAGACTCTGTTGAAGAGAAACATGAACTTCCTAGCAACCAAGGAACAATGTGCCCTCTGAATGCCAATATCAACCCTCAAACTTAAGGACCCGTCAGATTAGTAAAGACTGACTAAGCAATTTTGAGGCATATGAAATAATGCGGTCTACGCTTGGTAGACTTTCTATCCTGAAGGGTAGTTTTCGAATGTGTGAACTTTAGTGTAGCTTCTTAGAATATTTGATTAAATCAAAAGTGTTTGTCTGTTCACAAATGTGTTTAATCACTGAATTGCTATGAGTAACAGAATATAAAATAATATGGTAATTTACACAGTCAGGATGTGTAGACAGAGGTAGCTTGGTCTCATAGATTAGACGTAACATAGTAAATGTAAATCCAGGACACCCAAATTAGTATGATATGTTACATTTGGTATGGTTACATAAAACAGAAGGTTACTTAGTCGGGTTGGATGGGTGGGCGTATAACACCAACATCTAGGAACCCAAAGGTTGCGTATTTGAATCTCATCATGGACAACTTTAGCATTTTAGCTAATTACTTACTGATTTTTAGCTACTTTGAAACTACTTAGCATGTTAGCTAACCCTTCCCCTAACCTTAACCCTAACCCCTAGCCTAGCTAAACTTAGCCACCTAGTTAACGTTAGCGTTAGCCACCTAGCTAACGTTAGCCACTACAAATTGGAATTTGTAACATCATGTAGTGTATGTTGACACCTGCTCGTCAAACATCTCATTCCAAAATCATGGGCATTAATATGGAGTTGGTCCCCCCTTTGCTGCTATAACAGCCTCCACTCTTCTGGGAAGGCTTTCCACTAGATGTTGGACATTGTTGCGGGGACTTGCTTCCATTCAGCCACAAGAACATTAGTGAGGTTGGGCACTGATGTTGGGCGATTAGGCCTGGCTCGCAGTTGGCATTCCAATTCATCCCAAAGGTGTTCGATGGGGTTGAGGTCAGGGCTCTGTACAGGCCAGTCAAGTTCTTCCACACCGATCTTGACAAACCATTTCTGTATAGACCTCGCTTTGTGCACGGGGGCATTGTCATGCTGAAACAGGAAAGGGCCTTTCCCAAACTGTTGCCACAAAGTTGGAAGCACAGAATCGTCTAGAATGTCATTGTATGCTGTAGCATTAAGATTTCCCTTCACTGGAACTAAGGGGCCAAGCCGAACCATGAAAAACAGCCCCGGATCATTATTCCTCCTCCACCAACCTTTACAGTTGGCACTATGCATTCGGGCAGGTAGAGTTCTCCTGGCATCCGCCAAACCCAGATTCATCCGTCAGACTGCCAGATGGTGAAGCATGATTAAACACTCCAGAGAACGCATTTCCACTGCTTCAGAGTCCAATGGCGGCGAGCATTACACCACTCCAGCCGACGCTTGCCAGCCGACGCTTGGCATTGCGCATGGTGATCTTAAGCTTGTGTGCGGCTGCTCGGCCACGAACAGTTCTTGTTCTGATGTTGCTTCCAGAGGCAGTTTGGAACTCGATAGTGACAGACGATTTTTACGCGCTACGTGCTTTAGCACTCGGCAGTCCCATTCTGTGAGCTTGTGTGGCCTACCACTTTGTGGATGAGCCGTTGTTGCTCCTAGACGTTTCCACTTCACTATAACAGCATTACAGTTGACCGGGGCAGCTCTAGCAGGTGGCATCCTATGATGGTGCCACGTTGAAAGTCACTGAGCTCTTCAGTAAGGCCATTCTACTGCCAATGTTTGTCTATGGAGATTGTATGGCGGTGTGCTCGATTATATACACCTGTCAGCAACGTGTGTGGCTGAAATAGACAAATCCACTTATTTGAAGGGGTGTCCACATAGTGTATCTGTCACGATCGTCAGGGAGAGACCAATGCGCAGCGTGATGAATGAACATGTTTACTTTATTAAATTAAAGCACGACCAAAACAACAAACGACTCGTAACGTCCACGGTGACAATGACCGAACACGGAACAAAAACCCACAAACACAAAGTGAAAAACAGTTAAATATGGCTCCCAATCAGAGACAACCAGCCAACAGCTGACACTCGTTGCCTCTGATTGGGAGTCACTAAGGCAAACATAGAAAACAACAAACCAGAACCCCCAACATAGAAATAAACCACATAGAATGAACACACCCTGGCTCAACATATAGAGTCCCAGAGCCAGGGTGTGACAGTACCCCCCCCTAAAGGCGCGGACTGCGACCGCGCCTCAACCAGAGAAAAATAGGGGAGGGCTGGGTGGGCACTCCTCCTCGGCGGCGGTTCTGGCTCCGGGCTTGCCCACCACCCTCCAATAAACCCCCCATAGCGCCCCTGGTCCGGTCTGGCCCCGCTGGCTGGAGCTGACCTGGACGTAGCAGGAGCGGCTAGCTTCAGCTCCGTTGTGGAGCAATAAAGCGGTACCTGATTTGGCACCGATGACCCAGGCACGGGTTGTGCCGGACTGACGACGCGCACCCCAGGCTTGGTGCGTGAGGCAGGAAAGGACCGGACCTGGCTGTCGATGCGCACCCCTGGCTTGGTGCGTGGAGCAGCAACGGGCCGGACCGGGCTGACGATACACACCCCTGGCTTGGTGCGTGGAGCCGGAACGGGCCTCACCGGACTGATGACTCGCACCCCTGGCTTGGTGCGTGGAGCAGCAACGGGCCGGGCTGACGATGCGCACCCCTGGCTTGGTGCGTGGAGCAGCAACGGGCCGGACCGGGCTGACGATGCGCACCCCTGGCTTGGTGCGTGGAGCCGGAACGGGCCTCACCGGACTGACGAAGCACACCACTGGCTTGGTGCGTGGAGGAGGAACGGGCCTTACCAGGCTGACGACGCACACCATAGGCTTGGTGCGTGGAGTAGGGACAGGCCGGACTGGGCTGACGAAGCGCACCACTGACTTGGTGCGGGGAGCAGGAACGGGCCGAGCCGGGCTGACGAAGCGCACCACTGACTTGGTGCGGGGAGCAGGAACGGGCCGAGCCGGGCTGACGAAGCGCACCACTGACTTGGTGCGGGGAGCAGGAACAGACCGGACCGTACTGGGGACACACACCACTGGCCCTACACCGGGATCTGGAACGGGCCAGACCGGACTGGTAACACACCCCAGTACCTCTCGCCGTGCCTCTCCACCTTCCATCCCCTCTTCGACCAGTGGCCCCCGTAACCTGGCGGCCTCCTCTGCCAACCCGCTGGACCGCTCTATCGCGGCCTCCTGCTGCCCCGACGTCGTGAGCCCCCCCCTAAAAATTTTCTGGGGGTCTCTCCTCCCCGTGGGCCAGGCCTCTATCGTTCTCGCCCAACTCTCGCTCTTCTGCCCCCAATTCCAGCCATTCTGCTCTTCATTAGGCTTGACCCAGTCGAGACTCTTCCTCCACTGTTCCCAAGTCCATCCACTCTGCTCTTTACAAGGCTGGACCCAGTCGAGGTTGCCACGGAGATCTGCAAGCGATTCCCCTGGCGATGGCTCCTGGACACGTTGCTTGGTCCAGTTTTGGTGGGTTTTTCTGTCACGATCGTCAGGGAGAGACCAATGCGCAGCGTGATGAATGAACATGTTTACTTTATTAAATTAAAGCACGACCAAAACAACAAACGACTCGTAACGTCCACGGTGACAATGACCGAACACGGAACAAAAACCCACAAACACAAAGTGAAAAACAGACAGTTAAATATGGCTCCCAATCAGAGACAACCAGCCAACAGCTGACACTCGTTGCCTCTGATTGGGAGTCACTAAGGCAAACATAGAAAACAACAAACCAGAACCCCCAACATAGAAATAAACCACATAGAATGAACACACCCTGGCTCAACATATAGAGTCCCAGAGCCAGGGTGTGACAGTATCATACGTTTTGCAAATTCGTAACATATTGTACGAATTGTAATTCATAACGTATCATACAAAATGGATGATGGACATCCACAAATTAATACATACCATACGAAACGTAACATATCATACTAATTGGAGTGTGCCTGATTTACCTTTACTATGTTAGGTCTACCCTTGAGTCCAGGTTGACAGAGGGCATTTCTAATTATTTCTGAATTATTAATTTGGTCTCCAATAGCTTACCTCTTGTCAGGTGGGGTGAGGTAAAGAAGAAACCACTAGATGGCACTACATACTCTAAGTGAAAAGTATGTAGTGTGTGTTGATAACATCAGTTGGGTAGGCTCTTCTGTGTGTGTGTGAGAGAGAAAGAGGAGTCTGCATAGGTGTAGAGAGGGAATGTCTCTTGTTATACGTAATATAGTCCTGTGTCGCTCATTTGATAGAGCATGGCGTTTGCAACCCCAGGGTTGTGGTTTCGTTTCACATGGGGGACCAGTATGAAAAAAAAAATTATGCACTCACTTACTGGATAAGAGCGTCTGCTAAATGACTAAAATGTAAAATGTAAATATATGTATTTCAGCAGTTCTCTCACTATTTCAGTTAAATTCCTAGGCGTATTTTCATCAGTAAGACACAGTGTAGCCTACCTGGTAAGTAAAGAGTTCATAATGAATGCTTCATCAGAAACCCTCTAGAGACAGGCCAGGACTTGGCATGCGGAGATTATGCCTCTTCCAGACCCTGACTTGCTATCATTCTCTGAATCAGACAGCTGTTTTATGTCTACTATAGCTACATGGAGACACTTTTACAGACTAAGCCTCCCAGACAAGTCAGACTGTCACCAGCAAGTTCTGTCCTGCACAATACATTTCCATCTTTCATTATGTCTTTGTAACAACTGGCCCAATAGTAAAATGAGTAGCCCCCTCCATCAACATTTTGTGGTCATTGTGAAATGGATCTGGTCACATCTCAGTGTTTTGTCAGCTTTATCCCCAAGCAACAATGAAGTTGTTGGACATTACGGTGTATAGAATAATATAATGACTTATCGTCAAGGCTGTTTCCTCCATTCAGGTCAGTGCTCTCTAGGCAACTAAGAGAAACATACACAAACCATAACTGCATTGATCATGGTATTCAGTTGCCATTGTGCTATGCCAAGTCCTGTTCGTTGTTCTATGAAACAAAGAAAAGCTATCAGCCATCTATAATGGTCAATTGTGCTATGAGTAAAAAAAAAAAAAATGGCATTCTGAAAGAAACCTTTCTCTCTTTTTTTCCTGATAGATTCCCAATATCCTATAGCGAATGAGGATGGAACCTCAGGTCTTGACACAGACAGAGGAGGTCCGAGGTCACAGCTGCAATTTATTGGGGTCAGACGTAAAGTGGAGGGTATCCCCTTACACAAATACATATCTGTATGTGGGAGAGTTTATCCACGCAGTTGTTGTGGTGGCCTTTTTATTTGGGCCCATCAGGACAGCTGACAGGAGAGGCTAAAGGCAACAGGAAACCCGATACAGGCCATACAGCCCCTGTAAAGGAGTTGACCCTAATGCCCCTATAAAGCTGAGATAGAGCGCTGGGTTCAACCTTTGCCTTTTCAGCTGTGTCTTAGAATAGTGCTCGCCATTGTATCCAGTGTCCTTTACAGCTACCATGCCCTCAAGGTTCGGTTGTACCAATTATTGTGGGTTTTTGTCAAAGCTGTCAACCTGAGAGGCCAGTGTTGACCCTCTGTTTAAGTACACTTAAACACATCCCACTTAACCCCACAGTAAGTTAGTGAAGAGTGCCAAAGCAGAGAACTGTCAACGGTGCCTAATTGCTATATTGTCTGAACACAAAAAAGTGAATGGCCCAGACAAATCACGCTGTAAAACAGAGAGATATCTCTGGTAGCTGTAGGTGTACTGAAAGAAAGAAAAAGACGCAAAGCTAAATACAGATTGAGAATACAAAGAACAAATGGCAGCCGATGGTATATGTTTGGACTGTGGAGGTGGGCTGTGGAAATGGTTCTCCCATTAACTGCTTGGGTTCATTACTAAACTGTCTCCTATTTCCTCCCCAGCCATTCTCCTCCAGCTCAACGCCCCTCTGTCTGCCTGGGCCACAGCCCGTCTCTGACTGATGTACCAGAACCCGCCGTCTGTTTTTACCGTTGTTTAAGCGCAGCCACAAAAGTGACTGTGGGTCCTAGATCCAGCTATTCCCGCCCATCCCTTCAACTGTCTCCCCTCTCACCCCTCCTCCCTTAGGTAGGACTACTTTTATCTTTGTCTAGAAAGAGGATGTTTGGTCTTAGAAATCAAAAAAGCAACACATGCAACAGTGCGACTTGTGACGGCTGGCCGCCCAACAACCTGCCCGCTTGACCCTATCCCCTCCTCTCTTCTCCAGACCATTTCCGGAGACCTTCTCCCTTACCTCACCTCGCTCATCAACTCATCCTTGTCTGCTGGCTATGTCCCTTCCATCTTCAAGAAAGCGAGAGTTGCACCCCTCCTCAAAAAACCTACACTCGATCCCTCCGATGTCAACAACTACAGACCAGTATCCCTTCTTTCTTTTCTCTCCAAAACTCTTGAGCGTGCCGTCTATAGCCAACTCTCCTGCTATCTCTCTCAGAATGACCTTCTTGATCCAAACCAGTCAGGTTTCAAGACTGGTCATTCAACTGAGACTGCTCTTCTCTGTGTCACGGAGGCTCTCCGCACTGCTAAAGCTAACTCTCTCTCCTCTGCTCTCATCCTTCTAGACCTATCTGCTGCCTTTGATACTGTGAACCATCAGATCCTCCTCTCCACCCTCTCCGAGTTGGGCATCTCCGGCGCGGCTCACTCTTGGATTGCGTTCTACCTGACAGGTCGCTCCTACCAGGTGGCGTGGCGAGAATCTGTCTCCGCACCACGTGCTCTCACCACTGGTGTCCCCCAGGGCTCAGTTCTAGGCCCTCTCCTATTCTCTCTATACACCAAGTCACTTGGCTCTGTCATATCCTCACATGGTCTCTCCTATCATTGCTACAGAGACGACACACAATTAATCTTCTCCTTTCCCCCTTCTGATAACCAGGTGGCGAATCGCATCTCTGCATGTCTGGCAGACATATCAGTGTGGATGTCGGATCACCACCTCAAGCTGAACCTCGGCAAGACGGAGCTGCTCTTCCTCCCGGGGAAGGACTGCCCGCTCCATTATTATTATTATGATCTCGCCATCACGGTTGACAACTCCATTGTGTCCTCCTCCCAGAGTGCAAAGAACCTTGGCGTGACCCTGGACAACACCCTGTCGTTCTCCACTAACATCAAAGCGGTGACCGGATCCTGTAGGTTCATGCTCTACAACAATCACAGAGTACGACCCTACCTTACACAGGAAGCGGCACAGGTCCTAATCCAGGCACTTGTCATCTCCCGTCTGGATTACTGCAACTCGCTGTTGGCTGGGCTCCCTGTCTGTGCCATTAAACCCCTACAACTCATCCAGAATGCCGCAGCCCGTCTGGTGTTCAACCTTCCCAAGTTTTCTCACGTCACCCCGCTCCTCCGCACACTCCACTGGCTTCCAGTTGAAGCTCGCATCTGCTACAAGACCATGGTGCTTGCCTACGGAGCTGTGAGGGGAATGGCACCTCCTTACCTTCAGGCTCTAATCAGTCCCTACACCCAAACGAGGGCATTGCGTTCTTCCACCTCTGGCCTGCTGGTCCCCCTACCTCTGCGGAAGCACAGTTCCCGCTCAGCCCAGTCAAAACTGTTCGCTGCTCTGGCACCCCAATGGTGGAACAAGCTCCCTCACGACGCCAGGACAGTGGAGTCACTAACCACCTTCCGGAGACACTTGAAACCCTACATCTTTAAGGAATACCTGGGATAGTATAAAAATAATCATTCTCCCCCCCCCCCCCCCCCCCCCCCCACCCCACCCCCACAAAAATGTAAAAAAAATAAATATAAAATATAAAATATATTAATAATAATAATAATAATTTTTTAGACCAAAAAATATATATATATATATATATATATATATATATATATATATATATATATAAAACTAATTAAAATTAAACATATACTCTAAAAAATTACAAATTAAAAAATAAGAAATATATATTTTTAAAGATAAGAAAAATTAACAACAAAAATAAGAAGAAAAAATTAAAATAAGAAAACAAAAATTGTAAAGTGGTTGTCCCACTGGCTATCACAAGGTGAATGCACCAATTTGTAAGTCGCTCTGGATAAGAGCATCTGCTAAATGACGTAAATGTAAATGGAGAAGCCGTCTCTCTCCTCGACCGGGATTGTTTGCCTAGTTAATTGAGACATTATGTAATTATTATACAAGAACAAGACCTAAAGTGAAGAAACAGTATGATGTAGTTCTCCATTGCGATCAAAGGGTCAAGGGGAGGTTCATTTCCCCAGTGCATTGGGTTTAAGTAAGTACTTTCATCTTTCATTTCAGTGAACAGGTTGCAGTGTAAATCAGGGTGCTGGGTCAATGTCATACTTAGATGTCATGTCAGAAAGGGTGGAACACTGTATGCATATCTAAAAAGTTCAGAGGTCAGCAACTGACATGAGACCTGATGAAGACCTCATAGTTTAGGTTGTTTCTGGAGCACAACAAGCAGTGTGAGGGTTATTTTTATTTACTGTGCAGCTAGGGCACTAGAAACAAGGTCATGCATATCGACAGCTTTAATACTGCATAGTGTCTAGTAAAATAATGAAACTATTTCCATCGTTTTTATCATGTTCTATAATAGCCTCCCATCCTTTTTGTCTGTATAACAATTGACAATGTCGATATACCAATCTGCTCAGCAGTACCTCCTCCTTGGCAATTGATTATAATGAGCATCACTTTCTCAATTTCTCCATAGTGCCATATTTATTTCAATAAGCAGAAGTGGGCTGGGCAAGTGAGCACATGTGTCACGCCCTGGCTCTGGGGACTCTAGTATGTTGAGCCAGGGTGTGAGTTTTCATTTGTTTTTGTTCTAGTTTTGTATTTCTATGTTGGCCAGTGTGGTTCTCAATCAGAGGCAACGTGTATCAGCTGTTGCTTGTTCTCTCTGATTGGGAACCATACTTAAGCAGCCAGTTTTCCCACAGTGTTTGTGGGATCTTGTTCCAGTGTGGTTTGTGTTAGACCGAGGACGTCACGTTATCATTTGTTGTTTTTGTTCGTGTTATCATTATTTAATAAATATGTTCACCTTTCACGCTGCGCCTTGGTCCTCTGTACCCGACGATCGTGACAACATGTCTGGACATGTGTATGGCTTTGGCCTCTTGAGTGGTTCCCTGTTGCAACACCACTGGGCTACATGGACAAGGTCAGTCCGTTAATGGCCCTGTAAGGCCTGTCACTAGAGCTATCATTTACTTTTCCTTGTGCCATAAATCATGGAGCCTGTTCTGTCTTTATCTTTAGTATTTTGCTTCCTTTGTTTTGTTCTGTTGGTGAAATAGTTAAAACTGTGTGTGCTTTACATTTACATTTACATTTACGTCATTTAGCAGACGCTCTTATCCAGAGCGACTTACAAATTGGTGCATTCACCCTATAGCCAGTGGGATAACCACTTTCCACATTTTTTTATTTTTTTATTTTTTTTAGTAGTAGGCTTTACACTGTGATGTAAATATTGTATGTGAGAGGGACGCGTTTTGTGTTGCACAAATTAGGGGCTAAAAGTATAAACAATATAAATACCAAAATCATGTTGTGTGTACATGAAGTTGTGCAATCAGGGTTTGTAAGCGAAGGTCAAGGTAATTACACACTGGTTTTGTTCCATGGTTCCATTAGCTGATATCAGATTTCCCACAGGAGGTATAGGAAGTAGTGTTATTTTCTCCTCACTCCATGCATGCATAACTGATTGTGATGGGGAAAATTGCACAAAATGAGGTCACGTGTTTAGATTAAACTATCAAATTGTCAGTTACCTGTATTTGTTAATTGGTGAGATCACTTATTCTTCCCCCAAGATTAGACTTATACATGATTGTATACAGTGTTCACATGGTTGAAAAACAAAGTGATTAGGAATGAACAAGATTTGACCTAATTACTTGTTATGGGAGAGAAACTGCATGAGGGGGAATATCTGTGCTTTACCTGATAGATTTTCCAGACTCTCATAGGTTGATGGTCCAGGAGATTTACGAGCAAGAGGTTGTTCCTCCCTCTGCCTGAGAGTCGAAAGGAGAAAGCCCTGGACAAGACGGTTAGAGAACCTTTCTCCAGCAGAATATAAAGGTCATCATGTGAAAACCATTCTATGACCTTCAGAAAAAAAAGATCACCCATCTGATTGGTTTGTTTGTTTTTCATGAGCTCTTTGAGCCCACTGAACCCCCCCCCCCCCCCCCCCCCCCCATTAAGGTATCAGTCCTGACTTTATAGAGATATTTAATAATGTGTTATGTAATTTCAACAGTTCTCAAACAAATGTCAGTGTGGGATTTCAATGTGCTATTGAATGATGTCCACAGCTATGGGAAAATTGCAGTCTTTATAAACACAATTCAACATCTGGTTTCTGGTGATCTGACTCATTTTTATGTCTCACACACATTGCCGTTATATTATAGGTTCAACTGAGGCTCAGCAATTAATAGCATTTCCCATTTTTCCCGATGTAGAATCTTAATTTGATCACTATTGTTGCTGATAATTTCCCAGTACATAATGAAAAGCAAACATGTAGTGTATTCGAGGTTTAAAAAATCTTCCAACATTTGTAATTTCCACTTAGAAATGTCAGACTTGATTTGCCATAACAAAAAATGTATCAGCCCCTACAAAACATTTCCATATTAGAATCCACATAATAATTCACATATTGCTTCAGGATTATTTTCATGCTGTAGCAAACTGGCTCAAATTAAGATCCTACATCTGTGTATAAACAATTCAAACTGAGCGATCATTGTCAGGTCAAATATAAACACTGAAAGAGATCTTGGAATGCTGTAAGCACAGTGGTTCCCAACCTTTTTTGCTTACTGTGCCACCAACTGAATTTTGCTCTGCCCGGAGTACCCCTGAAGTACCCCCTCATGTGCATTTTACCAGTAAGCCTATGGTCTCATAAGTTTTCTCAAGTACCCCCTGTGGATAGGCCAAGTACCCCCAAGGGGTCTTAGTACCCCTGGTTGGGAACCACTGCTGTAAGGTATATGGTTGCACAATGCACTTTAAAATGAGAATGGATACAGTTTAGAGTGAGCTACATTGGCCCAAGTGATATCTGGCCTATCCAAAATCCCAGTCTTTGGCGGAGTCATTTTCCTGAAAGATACAGTATGACCATCTGGTTTAGTGGATTGGAGTAGTGACTAAACATCCCATGACTGCATAGTGGATGGAAATCATTATCGCCTACATTGTCGTTGGATATTTAGAGAGAAAACAACACATTTTTTGGATGACTAGGGAAAAAAGGTTTTCATAGGCTGTACACCTCTTTGCCTGTGGTAAATTCAGTTTAACCATACTTGTTCTGGTCCTACGTGGGAGTATGGAATGTGTCTAATTATAGTATACTGCAGAATAACTAAAAGGCAAATTACCTGCCAAGCTCGGTCAAATTGGTCAGGTGTTAACATTTCAATCAACTAATGATATTGTCATAAATTTGCAGTGCTATAATTAATTTCCGTTGTTTTTGTTTATTATGCATTTGTAAAGGTGATAGTATACAACATAATATCATCCACTCAGCAGCACCAACGGTGACAAAATTATGTGTTTTGGGTAGAGTTCACAGACAGTTTGTTGAGTGGTAATTACAGTCCAGAGGAAAAATCAATCATGACTAATAACATTGTGCCAAGAACAAACATTGTAATAACAGTCCATTATTTTCAACAACAAAAAAAGCATCAAAATTCTACTTTTATTTCATTTGCTCACAATGGAAAGCTGCATCAGTTCTCAGTGAATGAATGACCACAATCATGACGACTCGACCACTTTCCTGTTGATACAGCTGAATAGTCCCCGACTTCAATACTCTTATCACTTGTCCTTGTCCAAACAGTCGCCGCTGTAGATTCGGTCGAGATAAGGTTAGTGGATGCTCCTCCTAATATGATGCTGCTATTGCTCGTGGAGTTTGTTGTCACGCGCCGCAGTCCGGTGTGCCGGGGAAGTGCTTTTATCAGCTCTTGCGAACCTCCTAGAAACGGACTTTCTTTGACTCTCGGCTGTGTCTTTGATTTTATCTTATTTCAGCCTATCCCTACTCCTTTTTTAGGCTACTGGAAAACCGAAGGCAGCTGAACTGAGCATACCTTTTGAGGAGCCAAGGACCTTTGTAAAACCGTGGTCTGTCAGTGGTCATTTTGGAAGGCTTCACATTGGCTCGTGAACGATGAAACTTCAAATAGTTGTGAAACTTTTTTATTTCCTTATCATTTTACTCCCAAATACAATGTTTTCTCAAACAGGTAAGTGATATGCTAATGTTATTAACTGATAATGCTACATTGGGACTAAATTGTATGTAGACCGTAAAATGAAGTGCGAAAATTACCTGTAGACTACCAATGGGTTTCAAGCTTCTTTTTTCAAAGGACATGGTTTTTGATTAACATTGTGAACACAGTACGCCTACTATTATGATCGGGGGGGATAAATGTCCCGTAGCTATGGAAGAAAAGGTCACAATACAGTTTTGAATGCTGAAAATATATAATTTATTAGAGCCAGATAAACATTTTCAAAAGTCTCAGATGATTTTGAACCTGCTCTCTCCATTCTTTAGTCCTGTCCATCTGGTAAGAATGGTGTAGATCTGTCGCATGTGTACTGATAGTAAAGTTCATCAATCAAGGTGCTGTCATCCAAGGGCACATACCTACTATGACTCTCATTGCTATGGCAGTCTGTTGACCTGTCATTGGAGGCAGCAGGGGCCAAGCCTGTCTCTGTGTCTTCTCCAACTACAAAAGCCTTTGACCCCTGTGGCCAAGGTGGGAAGAGACACGTGTCCATGAGGGCCGCACACTCTGACAGGGATATGGTGCTGAAGGGTATCTCAGGACATTGACTGTGAGAGTTCCCGTCTTGGCTGAAAAGAGACGGACTGACCAGGTGCTGCTGAGAGTGAACAATGATAGGGTAGCTCTGAAAGCTCCTGTCGTCACCTGCAACGGCTTGTCCGACTGCCATCACTGTGTCATAGTTAGTTGGGCTATGACTTTTCACTTGGCTGCGAATGCTCTGACTCATGCTCATCTCATGTTGGCCTTTCAGTCCCACAGCTCTAACTTTTGGGGTTTTCTCTCCATCTTGCTCTCTATTCATCTTGTCTTCGTCTCTCTTTTCCCTCATGCTGTTCTGCTCTTCATTAACCATTAGCATATATTTCTGCTTCTGACACAAGTCTCTGTCAGAGGTACCCATATCTTCTGTTTGGGCCTCAATTGCCTGACTTGGAAGATTCACCATATCAGTAGCATCCCATCTCTTATACATATCGTTTGTGTTCCCAAACCTCTGATAGTTTGTATAAGAGGTGTTGTCAATTTTGGTTCCAGTCTTGCCCATCACCTCCATCAATCTCCTATATTTCCGAGTGAAACTGTTGGGGTCTCTTTTTGGCCTCGACCTAACAACTCGTCGCCTCTTCTCCTTCTCTCCTTCCATCACCATAGAGGGGATGCTGGGATCAACCACTGACATGGGAGGTATAGCAACACCCACCATGGTTGGAGCACAGTGGTATGGTTGGGGATATGGCTGTGAGGACCAGGTGGGCCAGGCTGGTCCAATAGGCATCATCGGAAGGGGCTGAGGGTGTGCAGTGTAGACATAATCAATCAATTGTGTAGATGGCTGGATGATACCTCCAGAGGTGTAGGCCTCTGTGGAAATGTTTGCAAGAACAGCAGAATCTAGGCCCATATTTGAAGGGTGTCCTGTATATTGAAGACAATCAAATTAGTTTGCTATTAAATATTTGAGAAATCATGACCATCTAGGTTATCTATTTTTGTTAGGCTTGCAATTAATAGTAATCATATTTGATGCTAGTACGATCTAAGTACACTTTCTTTGTGAAGCATTTTCGGATTATTTCATAATCTTTTGTATTGTGGTTCTGCTACTATTCTAGACTGAACAAAAGACGTTCAAACAACATACACTTACCATGATCTTGCTGTAATAATTGTTGTTGGTAATTGTACTGAAAGTTCATTTTCATCCTCTGCTCTTATGTCAGACACATTGTAAAGGTCAAACGTACATAAAATCAAGAGCATCAGTAGCACATTTTAGAATGTTTTTAGAATGTTGCTCCACCATTACCTGACTGTGATGTCAGAACTGTTACTGAGGTGAACACAGCTGATGTTACTGTGGCAACTACCAAACATTCCTGCTCCGAGCTGGAACTGTCATTGGATACATTAGATTACAACATAGATGTAGGGGAAGTAGAAGACAATCACATACAAAGTGGAGCTCCTCACTGTGCATAGTGGATTTGACAATTCCCTGTAAATCACATCACATTAAATTAGTGAAACACGACTGTCCGTGACATGCATAGAGTACAGTGACAGTCAATGTAGAAGACATAGAAGTGAACCACCTTTACCATCTTTTGTAGTATACCCTGTGCATCACTATAGTTTACGAAAAGATACACAAAACACGTGCAAACAAAAAATGGCCATTCATTTATTCCAGATCTCCATTAGTTTTTTCCAGGCACTCATGGTGCCCTTCAGGATGGGTACTGTGGGACTACTCAGGTAGTTCTCCAGAGTGTACTGCTCCCTGTTGATGAACACATTATGGTCCCAGCCCTGTTTGGTGATCCGGGACACCCTTTCTCTCTGCTGCTGGGTCTTCCTCTTCATGTCCTCCCTCTCCTCCCTCTGCCACAGAGAGATGGGCACCGAGGCCTGCCACGGGCTGGGGAAGTAGAGGGAATCAGGGGGGGGTAACCTCCCATGCTGCCCAGGAGGGGTTGGGTGATGGTACGTGTTGGGTAATGAGGGAAACTGATGGCGAGAACCACGGTACCTTCTCCTTAGGTGAGGGTTGGGGGCTTTGAACAGGGTGTGGTTTTGGGTAGTGGGTGGTGCGAAGGGTTGGGAGTGTGTGGGGTCGCTATGGATTGTTCCCCCTAATGAAGTTGGTTGCCTACTCTGACAGAATGGGGAGACAAACTTGGTTGTGCAGCTAGCAGACTTCTGTGAAAGGTTGTCAAGTGTTATTGGGTTGTCAAAGACAGTTGGTTTTGCAGACGAAGGATGTTCAGCTTGGGATGCCCCAATAGTATCTACATCATCTCGTATTATTTTTTCCACCACTGAGGAGTTACAGTTTGCTACGGTAACATTAATCGTCTCAAAGTCTAGCAGTTCCTGGTCCATCAAAATGACTTTTTCTTCTGTCATTTGTTCATTGGGAATGGACTGGTTGGACTGATTGGACGTCTGAGCTTTGACCCCGAGTTTGTGGAAGACCTGAACAGACTGCATCATCTGATGACCCAGACGGCTCCTTGGAGGTTGGGGTGGTCGGGGAGCCTTTGGGGTAGGCCCCGCCTCTAACTTAGCCCCCTTAACGCTACCTTTCTGCTTCCTGGCAGATGAAATGTCTGAACCTGTTCTGTCCCCACCTCCATCTGCAGCATCTCTCCTTGCACATTGAACCACCTCCTTCACAGCACACTTCACTGGACTAGGATTACTCTCCTCTACACCTTCACCATCCCTCTTTTCACCTTCTGTCTTTTCACTGTTCACGCCATCACTACTGTCACCAACCTCTCCAAAGATGGCCGTCTTCTTTGTTGTCTCCCCTCTTCCCTGCTCTGCTTCCTCCTCTTTATTTTTAGTAGCCTCCTCCAATGGGACAGCTGGATTGCCAGTGTTCAGTGTTGTGTCAATAGGTGCCATGGTAATGTTGGTTGCAGGTGCTGGTGCTGGTGCAGCCACATATATGTACCCTGGTGGGGGGCATACTGCCCAGATTTGTGGCACTGGTGGTGGCTGAGGGGGCTGACCTTTGGTAGACAACAATGTGCTATAGATAGCATGTTGATGGGTTTGAGGATGAGAAGGAATGGGTTGATGGTGATGATGAAGATAGTGATGTGGGAGATTGGGATGATTAGGAGACTGCTGGAAATGGGCTGTTACAACCGGAGGGTTTGTGCTGTGATCTATGACCAGAGTTATCTGTCCTGCCAGCAAGCTGTTTCCTGAAAGGAAACCAAATTATCATTTTTTTATTCACAAAATATTTTGTACAGTTTATTATGAATGAATGCATTTGTAAAGTCATTATGCCTTTGCCTTGTTAATTTCTGTCATCCAAAATGATAATTTCATGCCAACTTTAGAATAAAGCATAGATCGTTTTTTAAATAAAAAAATGTATGCACTCACTAACTGTAAGTCGCTCTGGATAAGAGCGTCTGCTAAATGACTAAAATGTAAAAATGTAAAATGTAGTTAGAGAACTTAAAAGCTAACAGCCAGTTTTGAGAGCTCTGAATTGTAATTGAACAGAAAATACTTACCTTGTGTTGAGTCAGGTGTGAAGGTGTTACTCTGGAAAGGGTCCTCCATAGTTATAAACAGTTATTTTTGTTATTTTAGATATTTTAACATAATATTTTTTGAAAATACTTCGTTGTTTTGTCAAGTAATTGTTTGATTGATGCACCTAGAATATCAGTGTCACTCTATGATGTCACAATTTTTTACTTGGTTCTGACTAGAGGGAGTACAACTACGACCAGAAGTGACTTTTTCGTAGCAGGTTAGTATAATTTATGCAGCAGGTTAGGATAATTAACGTGGCAGGTTAGGAGACTTAGGTTAAGGTTAGGAAAACGGTTAGGGTTAGGGTTAGCTAAAATGCTCTCCTAACCTGCTACGAAATGAAACATCTGGTTGTAGCTGTACTACCTCTAGTCACAACTCCTAGACTTTCCATCTCCAGAAAATCATTGTTTTGTTAACTGTCGTTTTTTTGCACAAAAGTACAAACAAGATCACCAAGATCAATATATTTCCAACATTCATTTGTCTCATAATCCCATAACTCCTATTTTACAGTTGTTATGATTAGGCTAGGTCTAGTTATTACATGGTTGCAACATAGTATTGACATAGTGTTTCATTTCTAACTCAGTTGATTGTGTGTGTGTTGAGGGGGTAAACTTGGCATCGGTAACTTGTGTGTATATGCGTGCGCGTGTACATGCTTTGAGTGAAAACAACAGCAACACCTTATTCACTCATGTTTATGCTATATTTGGCTGCTTGTGTCTATCCTCAGTGCTGCCCCCAGAATGTGCTCCGGGGGGTCACTCTCTGCTCCAGAACCCATACCGCAGCACCAGTTTCAGCTCCCGCAGCCTACAGCAGTCAGCCCTCCAGGACTTCATCTGTGACCATTCCCTCATACCAGGCTGGTACCAGTTCCAGATCTTTGACAAGCCCGCCAGCATGCCCACACAATGTGTGGAGGTAAATACAGATAATACGTTTTATTTTATAGTATTTTTTCTCTCTAGGTCTCAAAGCATGTTACAATGTATGGAGGTCACCCCATCCCCCAATGTGTCGCAAACACCCATATTGTTTCTTGACTGTATCCAGCTTGCTAATAATCACCGAAATGAAAGCTAGACAGTCAGGGAGCATTGGAAATTCCAAAAACGATGGCTAGAGGACTATCTTTTTTACATATTTTGACGGCGAGGAAATATATATTTTTTTAATTGTGCCGCCCTCCGGACCTCCTTGAAGACCAATTGTGGCCCCTGGGGAAAAATGAGTTTGACACACCTGGTTTAGGTGGTCTTTCAAAGCAAATGCCATGCCTCAGTCAGAACAGTACAGAAGAGCATTGTCCCAATGATATAAGCTAGCTCTTCTTGCACTAGAGTACTTTTCAGTGAGTAGCCCAGTCATTGCAGTGGTAACATGAGTGCTAGTCTTGGCCTTTGAAGTGAACATAGGCTCTTTGTTCCAAGGAGACTGGGATGGTATCAGCATTAAGCAAAGGACCAAAGAGAGCGAGAGACAGGAGAGAGACGAGAGAGACAGGAGAGAGACAGGAAACATTTTCAGTTCCTCATTTTACCTGGGCTGCCTGCTGTGCTGCAGACTGAAGGATCCATCATAGGTGTCAGCTTCCTCTTCTTCCCAGGGCATTGTCATGTGTCATATTGCAGTTGTTGCCTGCAAAGTGTCGCCCTACCAATCATTACCCATGTAGTTGTATTATTACCACCCAGTATAAACTAGCCTGGTCCCAGACATGTTTGTGCTGTCTTACTTATTGTCACAATGAGTGACAAGGAGTTTGCGAGACAGTGCAAACAGATCTGGAACCAGGCTCAAGTAGTCTTATTCTGTTCTCCATTGTCTTCATCTGTGTCCACCAGGTGAACCACTGTGGGACCCAGGCCCCAGTGTGGCTGTCTCTGGGGGAGGGCGAGAGCCTCCCGCGGCCCCTGGAGGTGACGCAACTGACGGCCTGTGCCACCTGGCAGTTCTTCCTCAGCAGCAGTAAGGACTGCTGCCTGTTCCGCATCCCTGTCACCGTGCGCAACTGTGGAGACTTCTACGTCTACCTGCTCCAGCCCACCCAGGGTTGCATGGGCTACTGCGCACAGGGTACAGCAGCTGTTTACGATAGTCTGTTTAGGTGGAGGCAATGAGGAGCTCTATACGCTATGAAAGTGAGGCTGCATTTTCCAGGAAGTAGCCTTGAAGTCATTTTTTTCTTTTGTAGGCTTTTTGAAGGGTCTTCAATGGGCAGAAACGTAGCGCAATGGTCTTCAGCGCCAAAATGTCATAAAAGGCATCTATCTGGCAGAAGTCAATTCATCCACAAACACAAATATAATTGTGTAAATGACCGTGTTTTCATGAATTTGATGGTATAATCGTCAAGCCCATTCAAAAGATTAGGGCTGACCCCGGAAGTATGATGTAATGCTGCATCACTTTCATAGCGTATTGCCAATGCTCTATGCTTTGATCTCTTTATGTGTCAATGTAAACGTGACAGTGCTGTAGGTTTCTTTAAAAGTGTTTGCTAAATGCTGGACATGCTCCTAGAATAGAATAGATCTAATTTAATTATTTAAGAGGGAATTCTTATAGTGGTAATAGCGGATGTAAAGGTGACATGATACAACTGTCAAAAACACTAGAGAATTAGCACTAACTGCATGTAACTCATTCAACTGTTATTTATGTGCTAGTGATTCAGACCTCTGTAGCGTTAACTGTTACGACCACCATTGTTCATTGTCTGTTAATTGTCCTGCTATCATTCACCATGCAGAGATGTCAGACTCTGCGGCGGTGGTGTGTGGTCCTGACGAGGTGGAGGTTGATGGAACGTGTAAAGGTGAGTGAGGTCTATAGGAGGCCCTTGTTAAAGTCAGACACCACAACAAGCCACGTCAGAATTGCCAGGCGGTGTGGAATGCAGCAACAGGCCCCTCACAGGTCCTCTTAATGAGCTAAGCATGTGTGTCCTGCCGCCCGCGTCCCTCGCCCCATCTCCATGACGATCTCCATGACGATATCTCTCACTGAGGTCATGAATTATCCCTCCTCTGGTTTTATGGCGAAGGAGGAGGGGGGCTGGGGACATAGGTGGATGGTTTAATTAACTTTAATTCACACAAGAGAAGTTATCAAGTTGGAAGGAATACTATAAATAGGAGAAGGTACCTACTGTTTTGGTTTGTTATGGTTGGCCCCTTTCCCTGATTAGGGTTACAGAAATAGACCAAAATGTTGGAACCCACTGTTGGGCTGTGGCTGAGGACTGGTTCCATGCCTGAAATATTGATTTTGATTACTTGGTGGGTCACAAGACAAAAACATTCAGCCAAGCTTGTATTATACACAACCATCTCATATCACCCAAATACTGTATAAATTATTACCTGCTATATCCATGTAAATACCAGGGACATGTTCAGTAGGAAGAAAACTGAGTGCAACTGGTAGGTACTTCCCATTTTGTCCAACAAGACATTCAGTCTAATTTTGTCAAATAAAACATGTTGCTAAACATTTTGTTACGGTTTACCCTACTGAACACGACTCCGTTATCCTTTCCAGCTAAACAGCCTCCTTCCCCAGCGGTGCCTGTGATAGTAGCAGAGCTCTCTGGGAGCATCGTCTACCTGAAGTGCAGCTTCGAAGGCCACAGCCTGAACAGCTCCCTAGGCTATGTGGTGGCCTGGTCTCGCCTCTCCCCCCAAGGCACCAAAGAAGAACTGAAACAGGAGACTACTGTCCAAACCTTTGCTTTCATCGAGCTGGACGGGATCAATCTCCGACTGGGGGACAAGGTGGGTAGAAGTTACCCCTAACCACTGACGCAGGGGCAGATATCTTTCCTCTCTCTAATGGTTAAGGATAAGATCGAGGGTAGTGCAATTTGATTCGAGACTTGCGGTTATGGGTAGCTTCTACCTCACTTGTAAAACAGTCAAACGCAAAAACAATGCTAGCTTCCGAGCTCTCTCTCAAAACTGAAGTGAATTTGTTTTACAAGTGAGGATATAGAGCGATAGAGCTGGCCGTGTTTAAAACCTAGATTGCCACCGGCCATCAAAGTTAAACAGTATATTGTCTTGTCATCCTTTTATGAAACTCTAGTCAGACATGTTGTTTTGTTTTACTGTGGTATCATGTCTATCACCTGGCTTCAACTATAAAGGCTTTTATACATCCTGAACTGTAGCCTCTCTCTTCCTCTTGAACGGCTGTGGCTGTCCTTCCCTCTCTGTCAGATTTACTGCAGTTGCTCCAGTTTTTTTCTGGACTCGCCGGACATCCAGGGAACCCCAGTGGAGAGCAAAGAGTTCTTCGCCGGGATCAGGGTAAATCAAAGAGATAGAGAACACTATTTCAAGGATTTGGTGTTTGAGTGTGTGTAAAGTGTGTAAGGTGTGTGTGCGGGCGTGCCTGTCTGTCTGTCTCTCTCTCTGGGTCTGGGTTTGTGTGTCTCCTTTTGTTTTAAGTAGTCACTGGTTAGTCAGAATGTCTCTTGTGACTTGTCTCTGCAGTTGAGACCAGAGGTGACTACTGTGTCTGAGGATGGGAAGGACTATGAGTTGACTGTGGAGAGTACCATCCCTGTCCCCTGCCCTGGCGATGCCTCCTCCTCCTCCTCCTCCTCCTCCACAGAGCAGTGTACTCTCTCCTTACACCTGAGTACAAGCAATCAAGGTAAAGGCTTCGTAAGTAATCCTGCATACTCACAGTATCACCTCAGTAAAGTTATATTCTTCACAATTTAGTATTTTTAATAACTGATTTTGGCAATACGTTTGATTTCCATAGCGTCTTGATTCTCCAGTGACAACGCATTCTGACATGTCGGTATCCCTACGAAATAGACAAAAACAAAGCCAACGACAACAACCATTAAATGATCTATTTGTTCCTCCATAGGAGAGGATCTGCTGGGTCCAGATGTGGTGTTGTCCTCGTGCCAGGTGGATCTCTCCCAGAGCCTGGGGTGTCGTAACGGGGTGTGTAGCCAGGCCCTGGTTCACCTCAGCGCTGTCACAGACTTCCTCAGGGACGGAGACAGGACGACACAGATCTCTGTCAAACCCATCGTCACATCCAACTTCCTCTGGAGCGGCTACACACCACAGAGTGTCCAGGTACTGTAAAACCTTGTGATGGGTTGGGAGGAGAGGGGATGGTTTTTATTAGCCTGGTCCCAGATCTGTTTGTGTTATCTTGCCAACTCCTATGGTCATTGTCACACTGTTTGGCATAAAACTTTGTAAGACAGCATAAACAGATCTGGGACCAGTCTAGGTTGTTACACTTAACTCACTCAATGGAGAATATGCTATGATGCTGTATATACTGTATAGTGTACAATTGCCCATACACAAACTGTAAGTTGCCAACACAATCATATAAGCATGTTCTGTATACACTTTATTTTCTCATCTAGATAGCTGAATGTGAAAATGAAATAAATTATATTTGATATGTGATATCTGCTTTGTGTTTTCAGATCACAGTGAAGGATGTTCCCTCTGCATACTGCTACTCTTTCACTGATCCTCACATCATCACGTTTGATGGCAGGTACTTCAATCACTTCTTTTTAGTCAGCATAAATGATAGATGCAGTCATGGCAATATTAGTCTGCAAATATGATAACAATCACAAGAATACACATTACAGTAACTGATACTGTACTGTAATGTATTTAATGCATTTCCTTCCAGGCAGTATGACAACTACCAGATTGGTACGTTTGTGCTGTACAAGAGCACGCGGCAGCCGTTCGAGGTCCATGTGCGCCAGTGGGAGTGCGGGAGCGTGGTCCACGGCGCCTCGTGCATGTGCGGCTTCGTCGCGAGGGACGGCGGTGACGTCATAGCCTTCGACATGTGCAACGGCGAGCTGGGGGACACCAGGCCGCACCTGTCAGTGAAGAACAGGGACGTGGGCAAGAGCGGCATCCGCATCACTGAGTCTTACCAAGGACGCAAAGTCACAGTGAGTGAATAAATAAGTAAATAAAATGTAACATTAAAACATTTTTTTAAATAAAGTTGTCCTCTGATGAGTTGGTGGTGCCAGGAAAAAGAAAAGGTTACTGAGTGGAAGCCCACGCCCACAGGAAGTAGTCATTAGCCAATAGGGTGTTGTGAAAGGCAGTGTAAACTTACAGTGCAAAGTCGGTATTCAATTGTTTATGCTAATTATGATATGATACAGACTGTGATGATATAGCGAAGCACTGGAAAGCAGAAAATAATTTAGTCTCAATAGAATAGAGTAAAATCAAATGAAATACAACAGAATACAATAGGATCTAATCCCCTTTCTGTCTGTGCTGTAGATGACCTTCTCATCTGGGGCATTTGTGTGTGCCGATGTGTCTGACTGGGGCATGAGTCTGACCCTGAGGGCCCCCAGCTCAGACTGGGGCTACACCGAGGGCCTGTGTGGAACGTATGACGGACAGACGCACAATGACCTCCACACAGCAGGGGGCGCAGCGCTGGACAATGAAGACGTAGCAGCCTTCATCTCTGAATGGAGGTTAGTCTGATGCCAAATCTCAAATCAACCTCTAGTCCCTAACTTTATGGAGTTTGCAGATTCTAACCAGCCTACCAATGATTGCATTGCAGCTTTCATTGTAATTCCTATGCCTATACAGTTTCTTTAAATCTGCAAAACAGGAGCAGGCTTTTGGATATTAATCATTTTGAACATTTACAGTACCAGTCAAAAGTTTGGACACACCTACTCCTTCAAGGGTTTTTCTTTATTTTCACTATTTTTTACATTGTAGAACAATAGTGAAGATATCAAAACTATGAATAACACATATGGAATCATGTAGTAACCAAAAAAGTGTTAAACAGATCAACATGTATGTTGTATTTGAGATTCTTCAAATAGCCACCCTTTGCCTTGATGACAGCTTTGCACACTCTTGGCATTCTCTCAACCAGCTTCATGAGGTAGTCACCTGGAATGCATTTCAATTAACAGGTGTACCTTCTTAAAAGTTAATTAGTGGAATGTATTTCCTTCTTAATGCATTTGAGCCAACCAGTTGTGTTGTGACAAGGTAGGGGGGGGTATACAGAAGATAGCCCTATTTGGTAAAAAATCAAGTCCATATTATTGCAAGAACAGCTCAAATAAGCAAAGAGAAATGACAGTCCGTCATTACTTTAAGACATGAAGGTCAGTCAATACGGAACATTTCAAGAACTTTTAACGTTTCTTCAATGCAGTCGCAAAAACCATCAAGCATTATGATGAAACTGGCTCTCATGAGGACCACCACAGGAATGGAAGACCCAGAGTTACCTCTGCTGCAGAGGATAAGTTCATTAGCGTTACCAGCCTCAGAAATTGCAGCCCAAATAAATGCTTCACAGAGTTCAAGTCACAGACACATCTCAACATCAACTGTTCAGAGGGGACTGTGTGAATCAGGCCTTCATGGTCGAATTGCTGCAAAGAAACCATTACTAAAGGACACCAATAAGAAGAAGAGACCTGCTTGGGCCAAGAAACACGAGCAATGGACATTAGTCCGGTGGAAATCTGTCCTTTGGTCTGGAGTCCAAATTTGAGATTTTTGGTTCCAACCGCTGTGTCTTTGTGAGACGCAGAGTAGGTAAACGGATGATCTCCGCATCTGTGGTTCCCACCATGAAGAATGGAGGAGGAGGTGTGATGGTGTGGGGGTGCTTTGCTGGTGACACTGTCTGTGATTTATTTAGAATTCAACACTTAACCAGCATGGCTACCACAGCATTCTGCAGCGATGCACCATCCCATCTGGTTTGGGCTTAGTGGGACTATCATTTGTTTTTCAACAGGATAATGACCCAACACACCTCCGGGCTGTGTAAGGGCTATTTTACCAAGAAGGAGAGTGATGGAGTGCTGCATCAGTTGACCTGGCCTCCACAATCCCCCGACCTCAACCCAATTGAGATGGTTTGGGATGAGTCGGACGGCAGAGTGAAGGAAAAGCAGCCAACAAGTGCTCAGCATATGTGGGAACTCCTTCAAGAGTGTTGGAAAAGCATTCCAGGTGAAGCTGGTTGAGAGAATGCTAAGAGTGTGCAAAGCTGTCATCAAGGCAAAGGGTGGCTATTTGAAGAATCTCAAATCTCAAATATATTTTGATTTGTTTAATACTTTTTTGGTTACTACATGATTCCATATGTGTTATTTCATAGTTTTGATGTCTTCAATATTATTCTACAATGTAGAAAATAGTACAAATAAAGAAAAACCCTTGAATGAGTAGGTGTGTCCAAACTTTTGACTGGTACTGTACATGAGCTCTTTCAGCTGTGGTTGTGATGTATTTCCATAGAAATCCTAACTGATGAGTTTGTATTTCTCTTCTGGCAGACTCCCTCCTGGTAGCAGCTTGTTTGACACCGTTCCGTCCTATCAGAGCGCCCCAAACCCTCACAGGTACTGTAACTGTGAAGAAGAGTCCCGCCCCAAATCCCCGCGAACCAGGTCTCAGCCAATCCCTGGCTCTGACTCCTCCTGTTATCACCACGGCAACGTGAGACTCCACAGTATAATCCCCACTCTAGATGTCACTGCCGAATACATCAACTCAGTAGAGCTGTTCAAAGGCCACCATGTCTACCCCTCAGGGAACTCCAACCAGCATGGCCAGGCCGAGGACACCGCCTCCCAGCCTGGAGAGAGAGGCTCTACCCTAACAGGCTCCAGCCATGGAGCCAACAACCAGAGAAGCCGTGGAAGGCGCCAGTCCTACCAGTTCCTCCCCAACACGCCCTACCAGAGCTTGAGCCAGTCCGACCTGGAGGGCTTCACCTACTTCTTCCCAGAGGACCACGAGCTGGCAGCCCAGCCCGAGTCCTCCCCTCCCCCCACCTGGCCCACCCCGTCTGGGCTAACACAGCTCCAGGCCAGGGTGCAGTGCCAGCGGGTGGTGGCTAACTCCAGTGTGGCCCTGGGCTGCGGCCGGCTCTTAGGCCCGGCCATAGTGAGCCAGGCGGTGGCTATGTGCGTCAGCGACCTCCAGCTAAAGGACGACCAGGCCTGGGTGGGCGCCACTCTGCCTCTGCTTGAGAACGAGTGTGAGAGGAGGCTAGTGGAGGAGAGGGGGAGAGAGGGAGAGCACCAGGACATGTTGTCCTTCCTCAAGTGTCCTAATCTATGTAATGGGAATGGGCAGTGCTCCGAGTGGGGGTGTTTGTGCTTCCCCGGATTCGGCTCCTACGACTGCAGCGTTATCTCTGGTAAGAAGAGGGCAGGATTGGATCAGTAACACACATCTATAAGTCAATCATACATATTGTAAGTCAACACTAGGCCAGGGTTTGGCTTATAGTTAATCAAAATGAAAGACATATCACAGTAATTAGCTAATCCTAGTAAAGCGATTAAAAAACCTGCTGGCATTTTTTTTGCTTTCTATTTCTGTCTGTCTCTGGTGTCGTCTGGGATGGTGAAGACCAGACTCCAGAGATCACAGAGCTGGAGAACGAGGGACTGTGTGATGTCAGACAGAGTGACTGCTCCACTGTACAGGTCTTTGGGCAAGGCTTCAAAGACTCCTATGAACTCAAGTGTGAATTTTTGAAGGAAAAGGTACCATACTACATCACACACACAAACACACACATACACACCGACACCGACACCGACACACACACCGACACACACACACACACACACACACACACACACACACACACACACACACACACACACACACACACACACACACACACATACACACACACACACCTCCATACTTGTGATATTATTTTCTGTAGCACAGTACTTCTGACCCCGCCTGTCTCTGTCTGTGTGTGTCCAGTTTGTGGATGGTGAGTGGACCCTGGACGAACCTCAGTTTTCCCTGGCTACCTTCCTGGATGTGTCAGGTCTGGAGTGTCGGCTCCCCCTGGAGTACCGACAACCCACTGCAGGCGTGGACCTGGATATGGCCACCGACAGACCCCTCGCACGCTGGCAGATCAAAGTCAGTGGAACAACACTATGCAGCACATCTCAGTAATGTTTTTGCCATTTCTAACCAGGAACCAGTCTTAAGCTGTGACCCAAAAGGCCCCAACCCACCAATGGGTCCAGACTCATTTGGGAATGGGCCAATGACCCATAAAATATAGCTGGATAACAGAGCCCTAAACAATAGTACTATTTGTAGCAGGGCAGTGTTCTGGTCTAGTGTTCTGATATGGTTTGTTTGCACACCTACCAGATGTTTTCAAGATGGTGAAACCTGGACAAGATACCCTTACTTATAGTAGTAGCTTCTGTAAATATTTATTACCAGTAGTCACTGATAACTAAGTCATTAACATTGTCTTGGCAGGTGTCCAACGATGGCTACGGCTACAGCAATGCCAAGATCCTGACCCTGTTCGATGGAGCCTGTCAGATCTGCACGCTCAATGCTGACGTTCTCTGTACCTCGAGGGTGGGTTTCTCTTTGTTTTTTTCTCAGGGTTTTAATGGTATCACAACGTTTCTGGTAGCAAGATCAGAATGTGTTGTTTAATGATTAGAGTCTGATTTTAAATGATTCAATACTTGTAACAGGTTAACTTTCTTCCTTTTTTTCATGTCCTTGTTCCTTGTGTTTTCCAATTTGATTGAGAAAATGTTCTCAGCCTGAGGATGCATGAATCAGCTTCTCGTAGTTTGTGTTCTTTTTCAGCCACTAACATTCAACAGATACAGTACATTATGTTGTGGGACATTCAACAGATGTTCAGGCTAGCTCAAATTTCAGGCCCCTTTCCCACCAGGAAAAACCAGCACATGCGGCCTGGCCCCTCTTAAAACTAAATGTGAGTGTAGCACATGGGGATGTGTGAAACTTACCCATCAGCCTGAAGCGTCTTAACATACGGCGCCACACAAAAAGCTAGCTATGTGGCGCAAGTGGGGACACTTCAGGCTGAGGAATACGTTTCACACATCTCCATGTGCTACCTGAGCACCACTCCTCCTAGTTATGTGTGCCAACCAGTTTCTTCTGAAGAACTCAAACAGAACATTTATCACCCAAACAAAAAGTGGCCAATGCTCTGTTTGTCATTTAATGTATGCTGGAGGTCCATATAGAAGTGGTGTGGGTGAGATGATAGGTTGAAGCTGGCATGATTACCTCTCTGGCATCTCTTAACACAGGAAACAATTAGGTGTTTTAGTCCAATCAAGGTTCACTTGCGTGTGTATGCAGTAAGTCAATGCCAGCCCTGTTCTCTTGTTGGCCCGAAAAGTGTTCCTGGTTCCTATTTCAATGGCAAGATCAGATGTTTGATGTTTTCTAAAAGGCAAACAGATATATGCCAATTGTGTTGCTGTGTATCGATCCCCAGGAGAAAACATGCAACATTGACAGTGTATGTTATGGAGAGGGAGACCGAAATCCCAGAAGCCCTTGCTTGATATGCCGACCAGACTCCTCCAAGTACACATGGTCCATCGCTGAGAGTAAGTACAGCACCCTCTACTAATACTACAATATGTAGTACTCTATAATTACTTTTAATATTATACAAATGCATCTGTATACAAATTCATACCAAGCCAACTGAAATCGGAAAAAGGTATTTGCTACCACCAACTACTGACGACAGCACACGGTCACAGAGAACACATATGGCTGCATGGTCTCTGGAATATGTTAACATGTCAACAGCTCAGAGTTGGTCATGCTGTAGGGAATAAGGTGTGATTGAGGTCAGCGTAATTACAGAAACTTAAAGTACTTTGTGTACTGTAATTGTGGTTGATTCAATGTGTTCCAATGCCTTCTTTTTGCTGTGATTTGATTTTAGTTTTCTTTGTTAATATAAAATTAGGCCAAATCACTCCAGATTAAACTGGTTTGAACGAGGAATGAAAACAGAAAATCTAAATTTTACAAAGATCGATAAACATATCAATAAACAAGTTGAAATAAAGGAACATTATTGTACCTCAAATAAGGATATGGCCTTTAATTATGAAATTATTAAAGTATTAGGTTATTATTATGTTATTACTAAATACTATTCTGCTCCTGGCAGAGAACGAGCCTCCAGTGTTTCAGGCAGCCCAGGGGCGTCTGCAGACGTTCCAGGGGGAGAACTTTGTGTACCAGCTGCAGGCTCAGGACCCAGAGGGCTCT
>NC_140000.1:24421859-24641218 GCF_964263955.1 Coregonus lavaretus | reverse complement strand
GCTGGTTGCCCCATCGCTGTCCTTGCGTGGCATTGTTTGGGAGTGGTGAGCGAAGGAGAGGAGCTTGTCCTGTGTTGATTACAGTTCTGATGGGCCTCCATTTGTCACCGCTCTCGCTAGCTCCAGCTCCGAGCAGCGGGGTTCCCTGATTACTTAATTGCTTGTAAGAGCTCATTAAAGCTTCCTATCCATCATAAGTCATATGGTGACTATCAGTTTGAGAGAGAGAGAGAGAGAGAGAGAGAGAGAGAGAGAGAGAGAGAGAGAGAGAGAGAGAGAGAGAGAGAGAGAGAGAGAGAATGACAAGGATGTTACCACAGCAGCTCAGAACTTGGTCATTGGGAAACTGACTATAGTCGAGATGTTTATGCATTTGCTGAGAGACAACTAGGTTAGTGGTACGCTATGAGGACAAAAAGGTTACATTGTACCTGATGATCAAGAAAAAAAATGAACTGAGATGGTGGGCCAGAGTCATTTGTCTCAGTTTGGATTTCAGGATGATTTAACACATTTCACCTATACAATGATAAGATCTTTATGGAATTTTAATCCATTGGATCCTTAGAATGTAATAGATTTGGAGAACAATTCTTCTCAGAGACTTAACCAGGTGCAGGACTAGAATTGGATGCTGTTCGTATTAATTGGTGTTCATTTGCAAAGCGGCTGGAAAAAAACGTATTTTGCCAAGAGCAAGTCTTACAAGCCCCCAGCTGGGGTTGTCAGGGGCAGGCTTGTTGGCATTGTGGCAGCATATGTTTGGTGCCAAGAACACCATTGATTTGCATTTCTTTTATATCAATTTCACAAAGCAGAAATGCTCTCTCTTGTGCAGAAATGATCAAAATGTGAGTGTTGCAATTAATCACAAGTGAAATATATCGGCTGATGAAAAGCCGTAATTCTAGTTGCAAAATTTTGGGTGAAAGTGGGAGCAATCATTTACGACACGCGTAACATCTGCACCATGCTCGCTTTCACTTCTTGATAAATGTGCCGTTAAAGCAGTGTGGCTGGGCTCCATTTGAGAGGAAGAAAAAAAGCTGTATGAATGTTGAGATATTGCAAACGCAATAAGTCACAAAGATTGTCCCTCTGTCTCAAAAACACATACTACATAATGACAAGACATGTAAACTTGAAAAGCGCTTTCATGATTGAAATGGAATTTAAACCGTTGTGATACAGACCAAAGCCTACTAAATTAAAAAAAACTGCATGTGTTGCCTAAACTGGCCTAGAAAGGATCAGGGTTTAATTCAAATTCCACTTTAGAGACATTTCATACAATTTTTTCTTTGGCTGATTTTCTTTTTTATGTAGGTGAATAACCCATACTAGAGCTGAAAAGTAGCATAATAGAACGTGTTGTTATATTGTGTTAAACTTTTCCATGAATTTACAAACCAGAATGCAACTGGGGCAGATCAGTGTGACCAATTGGGACGCCTAATTGATCCAATTACGCAATTAATTGTTTGGTCGGATTAGAGCCTTGAACAGCCTTGTACAGTATCTGTAGAGAGACAGGACTAGCCTTGCCAAGAACTGTTTAACGAGGTCCAGGTTTCTGCTTCCTCAAAGCGGTCTCCAGATGGGTAGGGGACTCGAGACTCACCAATGGCCAAATGGTACAAACCGCCTACTGTGATTCCACAGATTCAGTATCATCCAAGCCCATAGTACAATCTTTCTTTGGTGGTAACTGAGGAACATACAGTACAGTACTTCACCAATAATACAAGAGGTGTTTGTAAAACTCAGAGTAAACAGTTTGTTCAACTATCTCTTGCTGATGCTGAGCAGTGGTAGTTTTACTTTACTTCCTGTTTTCCCTTCTCACTTTCTGTCCTCCATAAGATCCCCAGTGATCAATATGGATGAGGGGAAGGACAGGGCTCCACCAAAGGCTCGGTGGAGAAACCGACCTGTATCTCCTCCTCTTGGAGCCTTGAGTAAGATTCGTTTAATTAGCTAAGTATCCCGCTCTCTCAATACTCCCGTGCAACTCCCAGTCGACTTATCAACACACATCCCCGCGTGGATAGAAGTCGCGATCACAAACACACAACAAAAAATATACCACCGGGAAAATAACTTTTGACAATGACCCCACTTTTCATCAACTTTTTCTCCTTACACCTAGCATTTTTATACCCAGTTCAACAGGCCGAGAAACACAGCACCCCTTTTTTCTCTTCCATAGATAATGATTTACAAAATGCCTCTCATCAAAGAATTCATTAACAACGAACATTAATTAAAAAATAAATGAGTAAACATCAATATCGTATCTCAGCACTGTGGAAGTGAATACATTATGCACAGTAATGATGTTTGAAAGGGGCTTTAGCACCTCTGTGGGACTCTTTTAAACCCCTTACCTCTTAGGCAGTTGCTTATTTTGCAACCCTTTGTTGTTAAACAACAAAGAGAATGGGCTCTCATAATGTTATATTAATCAGCGGATTAATATTTCAATTTGATTTGCTTTATAGTTGAGGTGCTGTTGGCATTTCCATTTTCCCTCCATATGTGCAGCGATGTTAAGTGGTATCATTACCATTTTCTACCTGGGGGTTCGGGAGATAACAGGCCCCAGTGATAGCTCTATTCGAAGGAGGGAGAGGGAGGTTTGGGGAGCACTCATGCATTTTTAAAGGGCCTGTTTGGTGTGCCTTCACGTTCATTTTTCTATAATGGAGCATGCAAACAGCTGAGTCACAGGCTTTCTGCTCGCCACAGGACGGGAAAAAACAAGAACACCTTAGATTCAAATCAAATCAAATGTTATTTGTCACATCCTTGGTAAACAACAGGTGTAGAGACTAACAGTGAAATGCTGACTTACGGGTCCTTCCCAACAATGCAGAGAGAGAAAATAGAAAAATTTAAACATAATAAGACAAATAAATACACAATGGGTAACGATGACTTGGCTATATACACAGGGTACCAGTCCCAAAATCAAGTTGAACATATTCATTATTCCATAATGTTGCTCCTCATACTCTTGGTTAGTAGTGGTGTTTCCTAGCTTTGGTAGAGACTGTGGTTTGGTAGGCTTTGGAGAGGACAGGTAGAACTTTGACAACTCATATATGATACTTCTGATAAAGGCATATGAAGAGTTTCATTCCAAAACGCTATATATCCATTTTCAGAAATGTTGGTAAATTAGCTTTTATTGTTTAAAGAAATTATGAAAGAGATTGGTGTGTTTTTTCACTATCTAAGCATGGCATGGGGTTGTTCAATGACAGACATGTATTTGTTTTAAAATCTATCACTTGATGGTTTCATTACAGAGAGACAAATAATCATGTTTTTATTTGCATAATGCTATATATCCGCCTCACTCTCAGAAAAATAAGTAGTAGTGCTAGGTTTTACACAATCAAATGTAGCAAATAACTATGTTTAATAAAGAACTGTACAATGATACATTCGTGACATCAATATATACAGTATATATATTTATTTATATTCAATAAAGTAATATCTGTATGTAAAACATTTACATTTGACATTTTAGTCATTTATTCATTCATCGTAAGATAGCTACAGGTGGGTGAGACAAACACATGTCACAGTCAAATATACAGAATACAAACATTGCATTCCAGCTAAACAACGGATATATAGCGTTTTGCAAATAAACACATTTTCATACACATCTAAAATCTATGGATAAAAAATGTGAGAACAGTATTATTTTACACACACATGAAGGTACCCATAAGCAATCATTTCTGATGAAAAAACACAAATGTGAAAAATAGAGTTTTGGAAATAAACTCTTCAATGTACACCAATCCAACGTGGCCTGAATGAACTACATAATAAACGGCATGAGTTTTAACATACAGTGGGATACATGACCAACACTTCCTCTAACTAGCCTCTTCAGATCTATAGCTTCGCTGTAATTATACATACACTGTAAAGCGCTTGTGATACTTCATAATTATGTTTAATTAGGCATTTTTATGGTCAAGTGGTAAATCCTTACAAGTAAGAACCCATATCTAATAGTTTAGATATATCATTTAACACATTTTCATAGTGGTGTGACACAAAATATTTACATTTCACACGTCATCGCATGCTTGATGACCACTTTATAAGTGGAAGGCTGTTTACATAAGGCTGGCAATGTTCGTGTTAACTTTAAGGCTAATTTGTCTAATGATGTCAATCCTACTGCTAGCTAATCATACAGCACACCTCTTAAAGAAAACAGAGGTGCAATTACATAATGGTTCATTTGTCATAAACACCACACTGCCATGCAGTAAAAATAAACATAATTGCCTGACAGATTTTGAGTGACAAGTCATTAGATAATTGTTTGCGAAAGCTGATTAGTATGACAGGCATTACTGGAATATAAACGTATCCCCTGGATGCGCAACTAATGCAAACTACTGACATTATAATAAGCAGTGACTTTACTAAAGTATATCTTTGAAATAATTTGACAACATAATGAGCAATGACAAACAATGCAGTTAATGTTGGGACATGTATTGAGATATTGGTCTGAAATAACCTCATCCTTCATGCTGGAATCCATAGCGGTGAAACTGCCACGTCTGTTTGCGATATTACAACAGCAAAGACGTTAAATCAAACAACTAACACTGTTTTATTCCCTCCGACATCATTGCGAGTATGTACTAAGATGTATTTTTACCAGGAATTCCTCAAAACAAAAACAATAACAAATGTGCCTGGGGCGGCCAGTGGCGCTGTTGCCCCTAGTTCGGATTTCAGCTACAAATACTTTTGATAATCATCAGAAAAACACTGTTTGGAATGGAACTGATTCAAAATGTGTGTTTAAAAAAAAAAAACTTTTACCTCAATGTAAACATTAGAGGGACAGTTTTACTTCCTATTCAGACAATGTCCCACCACTGCACCACTTCCTGTACTACAGTAATCACAGCTGATTGGTTAGAGAGCTCATCCTCTGACTCTCTGACCCCTGCTCTTCTGTGTTTATTGGCCCCTAATGGGACAGTTAACTAATGCTCCCTAATTCCCCCAGTGACCGGTGTGTGTGTGTGTGTGTGTGTGTGTGTGGGTGTGTGTGTGTGTGTGGGTGTGTGTGTGTGTGTGTGTGTGTGTGCGTGTGTGTTTGCGTACATCTGTGTGTGTGTGTGTGTGTGTATCTCTCACCCTTCATAATCAGGGGTCTAAACTGAAAAGGCCCCTCTCTCCCAATGAATTGCTCCCAGCTGTGGGCCCCTCATAGCGCTGGCAGCCTCAGCCCTGTCATCGAGCCCCTGCCTATCTGACCTGCTAATTTGGAGCATATGTAAGTGCTCTTAAAGTGGCGGCCCTTTTGACATGCCACAAACAGCAGCTGTGGCAGCTGCCCCCGAGAAAGCTTTATTTAATTCAATTACATCTTTGGGAGATATGTAAACGAGTCGCCGAGGGGGCGTTAGGGTGATGGTGGTGGTGTAAGAGGGATTTGTAAGGAGGGTTAGGTGGGTAGAGGGGGTTTGTGTGGGATGGGGGTCACGGAATGTTGAAACACCCCCTCAAGCCTCCGAAACCGCAGCCCTACCACCCCACCAGCCTTCCCCTTGCCCCCACAGACCCTCCAAGTCCCATTACCCCCCCCCCCCCCCCCCGAGTGTCAAGGCCCAGGTGGCTCGAAAGGCAAATGAAAGGCAACCCTCCTCGCCCTCCCTACCTCCCTACCTCCCTACCTCCCCCCTTCAACAGGGGATAATCAGGGTCAGGATCCTCTGCCACACTGATCAGTGCGTCTCAACCCCCGGGCAGCCCTGCAATTAATGCGCCGTTGAAAGGGAGCGAAAATATTCGCCATCTGGCAATTAGGGTTCATAGGCTTCCTCTCTCTCTCCCTCTCGTTCCCTCTCTGGGCTTTAAATGCAATTGTGATCTTATTCTTACCAGTGCTCCACCAGCGCCTAATACTGGCCCCAGGCCCAGTGGCTGCTCAGTGCTCACAGGGCCTAGCGTTGGAATTAGACACATGTAATCCAGGGCAATTCAGCAGCCCCTCTTAGCCCCTCAATAGACGTATAATAACAACTATCCCTCTTTTCTCTCTCCTCATGTGGAATTCATCCCTCGTTCATCTCGTGCTCTTAGCTCCAGCTGCTTGCGGCCTGAAAAGGTCTGAAAGAGCCTGGTGTCATCAAGATCAAATTAACTCTCACTGCTCGGGAGCAAAGGTTGTCAATGACACCGCGTTTGTTGTTTTACACTTCAATGATGTTATGATTAGTCATTTACCCCCCAACAATGGATGCCGAATGCGTGTGAATGCCCTTTTCGCGTAAAAGAGTGAGAGAGGCTGTTGAAAGACAGTGATTTTGTGTGACGCCAGATTCTTTCCAGGTTTTTGGAGCACATTGTGAGATTCAAAACTGGAGATGACAAATAGAGTGATTAGCTCTGGCATTAATGTAAATGGTTTTGAGTTGCAAATCCTCCACCTCAAAATGTGGGCACTGAGTGAATCACAGGCACAGACAAAGGAGGTACATATCTGAGGAATCTGTAGGTCACAGTTCATTTGGGTTACTCAAAACTCCAGAGCATACAGTGAACCTGTGAATGTCAAGCAGTAGCCTAGGACAGTGTCTCATGAATTGATTTAAATGAATACATTTCCCCCAAAAATATATGGAATTTTAGAAAATACTGTCATTTGTTCTCCTGTCTACCTTCTGAAGTGGCATGTAAATCATATTGTCAGTCATCCAAAGAATTCCATCGTCCTTTGATAAACGGAGGAAACAGAAGATCAAGTTAGTTTGACGGAGTCTGTCTCGACAACAACACCTGTACGTTCAACAAAGTCGACTCGACAAGGTGGTAGCCTATCATGTCCCCCTTGATCTTGTGACCCCGATCTCTCGCTGTAATTGCTAGCATCATCCCTACAGCGTCCCACCACCATTGTTGCTTTCCACATTGGGATAATTACACACATTGAATTATTAACAGTCATTATCAAAGCTTGTGCTTAACTTGTTTTGCTGTAGTGTAAGGTTCCTGTGATCTCAGGCAGTCATTACTTATTAACCGACTGGATGCTTTTCCCCAGTCGGAATGTGTAGACGTGTGGCTCTAAACATGCACCCATCCTGTATGCCCCTATTTTAACTTGAACTAAACGGAAGAAAAAATATTAGGGTTATTCCGCGCGCTAATAAAACTAAGTGAAAATGTCTATTTATTGGCCCAGATGAAATCATTATCATAAGGGGAAATTAATTAAACCAGCATTTTGAATTGACTGTGTACATAGCTGAGAAGCCGTTTTCTCAGGCCTAGTAGTGCTTAATGCCTCTGTTTCTTCAGGGCCCGGCCCACTGACGTTTTTAACCCTGGTGGAGATAAGCTCATTCCAACAGAACACATGGAGACAAAGGTTATATAGGAAAGACTATTGGGGCTATTTAATGTTAGAAAGACTATTCAGGTTACTTCATGTAGAAAAGACTATGGGCTCTATTCAAACCGTATCACGGAAGATCAGCGTTATAGAATGATTTAAATTTAAAGGCAATGTTCCCACGTTAGCGGAGACTGCATTCACGGTAAACTCTGCATATGTCGGCTCAATCAGAAATGACTTTTACATTTCTATCTCACTTCAGCAATACAGGTTCTACTTCATGTAGAAAATACTATTGGGGCTACACTATGTAGAAAATACTATTGGGGCTACACTATGTAGAAAATACTATTGTGGCTACTCTATGTAGAAAATACTATTAGGGTTACTCTACATAGAAAATACTATTGGGGCTACTCTTTGTAGAAAAGAGTATTGGGCCTACTTTATGTAGAAAATACTATTGAGGTTACTCTATGTAGAAAATACTATTGGGGTTACTCTATGTAGAAAATACTATTGGGGTTACTCTATATAGAAAATACTATTGGGGCTACTCTATGTAGAAACTAGTATTGGGCCTGCTTTATGTAGAAAATACTATTGGGGTTACTCTATATAGAAAATACTATTGGGGCGACTCTATGTAGAAACTAGTATTGGGGCTACTTTATGTAGAAAATACTATTGGGGCTATTCTATGTAGAAAATACTATTGGGGTTATTCTATATAGAAAATACTATTGGGGCTTATCTATGTAGAAAATACTATTGGGGCTACTTTATGTAGAAAATACTATTGGGGTTACTCTATATAGAAAATACTATTGGGGCTACTTTATGTAGAAAATACGATTGGGGCTACTCTATGTAGAAAATACTATTGGGGTTACTCTATATAGGAAATACTATTGGGGCTACTCTATGTAGAAAATACTATTGGGGCTACTTTATGTAGAAAATACTATTGGGGCTACTCTATGTAGGAAAGACTATGTGGGCTACTCTATGTAGGAAAGACAATGTCCTTTTATACACTGTTAAAAATATAAATATAATACATCCTGTTGTCTGTTCTTGCAGTACAGTTCCTGCAGAAAAGATTGAACAAAATTGTAGGAGGGAAGGTGTTCAGCATATACAGCAATTGCAAAAACAAATTCTAAAAATCTGGTTACTTTTTTTTTCACTACTGGTAATTTAAGTGCAATTTAATGGTTTTTCTGCAATAAAAATATGGGTCACTCATTTTCAAATGGAATAACACAGAATCTGCTAAACGGGACTTTCACCTCACCATATTTGACTAAAGGTAATCTTCAGTAATAGCCACCTGGCTCTAAATCCAGCTGCATCCAAATGTAATCAACTATGGAAATAGCAAGACAAACATTGAGGAAAGAAACCGTGACGGACAACTGTGACCTGAGATATTTCTGCCCCTCCCTGACTGTGCACTCGGGCTCCAGATAGTGACTCAAAATAACCTGAAGTCATGAAAAGATGCGACCAGAGTAGGTATCGCCTGTCAAAACACATCAGACCAGAGCTAAAGAGAGTTGTGATGAGGCCCTTTCATAAGCACTTACACAAAGCACAAGCAGTGACAACCACACATGCTTAGAGGAGAAGAGAGTAGGGGAGAGAGAGAGACTGCCACCGCAGTGGATCAACACAAGCCCTTTTTGCACATGCAAATGTGGCGCGAGTGGCACGCCGAGCTGCAGCCAGCCGTGATGGGCAAGTGCCAAGTTGCCAACCGGCCCCTCACCTGCATGTCCCCCTCTCCTCTCCACTCCCTTCTGCCCTCCTCTCCCCTCATTTCTCCTCTCTACTATATTGGATACTATAGTCTCCTCTCCCCCTCCTCTGTCTCTACTCTCTCATAAATCTCTCTCCCCCTTCTCTCTCATCTTTCCTCTCTCCACGTTAACCAATCACCAATCACCTCGTCTCCCCTCATTCTCCTCCCAGCATTGAACAAATGGGTAATAAGCACCACTTTGTACCTCTCTGTCTCTCACCCCTTGTTCCTCTCTTAAGATACAGAGTGAAAAGTCTGATTAAATAATCATTGGAGAAGCGGCACGCATGGTTTTCCCCCTGCTCCTCACCTTGGGGACATATTGTCCCCTGTCACTGGAACCTCGGGGACAGAAGGAGACACCGTGGGGAGGCTCAGCGGGGGAGCGAGGAGCTGATGAAACGAAGATCGGGTAATGAAGGCATGGCCCATGGCTTCCGCGGCTCTGCCATATGTTTCACCAAATGCAAATTGCCCCCAATTCAAATAACTTTTTCATCTTGATATATGCAAATGTGTTTATAAATACTGGCTTATAAATATAGCATTACACTTTTAAAGAGGAAGCTTAAATCCTTTCTTACTCGTTGTTGTTGTCGGGGGCGACGTGTGACATAGGTAATGAAAAGGCTAGGACACATGGATGCTTAATGGTGTCCCATGGGACAGGAAGTCACCTGGCCCATAAGGGAGAGCCAATAAGAACAAGCCCAGTAAACGCATTTACCAATCAAAATAGGCACACTTATCTAGTGAACCAATGAACATTTTAAAAACGTCCAGTTAGCAATGAGCTATTGAGGTTGTCTGACCTGGGCAAATGCACTATATGACATAAATTACCAATATTCAAAATACCATGTCTATTAAAAAACTGGAGCGTGTACAGTACTTAGCTGGGAGGGATGAACCTGAAACGTCAACATCAAAGATGGAAAATGTTAAATAATGATAAAGCGATGATTGCACTCTAATTAACTTGATTGAGCTACCCAGGAGCTCAAGAGCCTATATTTCAGCTCCAACTTGGGAAACTTTGCAATATGTCATCATATAAGAAAAGCTTGCAAACTCAATTCACATCTTATATATGCAGCCTACATGTGTCATACTAACCCTGAAGAAGGCACAATGATGCCGAAACGTTAGTGTTTTATCCAGTTTATATATATAGAGCGTGTGCAACTCTCTTTATTTATTTTTTATATACTAACCGTGGTCAACACAGTTTCAATGAAGATCACTCAAGTAAAATGTCTTTAACATATCAAACTGAAGCAATAATGAGATAATGATAATCAAAAGTCAATTATCATAATAACTGCAAGTGACATAAAGTTTCCCGCATAGCTTTTCCTACATAAAGTATCCCACAGTCTTCCCTACATAAAGTATCCCACATAGTCTTTCCTACATAAAGTAGCCCACATAGTTTTTCCTACATAAAGTATCCCACTTAGTCTTTCCTATATAAAGTATCCCACATAGTCTTTCCTACATAAAGTATCTCACATAGTCTTTCCTACATAAAGTATCCCACATAGTCTTTCCTACATAAAGTATCCCACATAGTCTTTCCTACATAAAGTATCCCTCATCGTTTTTCCTACATAAAGTAGCCTACATCGTCTTTCCTATATAAAGTATCCCATATAGTCTTTCCTATATAAAGTATCCCACATAGTCTTTCCTATATAAAGTATCCCACATAGTCTTTCCTACATAAAGTAGCCTACATCGTCTTTCCTACATAAAGTATCCCACATAGTTTTTCCTACATAAAGTATCCCACATAGTTTTTCCTACATAAAGTATCCCACATATTTTTTCCTACATAAAGTAGCCTACATCGTCTTTCCTATATAAAGTATCCCACATAATCTTTCCTACATAAAGTATCCCACATAGTATTTCCTACATAAAGTAGCCTACATCGTCTTTCCTACATAAAGTATCCCACATAGTCTTTCCTATATAAAGTATCCCACAAAGTATTTCCTACATAAAGTATCCCACATCGTTTTTCCTACATAAAGTATCCCACATAGTTTTTCTTACATAAAGTAGCCTACATAGTCTTTCCTATATAAAGTATCCCATATAGTCTTTCCTATATAAAGTCTCCCACATAGTCTTTCCTATATAAAGTATCCCACATAGTCTTTCCTACATAAAGTAGCCTACATCGTCTTTCCTACATAAAGTATCCCACATAGTTTTTCCTACATAAAGTATCCCACATAGTTTTTCCTACATAAAGTATCCCACATAGTTTTTCCTACATAAAGTAGTCTACATCGTCTTTCCTATATAAAGTATCCCACATAATCTTTCCTACATAAAGTATCCCACATAGTCTTTCCTACATAAAGTAGCCTACATCGTCTTTCCTACATAAAGTATCCCACATAGTCTTTCCTATATAAAGTATCCCACATAGTCTTTCCTATATAAAGTATCCCACAAAGTCTTTCCTACATAAAGTATCCCACATAGTTTTTCCTACATAAAGTATCCCACATAGTTTTTCCTACATAAAGTAGCCTACATAGTCTTTCCTATATAAAGTATCCCACATAGTCTTTCCTACATAAAGTATCCCACATAGTTTTTCCTACATAAAGTAGCCTACATTGTCTTTCCTATAAAAAGTAGCCTACATAGTCTTTCCTATAAAAAGTAGCGTACACAGTTTTTTTTCTATAACCTTTGTCTTTATCTCATTTGTCATGACCTTTTATAACCTGTCATAAAAGGCATTGTGTCATTCATACAACAGCCTTATCAGGCTGCTTCCAGTTGGGCAGCTTCGCAGTCTGGGGTTAGCAGGTGTCAGTCGCCTGAGAGGTGATCACATTGTCACAGTGCATGCTGGTTCCCTTGGAGATGGCACCTGAGTCTGTGTTGCCTGTGCCAACATCTTCATCATCACCCGCAGCAACAGCGGCCGGCAGCTCGGGATGGGACCATGTGGCTTACAGGCCAAGTGGGTTAGCTGTTAGCGAGGTCTCTGAGAGCTAACGAGGTACAGTTACATGTATTCTGCTATGTCTAGGTAACATTTTTTTTGTGTGTCCACCAGAAAACCATCAGGAGAGTGTGACTGAATGGCAAAACAATGCATTTGGTTTGGTTTTAGTATGTAAGAAATAAGAACTAGACCGTATGAGTTTGTGCAGCTGTCGTTACTGCCACTAGGCTTGACACTGACAGTGCTGGTTGGGGCTCTGGCTGAGACTGGTGAGCTCACTGGCCAGGTATAGTCAATGGGTGAGAAAGACCAGCCTGTGAGACAGACGAGGCTATGGGACATGAGAGAAAAGGCATGGGCCATTTCAATGACTGCATTTGACTATGGTCAATGATGTATAAACAGACAAAACAAAAACTTGAGAGAGAGTGAGAGTTAGAGTGAGAGATAGATAGATAGATAGATAGATAGATAGATAGATAGATAGATAGATAGATAGATAGATAGATAGATAGATAGATAGATAGATAGATAGATAGATAGATAGATAGATAGATAGATAGATAGATAGATAGATACTGTATATAGAGAGCGAGAGAAAGAAAGATAGAAAGAGAGAGCGAGAGAGAGAGAGAGAGAGAGAGAGAGAGAGAGAGAGAGAGAGAGAGAGAGAGAGAGAGAGATTCAGTTAAGTCATGCCTGGGCCTATTTGGGTAGCTAAGAGAAAGTTCAGTATTGATAGATGAGGTGTGGTGTGGTTATTGTATCCTCCAGGTTCACAGTCAGCTCATTAGCCTGTGTGCTCCAGCGCTAATTTGGGGGGTTATGAACTGGATGTTAATTAATCACACCGCTCGCAGATACTGACGGCCCGGCGTGCGACTGTGAGCATGCATACAAAGCAGCTGCGAACGCTGCTGCTGCACATGTACTCTCTCAAGTGTTGTTGTTTGTGGAAGAAGAACACAGAGCAAACTGCAAAGTGTTACTGCGGTCTGTGGTGTGCCACAGTGCCAGGTTGAGAAAAAACAACAACAGAAAAGCAGTTTCAAAGGGCTTAGGAAAGTGACATTTGGTAGAATGACTGAAATGAATGGTTGAATATCTAAAATGACAGTTTTTTTGTTTGAGTAGAGTGCTTATATTCAGTGGCCCTTGCTTATGTTGGTTCAAAACAAAAGTTTTATCATTGGGCTCTTCAAAGTTAACTCTACACAATATTCAGAGAATAATATAGCAATGTCCAAAGATACATGCCTAAAGCACATAGTATACAGGAAAACAGACAGACAAATACACAGACATACTGTTTATCAACATGTAAAACTAGATTGAGGGCTCCGTTCAGTGTTCATAGGAGTTACAATAGCGCCCTCTGCTGAATGTTTGATGGATAAAACCAAGCGATTTCACCATCAGTCAGGTGCCATTGTGTTGTATGGTGGAGGACTACAAAAATGACCACAGTGATGATGATGATGATGATGATGATATGAAAATAAAGAGCTGAGATGCTCTGAAAAGACATCTGTAGTAAAACAATGGGAAAACAACGTACAGACTACACTGTACAACAATGAGAACTCATGCTGCCAATTAAGCAGAGTGTTGATTAGTACAGTAGGAATCACTTGCTAGTACATTAAGGGGGATGGGTGTGGGGGCTGGGTGTTCGGGAGCATCCCTGTAACACACTAACAGAAACAATGAAAGTCATTCAACACTATACAAGGAGAGAGCTAGTTTACAGTAACACAATATCAGGAACCCTGCCGTTCACATGACAATAGTATGAAAGGCTGTGACACTGATAGCTGATCTGATCATATTAAATCAGAATATCTAACTATTTTGATGTATGGGGATTTACACTTTACAATATGTTATTGTAATACCTATGTATTTACATGGTGAGTCCTATATAAAAAACGGTATAACAATGTGTACCTACACTGTAATGACACTTTATCTGCCGATGTAAGAAGTACCATGTAAATATAGGTATGCATATTAGGGACACTTCAATCAAAGGCACGTTGTCGACAGTGCACTATCAACTATGTGCCTTTAGAAGGCAATTTCCCTGATGTTCGCGAAGATCATATTCATGGTAAACACTGGGATGTTGGCTCAAGTGTAACTTACCTTTAAAAATCATGTGCAGTGTGTATACCGACAACTCGCCTTTGATTGAATCCTGGTCTTATTGTAAAGTGGGACCCGACAAAATGTCTGCAGCCACACCTTTCTACAATAGGGGGCAGTATAGCATCAAATAACTGCTGAAAACCAACAACCCTCTTAATATGAAGAAAATAAATAGAAAGAAAAGAAGAGGATGACCCTCTTAAAGGAGTAGTTCACTATTTTACAATTTGACGCTAGATGGTTTCTCACCCTTAAAGTAGCCTATGGGCCAGGAGAAACTGTAATCCATAGTTCAAAATGTTGCTAACTTTATCCACCACAAGCTAACAATCAATGGAAGTGATGGGGGCATGTGACCATGTAAAATAAAAAATGGCCAAATCACTTTTAAGTAACATCAAACCAAATATGGAGTTGATTTGATTTGTTTTTTGCATGCTCACATGCCCTCATCCCTTCCATTGATTGTTAGCTTGTGGTGGCTAAGGTTAGCTGAAGTTTGTAGTGGCTGTTTAAAGAAAACTGAACCATGGATTATCGTTTATCTTGGCCCATAGATTACTTTCAGGGCGAGGAACCATCTAACATCAAGATGTAAAATAGTGAACTACTCCTTTAAAAATAAACCTTTTACTACTTTTTCAGAATAACATAATATCCACAAACGAATAAAACTGTAAATCTCCACTGTTTGTATATATCTTTTAATTATAGCCAAGCCATGCTACATACGGCAATATATACCAGAAATACAGCAAGGTGCTGTGAAGGACTTGCTGTGAAGGACTTCAACTCATCAGTCTAATTTCATGCCTAAAGTTCACAGGTCAGTTTTGCCCCACTGTGCCAACCCTGAAGGCAATGCAAGGAGGTTGTTAAAAATGAAAATAACATCAAAGGGATAAAGCCATTGACATTATTCTAATTACATTTGAAGCACCGTGAACCGCCATTAAAAAAAAAGCTTCCCCCTTTCAAAACACAAATATTGGTAGTAGATTATTCCCCGTAGTCTATAGACAGTCTCACAGGCTAATTTCACATAGGCACCAAATATTATGCTGCTATCCACTTACTAAGCTGCCTTAAGAGAATAGCATTAAGAGAGGCTGGGGTGCATGAGCACTCACCAAAACACATTTCTCAAATACATCTCCTTACAGCACTCAGTGATGTTTACCCCTAACAAATCCTAGAAGTCTCTCTCTCTCTCTCTCTCTCTCTCTCTCTCTCTCTCTCTCTCTCTCTCTCTCTCTCTCTCTCTCTCTCTCTCTCTCTCTCTCTCTCTCTCTCTCTCTCTCTCTCTCTCTCTCTCTCTCTCTCTCTCTCTCTCTCTCTCTCTCTCTCTCTCTCTCTCTTCCCTCTCTCTTCCCACTCTCTCTCCTCCTACTGACAGTAGAAACATTCCCTCCAGACACTTGGCATAAACCAAAGGAGTGGGAATGTATGCATCGGTTGTAATTGCTGAATTATGAATTCCTCTGCACAGCACTGCTGTTGATTTTGCCCTCTCCCAATTCCCCAGTGCATCCATATCAAAGAGGTTTATTTGTATGCTTTATTGTTGAAAACCACAGTTAATGTTAGTCCTCTGGCCCCTCTGCTCCAAAAGCACACACTGGAATTGTCTTCTAAAGTCATGAATAATTTATGAAGTGAACGGTCTAGAGTTTAGGCCATAGTTAATGTGGGCAGAGGATATGTAGTCTTTGGGGGATTGATGCAAATATGGGAAAGCATTACTCAATAAATTACCCCATGAGATCATCTTAAAGATAGCCAAAATATGACTTTGAAGGGGAAATATTACTTTGAATCCATTAAATGGTTTAACCCTGTTTTAAGATCCCCAGGAGTTTTTCATATTAATGGATCATATGTAGCACATACCACTGGAATCTTGCAGTATTACAGCAGATATTACAATATTACAGCGGAGCCTCATAAGCCACAAATGATCAAAATAGCATGCTTCATATCTCAAATATTTTCATTTATAAGTAAGTGTTGCATCCATTCAACTGGATACACTAAATAACGAATGTTCAGTGTATAGTCTACATTCTCCTGAAAATATACATTTGAAGCATTCCTAAACTTGACCATCAACCTCCTATTGGAGTGATTGGCCTGAAGACATGTTGATGTCCATTTTGGGAGGACATAACTGAATACCCACACTGTGAAGAATTATTGGGCTATAAGCAACATTTCTATTTGAAGGTGTAGGAGGAAGTATCCCCATAAAAGTGCCACTCCTAATACTTAAGTGCTGCTAAACACTGCTCTCTATAGTCATTTGCTGATCTAAGGTCAGTCTTGTGCACTGTAATATGCGCTAGCAAACACTGGATTAAGGGAGCATAAACTGATTCTAGATCTGTGATTAATTAAGGGCAACTCAGAGCAGTGATTTAATACAATGCACTCCCTACCCTCACCTCACCTGACCCACACTGCACCAGCCACAGAGTCCTCACACCTCTCTCTTCAGTAACTCTGTGGAATGTAGCTTATGGTACAGCCTGTCACCACTATGCTTTTACACAACTCAACCAATAACAAAGGCCGCCATTGGAAGTCCTCAAGTTCCAGGCAACTATATCTCTGAAGAATTGTAGTTCCACGCAAGCATATCTCAGAAAACAGGGAGAGCAACTAGCATGCTATAGTTCAGTCCACAATAATAAAGTATTATTTCTTGATGATAAGAATATACTGTTAACTTAACATTAAACTAGAGCTGGCTATTAAGGATATTAACACAAATAGTGGAAGGTTAAGGAGTTTCATGCTGCGTTTGTTTAATGCTGTAAGAAATAAAGTCATTTTTTATGTTGCGGTTCAGTAGAATGAGTGATGACTAACTCGTATTGCTCTCCTCCACGCCCTCCCCTCCTCTTGCCCCTCTTCCTCCTTCCTCTTTGCTCCTCTCCTTTATTGACTCCTTCTCTTTAAGCATCCTGTCTCTCTCCCTCCTCAACGCCTCCCTTTCTTTTTCTAGCTTCTTCCTCTCTTTTTCTATGGCCTTTAACACTTCACTCATAAACATCTGTGCCAAGTCAATGACCTTCATTTCTTTCTTCATCTTTTTCTCTTCTCTCTTTCTCTTTTCTTTAAACTTCTCTCTCTCCTTGAGCATCTCCTCCTTTTCAAGTAACATCTCCATTAGCTCCTTCTCAATGTGCTCACCAGCGTCCTTCATCTCCAACCTCTCCTCCCTAAGCTCATCTTCCTCTTTCTCCAACATCTGTCTGTACGACACCGCCTGCACTCTTTGTCTCCTCAAATCATTTCTTTCTCTCGCAATCTGCCTTTTCTCATTTTTTATGTTCTCCATCTCCTTCTGAATCCCCTCTTTCTCTTCATTTAACTGCGCCCTGTCTTCTCTGAACACTTCCAATCCCTCCAAGACTATCCCCTCGTGTTCGTGTAACTTCTCCCACTTTTCCTTCATCCTCATAATCTCCTCCTTCATCTCCTGTTCCTTTCTGTCCATCGCCACCTTACTCCTGTCAAGTTTCTCCTCTCTTGCTGATAATCTTGCCACAATGGCGGCTTTTGCTTTCTTCATCCGTTCTCCCTCTGTTCTGTAGTAATCTTCCCCTTTCTCTTCGCTCTCGCTGTCTCTTGTCACCTTCTCCCCCATCTCTCCCTCCATTCTTTCCTTTGATCTGGCCATCCTGGACTTTCTTTTCACTTGTCCTCTTTCATGTGATCCACAGACATCACGAGCTGCTTGTTGAAAGAAAGACAATCAGTGAGAAAGTGGACACACAAACAACTGTACACACAGAACCTGTCATGGGCCTCTCACTCCACCGGGTTACCACCTTAATTTTCTTCCACTCTGCTCACCACTCTCTCTACTCAGCCTAACTAGCTCCACCTGTCCCTGCTCTGCTCTGCTCTAATTACTCTGCCAGCTGCGCTGCATTACCCACTACCTCTCCCAGTATTTAAGGCCCTGTCTTTCAGCTCTCCGGTGTCAGATCGTCTGCAAAGCTCACACCCGGAACCTGTTTGCTCGCGCTTCTGGCTCACCCTGGTTTTGTGACCCCGGACCTGCCTGTTTTTTGGATACTCTTCTGCCTCAGGAGATCCAGACCTGCTTCTGCCATTACGACTCCTGACTACTCTTCTATCCCGGTAACTCTGACCAGCCTTCTGCCTTGCTACTACGTATTTTGGATTTCCCTTGAACTGTACTGCTGCCTGGTTTCATTCCGCCCTGTTGTGTCTGTGTCTCCCCCCCCCCAGGACTTCTGGACCACCCACCACCGGCTTCATAGGACGCATCGCTGCCACTGGGGGGGGCACAGACCCAGCGCATTGGACGGGATCCCTGTTACCCCTGGAGCCTTCATTCACTCCCTACTTCCCTTTTCCCTTAAGTTTAATAAACTTTCTGGTGTGACGCAATTGTGGTCCTCTGGTCGTCTGTCTGAACCGTGACAGTACGATCTGACCATTATGGACTCAGCGCACACTTTCCCCGACATGGAAACCGATGAGCATGAGCAGCAGTTCCAGCAGCAGCAACAACAACTCGCCATGATCATTCAACTCCTCACCAACCTTACCCCAGCCAGTCTGCCCACCAGCCCAGCCCCCGAGTTACCTGCCCCGGTCATTGCAGCCGCTGCTCCGGAACCCAAGATTGGAAACCCCGAGCGGTTCAACGGCGATTCAACCCAGGTCCGGCCATTCCTGACTAGCTGCCGACTTCAGTTCTCCTTGCAGCCAAGGACCTTCGCCACGGAGGGGGCTAAAGTTGGGTATGCCATCACTCACCTGACGGGCCGAGCTCGACTCTGGGGAACAGCAGAGTTCGAACGTCAAACCCCCGCATGTGCAACCTTCGACCTGTTTGCTGAGGAGATGCTGAAGGTGTTTGACCTGGATTCACCCACCGCAGAGGCGTCTCGTGAACTGTTCAGTATTCGACAAGGCAGACGTACAGTCGCAGACCATTCCATCGACTTCCGAACCCTGGCTAGACAAAGTTCTTGGAACACACCATCGTTGGTGGACGCGTTCTTCCATAGTTTGGCTGACTATATCAAGGACGAGTTGGTCTCCCATGAACTGCCTTCCACTCTTGATGAAGCCATCGCACTGACTGTCAGGATCGACAGAAGGATACAGACCCGTCGTCGTGAGAGGGGGCGCCAAGGTCCACCTACTACCGGCATTCGGAGAGATCCGACTGGGCTCCTGTCATCTACTGCCACTCACCCAGGTCAGCTTGATCAGTCTGAGCCTATGGAGATTGGGCGAGCCTCCCTCACTCCTGCAGAGCGCCAGCGCCGCTTCACCTCAAACCTCTGCCTCTATTGTGGAGGTGATGGACATCGTGTGGTAACCTGCCCTTTAAAGGGCCGAAGCTCACCGGGCGTAGGGGGAGTCCGGTTGAGTTCAATGACCATCCAGTCCTCCGACCGCAAACCCCTGCTGCAAGTTCACCTCCGCCTCTCTGACTCAACTCACACCCTGGCTGCTCTGGTGGATTCTGGCGCCGAAGCCAACATAATGGACATCAAGCTGGCACGCCAACTGGGACTGGAGAACCTCCGTTTGACACCTCCTATTCCTGCCCGGGCACTGGACGGACACTTACTCGGATCGGTCACTCATGTCACGGCCCCGGTCTCGATGGGTCTGTCCGGAAACCATCAAGAAACTATCCAGTTTCACCTGCTCCCCTCTCCAGGCCAACCCCTCATCCTGGGTTACCCATGGCTCCGCCGGCACAACCCTCAGCTCGACTGGGTGACCGGGGTGATCAGGGAGTGGGGAGAGGACTGCCACCGAACCTGCCTGCTTGCTGCCGCACTACCCCCTCGGCCAGTACCTACTAACTCCGCTCCTGACCTCTCCAATGTCCCAGAATGCTACCATGGTCTCAGAGAGGTGTTTAACAAAGCAAGAGCCACATCTCTGCCCCCTCACCGACCGTACGACTGTGCCATCGACCTCCTCCCTGGAACAGCTCCTCCAAGGGGTCGTCTTTATTCGTTGTCTGCTCCTGAAAGAAAGTCCATGGAGGACTACATCAATGGCTCTCTGTCCGCAGGATTAATCCGTTCATCTTCATCTCCTGCTGGTGCTGGCTTCTTCTTTGTGGGGAAGAAGGACGGATCTCTTCGCCCCTGCATCGACTACAGGGGACTCAACGACATCACAGTGAAAAACCGTTACCCTCTGCCTCTGCTCACCTCTGCTTTTGAGTTGCTCCAGGGAGCCACTGTTTTTACCAAGTTGGATCTCAGAAACGCTTACCACCTAGTGCGGATCCGGGAGGGAGATGAATGGAAAACCGCATTCAATACACCAACAGGCCACTACGAGTATCTGGTTATGCCTTTTGGCCTCACCAATGCTCCTGCTGTGTTCCAGGCTCTAGTGAATGATGTACTGCGGGACATGTTAAACAAGTTTGTCTTCGTTTACCTGGATGACATCTTAATTTACTCCAGAAACCTGTCTGAACACACCCGCCATGTCCAGCAAGTCCTTCATCGTCTTCTGGAGAATTCCCTCTACGCCAAGGCAGAGAAATGTGAGTTTCACGTCAAGACAGTGGCCTTCCTGGGGTACATAGTGGCAGAGGGAAGTATCCAAATGGATCCTGCCAAAGTATCAGCAGTCACTTCATGGCCTGTTCCGGAGAACAGAAAGAAGCTGCAACAGTTTCTGGGGTTTGCTAACTTCTATAGGAAGTTTATCCGGAACTACAGTACCGTTGCTGCCCCTCTCACTGCTCTAACCAGCAACAAGCAACCCTTCACCTGGACCCCAGCAGCCGACAAAGCCTTCAGTACCCTCAAGGTGAGGTTCACCTCCGCTCCCATCCTCCAGATGCCTGATGTGGACCGGCAATTCATTGTGGAGGTGGACGCCTCGGATGTGGGAGTTGGTGCTGTGATTTCTCAGTGGGCTGCGGAGGATAGGAAGCTCCATCCCTGTGCCTTTTTCTCACGTCGGTTGTCCCCCTCTGAGTGTAATTACGACATAGGGAACCGTGAGCTGCTGGCTGTGAAGCTTGCCTTGGAGGAGTGGCGTCACTGGCTGGAGGGGTCCACCATTCCATTTCTCGTTTGGACCGATCATAAGAACTTGGAGTACATCCGCACGGCCAAACGGTTGAACTCCAGGCAGTCCCGCTGGGCCCTGTTCTTCACCAGGTTTAATTTCACTCTGTCATACCGGCCTGGATCACGCAACACCAAGCCAGACGCCCTCTCCCGTCAATTCCAGAAGGATGACACCCCCTCCAAGGACCCTGTGTCGATTCTGCCAAGTCCCTGCATCGTTGCAGCTCTGACCTGGGCTGTTGAGGAACAGGTGCTGGAGGCTCTCCGTAACCAGCCAGGTCCCAGCACTTGCCCAGCTGACCGCCTTTTTGTCCCCGAAGACCTGAGGTCCCAGGTCATTCAGTGGGGACATGACTCCCGCCTAGCTTGTCACCCTGGCTCCACCCGCACTTACAACCTGCTCGCCCAGAGGTTCTGGTGGCCCTCTCTGAGGAAGGATGTACGGGAATTCGTCCAAGCCTGCCCCATCTGCAACCAACACAAGTCGTCCTGCCAGCCCCCAGCCGGATTGCTGCAGCCCCTGCCTGTGCCCAGACGTCCCTGGTCTCACATCGCCCTTGACTTTGTCACGGGGCTGCCCCCTTCAAGTGGCATGACCGTCATTCTCACCATCGTTGACCGTTTCAGCAAGATGGCACACTTCATTCCCCTCCCCAAGCTCCCAACCGCCAAGGAGACCGCCCAGGTGGTCCTGGAACACGTCTTCCGGATCCACGGACTGCCAAAGGATGTAGTTTCTGACCGTGGTCCACAATTCTCCTCCGCTTTTTGGAAGGAGTTCTGTCACCTGCTGGGAGCCACAGTCAGTCTGACTTCCGGATTCCATCCCCAATCCAATGGGCAGTCAGAGCGGGCTAATCAGGAGCTCGAGAAGGCACTGCGATGCATGACTTCACGCAACCCCCACTCCTGGTCGCAGCAATTGACATGGGTGGAGTACGCACACAATTCTCTGACCTGCTCTGCCATCGGTATGTCCCCTTTCCAATGTGTTTATGGATACCAGCCTCCTCTATTTGCCAGCCAGGAGGAGGAGGTTACTTGCCCATCTGCACTTGCTTTTGCCCGTCGATGTCGCCGCACCTGGTCACAAGCCCGAGCCACACTCCTCAGGTCCGTTGCCAGCTACACTACCGGGGCCAACCGTCGGAGAATTCCTGCTCCCACCTACCATGTTGGTCAAAGGGTGTGGTTGTCATCGAAGAACCTGCCACTCAGGGTGGAGTCGCAGAAGCTGGCACCTCGGTTCATTGGCCCATTCCCTATCATAAGAGTGATTAGCCCAACTGCTGTCCGGCTCCAACTGCCTAATTCCCTGAGGGTGCACCCCACTTTCCATGTGTCTAAGATTAAGCCCATCCATGAGAGTCCGCTGGTCCCTGCTGCGCCTGGTCCTCCTCCTCCACGGCTCGTCGATGGTGGTCTGGTTTACACCGTCCGCCGCCTGCTTCGGTCCAGACGGAGGGGTAGGGGTCTCCAGTACCTCATTGACTGGGAGGGCTATGGACCTGAGGAAAGGACCTGGGTGCCAGCTAGTCGGATTGTGGATAGGACTCTCATCACCGCTTTCCACCAACGGCATCCTGATCAACCTGCAATCCGTAGGGGCCGCCCCAGAGGGGTCCCTAACCGTCCGGCCCGCTCGGCTTCCTGTTCTGTGCCTGATCCTGTCTCGGGACCTGTCCCATCTCCCGACCACGGCCCTCCGGCTTCCTCCGAGGATGAGGACGTTCACTCGGACCGTTCGGAGGAGTTCTAGCCCTCCTCCGGCTCCCCTCCTCCCGCCCGGCGTGGTGTTGCTCTTGGGACTTCTGGGGCCGTCCCTTGGGGGGGGGGTTCTGTCATGGGCCTCTCACTCCACCGGGTTACCACCTTAATTTTCTTCCACTCTGCTCACCACTCTCTCTACTCAGCCTAACTAGCTCCACCTGTCCCTGCTCTGCTCTGCTCTAATTACTCTGCCAGCTGCGCTGCATTACCCACTACCTCTCCCAGTATTTAAGGCCCTGTCTTTCAGCTCTCCGGTGTCAGATCGTCTGCAAAGCTCACACCCGGAACCTGTTTGCTCGCGCTTCTGGCTCACCCTGGTTTTGTGACCCCGGACCTGCCTGTTTTTTGGATACTCTTCTGCCTCAGGAGATCCAGACCTGCTTCTGCCATTACGACTCCTGACTACTCTTCTATCCCGGTAACTCTGACCAGCCTTCTGCCTTGCTACTACGTATTTTGGATTTCCCTTGAACTGTACTGCTGCCTGGTTTCATTCCGCCCTGTTGTGTCTGTGTCTCCCCCCCCCCAGGACTTCTGGACCACCCACCACCGGCTTCATAGGACGCATCGCTGCCACTGGGGGGGGCACAGACCCAGCGCATTGGACGGGATCCCTGTTACCCCTGGAGCCTTCATTCACTCCCTACTTCCCTTTTCCCTTAAGTTTAATAAACTTTCTGGTGTGACGCAATTGTGGTCCTCTGGTCGTCTGTCTGAACCGTGACAGAACCAAGCCAATGATAAACAACAAACAGAAGATACACAAACCCTCAACATAGCTGGTTTTGCACTTACTTCACATAAGATGGTCTCCTTACAGTCTTGTCTAGTGGCCTTTTCTTGCTCAGTCAGTGGCCTACAGATGTGATGAACACAATGCATCATGTATTGTCAATAGATGACTTAGAAATGGTTGTCATGGTGATGATGATTTCTAGAATGATGCAGGAGTGCCAACATTCTGAATGTATAAACTTTAGAATAAATGGGAAGAGCAGGACATGCAACCCAGAACACACACACGAACACGCACACACACACGCACACACATACACACACACACACAAACACACACCTGATGCTCTAATCCTGGGTCATTACACTCAAAAGTATCATACTGACAACTGTAATTTCAGCAAAGCTGAAAATGACAGAGGCCTACTATATAATACTATCTTTGAATGAGACCACAGGCAGGTAGGTACCTATAGCAGTCAATGTTTAGCACCACTACATGTAATGACTGTTGTGTTAGACTGCATGGCACAAAACATTGGGTTTGGAGTTAGACTTTGACCATTGTGGATGAGCTAACACCCACTGGTAAGGACAACGTCAACAAAACATCAGGAAGAGTTTTGTTATTATTAGGTTCTCTGCTTTGTTTGTTTAATGACATCATGACGGGTTATCTCATAATGAATGGTGTCTTGTTTGCTTACGAGGTGTAGCTGGTCAATACTGTTAGAGGGAGGGCTGTTTTCACATTGGTGCTTCTGAATGACTAAACCAAGTCATTGTGAGCGATGTGAGCATTGACTATCCTTTAAACTTACAGGGCAGACTTGTTATGTAATCAACACACAATAAGCCAGTTTGAGATTGTTTATTATTTACTGTCTTTACTGTCTTTCCCATTAAGCTGACAGATCTCAATTGGTCAATGTCTACAATGTGAACCACATGGCCTAATTTCCATGGATCTAAATCTAAATGTCCATTAATCTGTCCAGTGATTGGGTTAACAGGAAATTATACTCTGACCTGTCAAAATGTCGCCCTGCATAATTCAAACGTTCATTTAGGGAGACCTCCTGCAATCCATCAGAAAGGACATCCCCATTTCTGTGGAAAGCTCGTTCTTATAAGTGCCAGGAGGAAGATGTTGATTTTCTGAGTGTTATGAAAAAGGTTAGTTAGATAACTGAGAACCATAGCATGTCTTGTGTCAATGGCGAATAAACAGCCTTCAACAAATGTTCGGCTAGTTGGTAGATTGGGTATGATCAGTAACACAATCCTCAGTGTGACCTCTCTGTTGAATCTTACTCCACTCAGGTCCCAGAGGCTCAGAATGTCTTTCTTTCTATTGGAGTTCAAGTAGGACACATCTCTTGCTCTGTCTCTGCATCACAGGAGGCTGTTGAGGGGAGAACGGCTCATAATAATGGCCGGAACGGAGCAAATGGAATGGCATCAAACACATGGAAACCATGTGTTTGATGTATTTGATACCATTCCACTAATTCTGCTCCAGCCATTACCAGGAGCCCGTTCTCCCCAATTATGGTGCCACCAACCTCCTGTGCTCTGCATGGACACGTGTTTTATTGGCTGGGTTGTGACCTACTTCCCTAGCCTATAGCACCGCTTGTCTCTCTGCGTAGAGTGGGTGTGTGACAGAGAATGGGGAGAGAGGGAGAAAAGGGGGAATGGGGGTATCCCTCCTGCTGTGAGACAGGACAGCTGATGGGGGAATAAAACAGAACCAGCCCACATTCTCCCTCTCTCCATTAGTAACTGTGCAGAAATAGGACACCATCCACTAATGTATACGACAATTGATGGCACACTAGCAATTCAAATAGCTCGAAGCGTCATAGGCGGTGTGGAATCTGAGTGGTATGTGGACAGGGATTTCCCTATGTGGTTCAAAATCAAACTGCTTCCTTATAGACTGGTCTTGCATCTTTTGTTTAGGAATGTTGAAATGTTGACTTGACTATTGTCATGACAGACCATGAATATTTCTTCCAGACTTACAGCAAGTCAAAAAAATGTCACATTCTATGCCAAAATAAAACCACTGTATTTCTATCATTGATGATCTCCAGATCTTCTGGCGGTATGCCCTCACATGACAAAAACGCTGAGATGTTGACAATAGCTGATGAGGTATCATGTGCAATGGGTTTTCCTGCCCAGAGAGTTCCCTTTCTCCACATGCCTGTTGTTTGTCCATCAGTGAACAGTGTGCTCTGCCGCTGGTGAGGACTTCCTGGTTGTACAAGGAAGCACCTGCTCTAGCGAAACAGGTCCTGAGTAGAGCTAGTCCAAATCACAACACCACCCACCCATTCCTTCTCGCACCGGAGGGGCCCATTGTGAGGACAAGGAGACAGTTGAACTCAAATAACACTCAGGAGTGAGCAAAGTGTTAACAAATACAAACAGTTGTTCTTTGTGAGTAATATGGGGTTTTAGAGGGTTTGGCTTTTACTTTTCTTCAACTTTCTATCAATTTTTTTTGGAAAATTAGGATTTGCTGACCACAACTCAATACATAAATTCACATGCAAACCATCTCAAATAGGTTTTCAACTTATATTGAGTATTATCATTCTTTACTGGGTGTCAGTGAGAACAGACATATGCAGAATCACTTCGACTCTGAATGACAGCCTTTGCAGACTTACTGTCCGGCTAACCAAGAGGCCAATTGTAATTGTCTCAAGGTCCACAGCTCAGAATACAACATAAACAACACACCACATCAAGCAGTATGGGATGGGATGTTATCCCCGGTGACAGATAGTTAGCCTAAGTGCAGCGGACATCTCTGTGTCGTTTGGCTAACATCCCTGAGTGTTTTTCCCAATCTGCTAGCTAATTGCCTTCCTGTTTCTGAGTAATTCACTTTTCCTCTTATTCAAACTTTTCCAGTTACCTGCCAGGCTATTGTGTTGCCCAGAGCAAGTCGGCCACGCTTCAAGATCAATCTCAACAAGCATGCCAGCCTTCCAGTGAAGAAGGAAAGTGTCAGTAGCAGGGTATCAAAACTTCCCAATATCATCTAAGTGAAGAACCAGATTCCACTTTTGGGGTATTGCACCTGTAGTCATCTCATCTGTGACCACATATGTAGGATGAAATGCAACAATTACAATCTCTTTTGAGCTAATGTTTAAGGGGAGATAGGCACTGGACTGTCCTTGCCCTTGATGAGGGGAGATGATGGACAACCCCTAAGTGTCCTCTGTGGTTTCAGGGAGAGGTAAAGGTGGAGCCAGCCCTCTTTTGAAGTGTCTTCATCCTGAGTCAGATTGTCTTTCTCAGCACAGTGCCTCACTATATCAAAGACCCAGACTGCATAGAGACAAAGCTACATTGTGTTCAGTCAGTGCAGCCAGAGAGATATACTGCTAATGAGCTTCCAGTTTACAGCCTCAGATCTGGCACTGAGAGGCTCGGCTAGAGTTTCAACTACCATCACAAAGTCATTATCGCTGTGCTTTCATTTCTGTAACAAAGTACTGCTCAAAGGAATCTGTTTGTTTGATCCCATGGTGGGCGCCTGGGCGGAGTAGCTTCTTATGGAATTGTGGAGAGTCAAGTTCCTTTCAAAGAGACAGAGGAATTCAACTTTTATCAAGTTATCTTGTTGTTCTCTCATTCAATGGGATGTTCTTTGGTTATGAGGAACAAATGAAATAGAATAGCGTTATTGTATTTCTATGGTTCACATGTTACAATTATGGTGTTAGAAAACCCAATATATTTCTTTATTAGTGTATCAATTCAAGAAATGAAAACACTTTTGTTTAAAGGTGTTAGAAAAGGTCTACAGTATTGACCTTATTTGGAAGTTGTGAGAGGTAAAAGCAGGAAAGAGACTGTGACCACAGCAGTAGCAGGAAACAGATTGAACAGGAACCACCTGTGCTCATACAGTAGAAAATGATAATGGTTTTCCACAGAAAAGAACAGGGAAAAACGGCCATAATGATCACAAGGAGTTCTGTGTGTCTCAGGATGGCAGAGCAGCAACCTTTGGATGCTTGTCCATCTTAGCATGCCAAGTCTAATGCATTAGGCAAGAGAATCACCATCCACTCAGTCCTCTCACTGCACGTTGTTGCACTTGTAGTTCTACCTATTCTTACAGTAGGCCTTAAAATATATATGTATGTATATATTGGTTGGACTGTAAATGCTTGGATTAGCATGTTCATTGCAATCAAGGACAAACCAAGATCTGTTCAAGGTCTTGGGTCTAATTCAAAGAACAATACCAAACAGCTTACAACATACTAAAAATGTCGAATTCATATGAAACTGAAAGTGTTGGTCAGTGGTGTCAGAGAGCTGCATATAGGTCACATGGCAACACTAAGGACATAGCAAATGACCAGTAACACCAAGAGGATTACCCTCTTTAAAGGAAGATAAGACCACAGCTTTACTAGGGAGTCCACTACAGGTTATCTGGCCCTTCACTTCCCTCAATGCCATAGAGCAGCTTCTAGGCCAATAGTATGCCAAATAATTCTAACACTGAACATACTGTATATCTTCACATTGGATAGGTCACAGTTGTTCTGCTCAATTTAATTGGCTCAATGAATTAGCAACTTGCTACTTGTCCATTATTCTTTGGTAACATCCTGATTGTGACTTATCAAATAGCAGTCATTGATAAACAGCATATTAGCATACATACTGTGGTGGTTTCGCAAATAACCCTAATTTGGTCTTCACTCCAAGCATGGGAGAATGCTTGAATACTTTGGGGTGACTTGAGAGTGAAGGGTTCATGAAAACAGTGGGAGAGAAAGTGATGAGAGGCTTAACTCTGCATGCAACATACAGTAATTGCTTCCATATGATCCATCAGAGAGAGAGAGAGAGAGAGAATCTGAAGAAACCTGAGTTGAAGAAAAGAAGAATCCAGCCTGTTGCGCCTTGCTAGACAGTAGGGTTCCAGTGTGTTGGACCCGATGAGTGAGCACTCCAGAGAAAAGCAGTGATGAATGCAGAGGGAGAGCAGGGGCAGCGGCAGGGCAAGGCTCTGCTACCAGGGGGTGGGGCACCAGATGGACTGGGGATCCTGACTTTAATTTAGTTTGATTTATGACTAAGGGGTTCAGAGGGCAATAACCGCCCCATGAGTTTTCACTTGTAGAGAGAGAGAGAGAGAGAGAGAGAGAGAGAGAGAGAGAGAGAGAGAGAGAGAGAGAGAGAGAGAGAGAGAGAGAGAGAGAGAGAGAGAGTAAGGGGTCCCATCCTGTGTCTACTTCATTTGAAACCTACACTATCATTCTAGTTCATGTCTCTTTTAATATTGTATATTTGGGTTCACTAGCTGACATACATCACAGCTGTGTTTCAAAACTGATTAAGCTGATCAAACATGAAACCTTTACTATGAACAGATCAATGTACTTCATTCGAGGTACCCCACTGGGCACACATTGGTTGAATCAACGTCTTTTTACACTATATTTTCAATGAAATGACGTGGAACCAACGTGGAATAGACGTTGAATTGACGTCTGTGCCCAGTGGGACCTTTCTTGCAAGTTACTTTAGCACACACGTTTTGGTTCAACAACATTCTTCAAAGCCGAACACAACCCTAATGTTCAAATTGCTAGCTGTAGCCTACAAATCAAGCCCTGACACTGTAAGACAAGGGTTTGAAGATAATTGAATTATTTTTCACAGATTCTGTCAGCCTGCTAACAGTTCCTAGCTCTCCATGCCGACAGCTGAGGACAGAGTGAGAGAGATAGATTAACCAGACATCTCCTCTTAATGCCATTAAAAAAAGAGAGGCGCTGAGACAGATAAAAGGTATGCTTGAGTGCAGACCCATTAAACGCAGACTCCACTGAACCCAATCAATTGCTCTCTTATCTTGACTTTGATGTGGCTGTGGGGCAGATGGTGCAGTCGTACAGCACCCCTCTATAACACCAGAGTACAAAAGCAGAGAGCCTCAGCCTGAAAGCAATGAGCTCCTAGAGTGAGGGCCATCCCTGAGTGCCATGGAAATCGAAACAGATTGAGCACCCCTAGCCAGTCAGTGGTGAGTGTAAATGATTGGGCAACATCAATACGACCCCTCCTAGACTATGTTAAAGGTGTCTGGTTCCACTTTTCAATCCCAATGTTCTTTGTAGTTAATGAACTCCTCCTAAAAATAGTCTTTATGGCACGGCTGTTGAATTACCTTGCAAATATTAGGGTGCCCCCACAGTGTCTCATAGAAAAGGCTTGCCAAATGTTTACCTTCTGTGGACAGAAATAGAGACGTTTCTGATATGTCTACCCCTTACAACTGAAATGGAATGGAATAGAATTACATTTTCGTCATTTAGCAGACGCTCTTATCCAGGGAGACATGAGCAATTAGGGTTAAGTTGTCAAAAACGTTCTTCTGCACACTGATGTTTAAGAGTTAGATTATGATCCAAAGTGATTACTAGCACATCCATTAGATATGACATTAGAAACATACTGTATAGAACAAGAATTGAATGCAATGGGACAAAGAAGATAACCAAGTCATGAGGGGCAACGGCATTAACTTCTGTATCATATAGCACATTAAACAAACCTCTCAGAAGAACCCTGGATTGCAACTTCATTTTATGTCTGACATCCTTAATATGCATTTAAAAGGTTAACAATGACAGGCTGATTTGAATATCAATGCGAAACAGATAGGGACCTTGCAGACAAAACAATGTATGTGTCATGTTTCTGAAACAGAGTTCAAAGTAAACAAGTTGGGGAGAGACACAATAATTGGAAAAATACTTCATAACTTGCCTATCTAGATTTGAGCTGCCGCCATCAAAATATATTTTTTCCAGCATCCCCTCACCAAAACAATCAGTCATTTGAGTTGGACCCTTGCTTTACAGGTCACAACTTTCTCTGACGTTTGCCACCAGACAATGGAGCCACTACAAAGCTATGGGGACCTCAGTCTGCCCCTGTCCTAATCCTTCATGCACAAACGAGACGAAAGCCAGATTTCACAGGCTTGTGCCTCACAATGACTAGACTGGTGGGAGTTTTTTTATACACACTATATGTGTATGTGTGTGTGTGTGTGTGTGTGTGTGTGTGTGTGTGTGTGTGTGTGTGTGTGTGTGTGTGTGTGTGTGTATGGCCAAATGGCAGAGAGAATGACAAAGTAATCTACACATCATCTCTCTGTCTCTGTCCCCCTCTCTCACATAGACAGTCTCCCATTCAGGTCACAGCTGCCGACGTTCAAGCCCTCTCAGTCACAGAGCTGACAAAGCAATCATCACCTTGACAATGAGCCTTTCAGAGTCTTCCACACAGGGTAAGGCAGGGGATGCCATCACATGAACATGCAGGCAGCACTGACTTCTATGCATAGCAAAACAGCCCAGATACTCTGTAGGAATAATAGAATCACATTCACATTGCCAGCACGATATCCAAACCAACTGAGCAATATTTTTTCAAAAGAATCACCACAAGCAACAACAGCAAGGACAAGACAATGGTTATTGGTTTTTAATTCCCATGACTTCCAAGACCCAGAATATTAAATTGATAACTTCCAGGAACACAATCATAATAGGAACAATGATACAGAAAGTTATAATCCCTAATGAATAGGCTAATTAATGGATCTATGGGACCAACGATAGATTATACGCCAGAGATCATCAACTAGATTAAATCAAATCAAATCAAATCAAATTTTATTGGTCACATGCGCCGAATACAACAGGTGCAGACATTACAGTGAAATGCTTACTTACAGCCCTTAACCAACAGTGCATTTATTTTAAACAAAAAAGTAAGAATAAAACAACAACAAAAAAGTGTTGAGAAAAAAAGAGCAGAAGTGAAATAAAGTGACAGTAGGGAGGCTATATATACAGTAAAATAAAGTGACAGTAGGGAGGCTATATATACAGGGGGGTACCGTTGCATAGTCAATGTGCGGGGGCACCGGCTAGTTGAGGTAGTTGAGGTAATATGTACATGTGGGTAGAGTTAAAGTGACTATGCATAAATACTTAACAGAGTAGCAGCAGCGTAAAAAGGATGGGGTGGGGGGGCAGTGCAAATAGTCCGGGTAGCCATGATTAGCTGTTCAGGAGTCTTATGGCTTGGGGGTAGAAGCTGTTGAGAAGTCTTTTGGACCTAGACTTGGCACTCCGGTACCGCTTGCCGTGCGGTAGCAGAGAGAACAGTCTATGACTAGGGTGGCTGGAGTCTTTGACAATTTTGAGGGCCTTCCTCTGACACCGCCTGGTATAGAGGTCTTGGATGGCAGGGAGCTTTGCCCCAGTGATGTACTGGGCCGTACGCACTACCCTCTGTAGTGCCTTGCGGTCAGAGGCCAAGCAGTTGCCATACCAGGCGGTGATGCAACCAGTCAGGATGCTCTCGATGGTGCAGCTGTAGAATTTTTTGAGGATCTGAGGACCCATGCCAAATCTTTTTAGTCTCCTGAGGGGGAATAGGCTTTGTCGTGCCCTCTTCACGACTGTCTTGGTGTGTTTGGACCATGATAGTTCGTTGGTGATGTGGACACCAAGGAACTTGAAGCTCTCAACCTGTTCCACTACAGCCCCGTCGATGAGAATGGGGGCGTGCTCAGTCCTCTTTTTTTTCCTGTAGTCCACAATCATCTCCTTTGTCTTGGTCACGTTGAGGGAGAGGTTGTTGTCCTGGCACCACACGGCCAGATCTCTGACCTCCTCCCTATAGGCTGTCTCATCGTTGTCGGTGATCAGGCCTACCACTGTTGTGTCGTCGGCAAACTTAATGATGGTGTTGGAGTCGTGCCTGGCCATGCAGTCATGGGTGAACAGAGAGTACAGGAGGGGACTGAGCACGCAGGCTGACTTTTTCTTGAGCGGATGGATCAGCTTGGATCTGATTTGCTGGTGTTTGCAGTCTATTCTTTTTTTTGCTCAGAAAACATGGGGGCCAAATAAAATCACCCACGGGGCACCAGTTGGGGAACCCTGTTATACGCCCATCTGGTCCTGTTAACTTTTTCTCAGTCTCTCTTTTCATGCCTCTGAGGATTAATGGAAAGAGAGCTTCCTTACACCAATGAAGAGCAAGAGCAAGCTTCTCTAGAGTTCTCTCTGTCTGTCTTTCCTTCCCCTTTTCTTTCCCCTTGCAGGTGGCCCCGTTCACCCTACTTTCAGAGAGGCTGCTAGAACGCTAGAAGAATTCACATGTAAATAGGCCACTCGCTCGCTAAGACAGGAAAAAGAAAGATGAATCCTGTTATGATAACCCTGCATAATAAGCAGCAGAGAGGATTATGCATTATTGCTACTTCCCGTGAGTACAGTGTACACAGCTTGAAAATGTATACACAGTTAGAGAAAATATATTTTTATTACACAGGTAGAGAAAACATTTCCCAAAAAATATTTTATTCTGACTTGCTCCAGGAGACAGACTTGATGTACATTTCCTTGCATTTTGAGAAAGTGAGTTGAAGCATGACATGCCTAATCTCAAGGTTAGCTAGTAGATTAGTGGAATGAGGAGTGGTTTTCTCCTTTCCTACCATTGTCTTCCTAACGCGACTCACAGTTGCCAGTGCAGACGTGAGACAATGCCTTCCCTACAGTTATCCTGTTACTGAGGAGAGGGACTTACTATCGTCACCGAGCTGACCTCAGCTAGGGCTAAGCGGTCAAATAAAACCACCACCTAGATGTCCAGGAAACTAGTTGGGCACAGGGATATCATGTGACGACGGCTATTACAGTCCATGAATATTACTTTTCCATGTTAGTTTATAATTGAGTCAGCAAAAGCAGTGTGGGAAAGGGAACCAACTTGAGGATTTCCAAAGCTATGTCCAATCCTAATCCCTAGTTAATTACATCAGCGGATCAAAGGGAAGAGACCCTGCCACCAGGCCCGTATCAGGATCTGACCCCAAAACAGGGATAAGGAGTGACCAGTCCCATGATCAGACTCACACTCACTCCCAAGACCTCCCTTTCCCTTTCCTAGAACGGAGAGCAGGAAGTGGGAATAGCGGGAATATGTTGCTGCCATCCAACAGGGTTTCCTTCCTTGGAAAACAAACTGGGAAGAGTTGCTCAACACAGACAAGGAGTGACACCTCAACATTAATCGTGGACCTGAGGGCAGTACTGTCTTTCTTTGAAACCTGATGCATATCAATCAAAGATAGACATTGTAAAATGTGGTGTAGGTTTAATATTACTAATATCATTTGAATTAGGAAAGAAATTACATTGAAATGGCATCTATAACATACAGGACCATTACAACCAGGTCTAATAATTTTGTCAAATATGTCTGGTGAACCAAGAGCAAATTCTGCACTTGAAGTGGAGCATTGTAAAGAACAGAACAACAGGGGAAACATATGTAAATATAGCACTATATTTAGTAGGTCAACTGTTGCTCCCCCCTGTTGCTCTACAGTACAGGGTTACAATTGTTCTAAAGGGATGGGTGAGCAACAGGCATCACTTCACTGAGCTATGTGACAACAGCCTCTCCCCATCACAAAAATGCTCTGCCTCCCCAGCCCCCTCCTGCCCCAGCCTGTTGTACAGGGTATGTCGTCTGGCCTGGCGTACACAAAGTAGACTGCCCTGACTGCATTACTGAGCCTCTTGGCTCCAGAAAACATAAAAGGACTCCAGGCCCTATAATCACACTGCAAGTAAACACTCAACCACCATCACCTCAATCATATGCGTCTTGTTTACTTTCAGAAAGAGAAATAAGGGAGATTCATTATCCATCAGTACAAAGTGTGAGCATGAGCAACCAAGATTCATTTTGATTTACTTCAGTGTCTTTCAAATATGAGAATCAGAGGACATACATTTTAAACATCTCATCAGGCTTATCAGATCTGCGGAACTTCTCAAAAAATATTATGACAAATAATCAAAATAGCAATATATCCTTCATACAAAACAAAAGCAGTGCTGTAAAGAGGCTTTATTAAAGATGAAAACATGAAAAACATATCCCATCTATTGTCCATGTGGCCAATAGGGACCCAGTACAGTAGCATATTACAGTTGGCTTCTTTTGATGCAACTAAACTTTATGTGTAATAAGCTCTATTGGGAAACATCAAGGCTGTAAACTCCATCATCAAAAAAGGTCATCTAAAGTGCATTAACAAACAGACAGACACTAGACAGACAAAAAGCGCAAGACTGTACCTTCCTTTTGAGAAGGAAGAAAACATTTAAAAGTAGCTTACAAGGTTCAAAAGTTCCCTTTGAGGAAGACCGTGTTTGTTGTCCTCCCACTAACCTTTGTAGAGAAAGGTGACATATTCTTTCTGTTCTTCATCAAACTCATGTCATTTTTGGTATTCGATTTTGAAATATCCATTACTAATGGTCTAATACCAAGGATCAAAACCATTCTTTAATCATAAACCCCAAATCCTTTACCTTCATAGTGCTTTCTCAACCACTAAAATGCAAGAAATACTTAAGATGAAGTAAGACATTTTGCTGTCTGAGACACGATATACCTACAGTTTAACATTGACTGATAAAACTCAGTGTGCCAAGCCTGTGGGAGAACTCCTATATCCACCCAGGTGCGAGAACATCTCCTTGTGTCCTTCATTTAAAACAAGAGATTCAGTTCACTGCTTGATCATCTCTTTTTCTTCTGTTGGCGGAGCATCTTTCTCCGTTTAAGGATCATGTCATGGAGTCTCTCCATGCCATCTTTCAGTCCGTCTCCTATGATGGCACAGGTGGGCTGCAGGTGCCAGGGCGTGCCAGGGCTCAGTTCCTTCAGAGCTAGCGCCTTTTCAATCTCAGCCAGGCTCAGAGAGTGCCTCAAGTCTTGCTTGTTAGCCACCACCAGCAGTGGCACTCCCTGGTTGTCTCCGGTCTTGGCGATCTTATGGAGCTCCGTTTTAGCCTCCTCCATGCGTTCGGCATCTACAGAGTCCACCACGAATACGATGCCGTCGGTACAGCGTGTGTATGACTTCCACAATGGACGCAACTTCTCTTGACCACCTACGTCCCAGAAGTGGAAGGTCACCGTCCTGTGGCCACCCAAAGACACATTGACCTTTTCTGCGTTGAAGCCTTTGGTAGGCACTGTGTTGACAAACTCATTGAACTGCAACCTGTACAGGACAGTCGTTTTACCTGCAGAGTCCAGTCCCAAAATGGCGATATGGAACGACTGAAAGAAAGAGATTCTCGAGAGGAAAGTCTGTGGTTCAGATAATCCATTCCCCATCTTTTCTCATGTGGGGAAGAACAGGTGGAATAAAAGGGTTGGTCCACTTCTCCAACAACGATGATTGGCACTGATTATATTCCAAATGGATTGCAGCAGTGACCTAAAAACAAAACAAATATTACTTTAGCCAAGCAAAGATAGGACACAAATATAAGTCTACCACATAAACTTAAATCGACACAGAATACCTATAGCATATATATAGGTGATCAAATCAGTTATCCAGGTGTTATTCACTTATTGAGGGCAGCATATGAGCTAAGTACTGCCAAATGCATGACATTCATTAGACACCCTCAATTAAATAGGCTCAAATGAAAATACCATGCAGAAATACCGGACTTTGTCAAAGTACGCTACACACTTGAATTTTAGGCGGCAGCAATGCACAAGCCTATTGCCAAGGATAGGCGCGCAAATTAAAATTAAGTCGATAGGCATACAGATGCTGACAGCCAGCAACGTCACTTGACGTGATACCAGGCTCTCAAATTGCGGCATGAATCTTTATCATAGGCTACAACCGTTCCGTCCAGCCAGACATTTTCTTGCAGGGCATCACTTACATCTATCCACTCTGAATATGCGGATCTGTGTTCACGAGGTCCAGTAACATGTTATCCAATATTCACAATCCAGGGCTTCTGATGACTGGGCGCGATCAGCAGCGTTCTATTATTTTTACTAGACGGTTTCATTCCCATAGAATAATACTGCAGTGCAATTTGTGTAAAACTATGCTCACGTTCGAGCAACCGATTGGTTTAACTGGAAGCCCCATCAATAATGTACCCATTCAAAACACGCCCATCACCTGTTGCTGTAACGTCATTATTCCAGCCAATAGATGTAAATATGCAACATGAACCATGCCTATAATAAAAACGTATCTGGTAGTAGGTCAAAGTCTAACCATAATCATTACGAATGGTTATTAACATAGCATAGCAAGCCAAGCCAAGCATTCTGTAGGCTATATTCGTAAAAAGTCGTAGTAAAAGAAAACTAAAAGTAAAAGAAAAGTCACAAAATAGTTTGTGATACGAATGTATTAAAATGAACAACTTATTGAACTATAAAAAATGTCTAACTTACCGCTTTTCTTTTTTGTTGCAGTGTTCGTGTGTCGCATGTGGCTTGGTTTTGGTTTGCCCACACGCTAAACAGCGCCGCCCCATGATGCATCCTTATCTTGTTTACTTTCAAACTGATTGGTCAATGGTACAAAATATATCCCACGCATACTGATTTTATAATGATAATTATTGTATTTTATTTATGTATTTATTTCACCTTTATTTAACCAGGTAAGCCAGTTGAGAACAAGTTCTCATTTACAACTGCGACCTGGCCAAGATAAAGCGAAGCAGTGCGATAAAAACAACACAGAGTTACATATGGGGTAAAACAAAACATAAAGTCAAAAAATACAACAGAAAATATATATACAGTGTGTGCTAATGTAGCAAGTTATGGAGGTAAGGCAATAAATAGGCTATAGTGCAAAATAATTACAATTAGTATTAACACTGGAATGATAGATGTGCAAGAGATTATGTGCAAATAGAGATACTGGGGCCTGTTGCACAAAACTAGGATAAGGGATTAAGCCAGGATATCTTGGTGATCCTGGCTCAATTGATCCGTAATCCGGTTGCACTAAAGATGGATAGGGGGCAGGAGGATATGTTATGGTATAAATTACCATGGAGATTTATTCTGTGGAGCTAGCCTGCTCCAGACCAGGCTAAATTCCAGTATCTATTTAATCTCATCCCTAATGTCAGTCAGCAGTCACCACAAATGGAAACCAATAGTTATTTCACTGCTCACTATACATTGTTATCACATATAACTAGACCCACTGTCATTATTTAAACGTTTGTGATCATTAATTTCAATGATTTTGGATAAAAAATGATTTTTAGATGATGTTGCTATCATTAGATAATTTACAGTTTCCCATAGACTATAAGGCTATATATAAAATGATAGAATATTAGGGCCACAGAGGGGAAAAAACACAAGTCATAATATTGTAACCAGTTGTTTTAAAGGAGGACAGTTGTTAAAATGACAGATGTGGGGCATTTCGTGAAATTGTACTTCAGTATGGTTTCATAAACAAAGACATGCTGATGTGCCAGAATATTAAGTATCACATTGTCATAAGTATCAAAACTGTAAAAACAATATGTAGCTTTTCTGCAGAAAGAACCAGCCTCATAAATTTATTACTTTATCCTTTTTCTTCAGTGTGGCCCTAGTACTCTGTCATATAAACAAATACACATTCCATATGAATATAAAAACACAATGTGTAACATTATGTTCCTTTATTGAATAAGGACAAAACAAAGCAGGTAAACCATCAGCTCCTTTCGAAACTGAAGTCACAGTGACTCTACAAGATGGAAAGCACAGAATCCAAGCATATTATACAAAATGATACATACACATTCAAAGGTCTGTATATAACACACCCTGCATGTCTGCACACTAAAATAAATGCAGGACAAATCCATACACATCAACTGAACAGACAAATGAATGGATGCAGTAGCCTCCCTGCAGCCTTGTATTACACACAGTATACCGCACAAACATCATAAGAGGCCAAATTCGTAAAAAAACGAACCCAAAAAAACCCAAATTCCTCTGCCACCGCAGGACATATTTAACCAAAATTGAAAGCACACATACTAACTAAAATAATTCAACACATATTGGTCCCTCAGCAGCAGACCACTGTCGTCATCAGGGAAGATTGCCGGATTGTCCCAGTCCATGGCTGGTGGCACTCTGGGGGCCCTCTCCTTCCTCAGGCAGGCCACATTGTGGAGGACAGCACAAGCCACAGTAATATCACATGCCCTAACAGGGCTGACCCTTAATTTGTGAAGGCAGTGAAAGCGTGCCTTCAGGAGGCCAAAGGTCATTTCAACTCTGGCCCTGGTCCTGGCATGGGCATGGTTGTAGGCCTGCTGTGCTTCCTGGGGGTCTGTGAAAGGTGTCAGGAGAAAAGGCTGGCAGCCATACCCCCTGTCTCCCAGCAACACACCAGAGAATTCACCTGTCAACACAAAATCTCATCATTACTACCTCATAAACACAGTGATATTCTTGACACAGCCATGATGGTTATAAATAGGGGTTGTGTGGCTTACCTTGTGATAGGCACTGATAGATTTCAGAGGCCCGAAAGATTCTGGAGTCATGGACTGAGCCAGGCCATTTTGCCACAACATTGCTGATCACACAGTCAGCATTGCAGACCATCTGAAATCATAAGATGAGGAATATTACACCAATCAATGCACATCACTGGCAATGCAGAGTGTTCGTCAATGGACAATATCAAAAAGTTATGTTCACCTGAACATTAATGCTGTGAAAGGATTTCCTATTCACAAAAATCGGCCTCATGGGCACCTGAGGGGGCTTTTATCCTTATGTGTGTGCAGTCCACTGCACCAATGACATTGGGGAAACCTGTCACACAAAGTAATGAGTATCCTACTATGTGTTAACAGTTGTCCTGTAATTTGTAGATCCTCTTACCTGCAATCCTATAGAACTCCTCTTTGATGTCACAGAGTCTTCTGTGGCCAGGGAAGGAGATGAAGACATCTGCTAATGCTTTGATAGCCAGACACACACTCCTTATTGTGCGGCAAATTGTGGCCTTGTTCAGCTGTTCTGCATCCCCCACTGAGTACAGGAAGGCTCCACTAGCAAAAAAGCGCAAGGCCACACAAACCATTTGCTCCACACTCAGTGCATGGCTCCGTGCAGTGCGGTGCTTAATCCTGGGACCCAGTAGTCTGCATAGATACCTGATGCCATCTGCAGAAAACCTGTATCTTTCATATAGATGGTCATCAGGGAAGGCCAGTGGGTCCAACCGGTCCCTGAAGACGCTTTCTCGCCTGAAGGCTCTCCTCAGCACAAGTGCTTCTTCATCCACCACATCTCGCACGAATGGGCATGCCATTGTCAGAGCAGAAAGGAACACACAATTTTGGGCCTTCATATAGGCTAGTGGCCACACCTGGTGCTGGGGGGGTGGGCAAAAGAGGGCGATGCCTTATAACGATGACTTGGTTGTACTGATTGCTGGGAAAATAAAAAAAACCTTAGAAAGATGCCACCGTCCTGTGTGCTCACAATAAAAGCTCATATGTCATGGCTCACTTGACTTTACGAGAATATACCTAATTTATATTTTGAGCTGTGTCATCTTCTTGGAGCTGGGGGAGGAAAGAAAAATAATGATTAATACATTTGTGTTACAGTTAGCATACAGTGTACATTGAAGGCATATCTCACCTCCCTCTCAAGTTTTTTTATTTCAAGGTCCAGTTTCCTAATTGTCCTCTTTTTTATTTCGGACTCCAGTGCAAGATTTTCCATCTTTTTCTTCTTGTACTGAATGTCTATGTCTGCCAGTTCTATTTGGCGCCGGAGGTGGTTGCCATACAACTTTCTGATAGCTTGTGAGCTCTGTGAACACAATACAATTAGCGCAGCTGGAATTTGGCAGGATGTGGTGTCCTTTTATTAATACGCACTATGTTGCCAGGCTGGTTTTCCCACTGTATAGCATCTGGGTCCTGTAAAAGAAATTAGATTTTTTGATTTTGATGAGGACTCCTCACCATTGTAGAGTAAATAGTACTTTCACAGTCTTAACATGATACCTCATGCCTTCTGGAATCCAGAGAGATGGTCTCCTCCTCATCATCGTCTCCATCATGTGCCGTTGCTGCTGCACTGGGGCCTTCACCCTATCACATTTAATCGGATTCATATTGAAGCTAGTAGACAAGACATGCCAGGCCTACAGTATGCCTTTGATGGAGTACTCACTGGATCAGCATCGTCTGGTGCTTGTGCTGGTGGCTCTAACAGGAACACAGTGCTGCCAGACACTGCAAGGCAATAGGTAAACCAAAGTCAGACAGTCCAAATTGATTCAATATGAATGTGGTTGTATCCCATGTAGAGATGGAAGGACATACCTTGAATGAAGCGGGTGGCATCTTGGGAGGAACCTATGCTCGTCTCTTTCCCCCCAGGGATCCCCTCTAAGACGGGCCTGCCTTTATTTAGCTCCAAGGCCATGTCCTCTGCTGGGGTAAGGTCAGCCTTTGGTGACCCACCACCCGTGCCTTGTCTGTGGGTATTCTTTTTCACTGCTAAAACAGTACAGACAATGTGTGAGCAGGCACCTTCTGGGTACAATATATGCTTGTGCTTTGTTAAATATTAGTCAGGGACCATACCATTCTGCAGAATGTTCTTGTATTTGATTTTGACCTGCTGCCATGTCCGTTTTGGCCCGTTCATGTTTAATCTACACACACACACACACACACATTTAATGGAGTCACACTGCAAAAAATTACTTGGTATTTTTGTCTTGTTTTCAGTAAAAATATCAAAAAATTTATCATAGCTTTATACAGTGTGATGGAGTTACTTTACACAATTTCACTCATATCTGCAGTGCATTTCAATTAAAAATTTAACCGTTTCATAATTACAGTACAACTGCATTTTTGGAGATGTGAATTAAATATTTGAATTGTAATTGTGATGTTTCAGCGGAGCGGTGAGTGTGTAATTGTGCACTACTTACGCATTCAGGCGGTCTGCAATACTTTGCCACGCTTTTTCTCTTTGCTTTATCACTGTGGCGGTGTTGCCTTTCTTCTTAATTATATCTTTTACCTCCTCGTATGCCTCCATGAGGATTTGTGCTTCCGACGGGGAAAAGTACGCGGCTCTAGTTGCCATGGTAAATCAGTTAATCTGTGATCTGTGGCGGGGTCTATTTGAGTGAGCCGTGAGCGCGCACCTATCCAGGATTGGTTTCACCTGGCTTAATGAATCCGTGTCTGCTCATCCTGGCTTGGTCTTTGTGCAACCAATTAAGCCTGGACGCACATGTTTTGGCTTCATTGAGCTCAGCTGAGTCATTTATCCCGGATGTCTTAATTCTACTTTTGTGCAACAGGCCCCTGGGGTGCAAATTAGCAAAATAAATAACAATATAGGGATGAGGTAGTTGGGTGGGCTAATTTCAGATGGGCTGTGTACAGGTGCAGTGATCGGTAAGGTGTTCTGACAACTGATGCTTAAAGTTAGTGAGGGAGATAAGAGTCTCCAGCTTCAGAGATTTTTGCATTTCGTTCCAGTCATTGGCAGCAGAGAACTGGAAGGAATGGCGGCCAAAGGAGGTGTTGGCTTTGGGGATGACCAGTGAGATATACCTGCTGGAGCGCATACTACGGGTGGGTGTTGCTATGGTGACCAATGAGCTAAAATAAGGTTTGCCTAGCAGTGATTTATAGATGGCCTGGAGCCAGTGGGTTTGACGACGAACATGTAATGAGGACCAGCCAACAAGAGCGTACAGGTCACAGTGGTGGGTAGTGTATGGGGCTTTGGAGACAAAACGGATGGCACTGTGATAGACTACATCCAATTTGCTGAGTAGAGTGTTGGAGGCTATTTTGTAAATGACATCGCCGAAGTCAAGGATCGGTAGGATAGTCAGTTTTACTAGGGCATGTTTGGCAGCATGAGTGAAGGAGACTTTGTTGCGAAATAGGAAGCCGATTCTGGATTTAACTTTGGATTGGAGATTCTTAATGTGAGTCTGGAAGGAGAGTTTACAGTCTAACCAGACACCTAGGTATTTGTAGTTGTCCACATACTCTAGGTCAGACCCGTCGAGAGTAGTGATTCTAGTCGGGTGGGCGGGTGCCAGCAGCGTTCGATTGAAGAGCATGCATTTAGTTTTACTAGTGTTTAAGAGCAGTTGGAAGCTACTGAAGGAGTGTTGTATGGCATTGAAGCTCGTTTGGAGGTTTGTTAACACAGTGTCCAATGAAGGGCCAGATGTATACAAAATGGTGTCGTCTGCGTAGAGGTGGATCTGAGAGTCACCAGCAGCAAGAGCGACATCATTAATATACACGGAGAAAAGAGTCGGCCCAAGAATTGAACCCTGTGGCACCCCCATAGAGACTGCCATAGGTCCAGACAACAGGCCCTCCGATTTGACACATTGAACTCTATCTGAGAAGTAGTTGGTGAACCAGGCGAGGCAGTCATTTGAGAAACCAAGGCTATTGTCAAATTGCGTCAATTCAAATCTGGTATAGGAACAAAAAGAAGTCAATACACGTCTTCTAAAATAGACTAGTATTTTAATTAATGCAAACACTTGAATGGTAAATATGATGTTCGTATATACGGGCCCACTGAAACACCACGCAGGGCAGACAGAGAACTGAGCTATTGTTATATGTTCTTCTTTAAATACTCTGACAGAGATAGTTCCCGCTCCCTGCTGGGCCTGTCAGAATAGAGGCTGGGTGTGGTTTAAACTTACCCAACCTATCGTTGGCGCTCAAGCTGGTCCCAGCCCCTTGGCGCTTCACTGTTGCCGGGCATTAGTTGTTATCTTTACAACTTGTCTCGAGTCAGCAACCTCAGACATAGTTTGTTCTTCTTCATTGTAGCAGTACACATGTCCTTGAGCAGTTTAACAAAGAGGCAGTGTGTGTGTGTGTGTGTGTGTGAGTCACAAGTCTGTCTCAGCCTACCCCCTAACGGTTCCTCACATTAATCACAGCTTGTTATGTTAAACAATCTATATCAGTACAGCACAAACTTATTATGTTTAATCATTAATGTATTCTTTCTAAGGATTCGAAATGGTCGGTGATCTGTTTGTTAACTTGGCTTTCAAAAACTTTCGAAAAGCAGGGCAGGATGGATATAGGTCTGTAACAGTTTGGATCTAGAGTGTCACCCCCTTTGAAGAGGGGGATGACCGTGGCAGCTTTCCAATCTCTGGGGATCTCAGACGTTACGAAAGAGAGGTTTATACAATTAATCACAAGATTAATTGTATAAATTCTAATCCTGTGGTATCTATTGAAATAATGTTAATTATATATGATATATTTTATAGTACTTTTAATAAATACGCTAGCCTATGTTTTTATAAATAGCCCCCCATTGAAGTTTACATTTAAAATGGTTAAGGTATGGGTTAGGTTAGGGACGTCCCAGTGATCTTGGATTGCACTGGCCGTCTTGTCAAGGAGTTGTGAAGGAGTAGTCAGACGGAATCAGGTGCAAAATGCCCAAAATTGTGGTATTTATTTACAGGTGCAGAAGGTTAGCTTCCTTTTAGGCAGAGTGCCTTCAAACTAGGCAAAGTGCCTACAGTTCCTCACACAGCTGAGTTTATCTGAACTCTCCCGAAAACGAGCCACCAGAGGCTAATAAGGTAAAAAAAAAAACCCAACCCTTAACACTGGGATAATCCAAAATGCACATAAACAGGTATTTCCTCAATTAAAATAAATAGCCTAATCAATACTTCACTAGTTTCAATACCACTAGCCAATACATAATACATTTCAACACATCAGGACATAATATCACATACATATTCAACAAAGAAAGATATTAGGCAAACACCCATCAACAAATAACATTGTAATTATTCAGCACAAGTACCTGTGGGTAAAATGTGGACATGACCAATGCGCGCCATCCTGGTCAAACCAGTTTTTTTACAAACAGACAGAGGAAGAGAAAGAGGCCCAACTCGGCGGAAAATCTGTATCCCTACAGCAGGTGGCGTTGTTTCGCCCACCAAGCAAGGAGTTTTTATATGGAGGTCAATGAGTGTCGAATTTAGTCAACAAAAAAATGAATGGCTTATTTGCGTCTAATTTGATCGATTAGAAGTTTCGTAAGTTGTTACGAGTGTACTGATATAAGTAGGACACGTGACATCCCGGCAACTTTGAGAATTATTTTTTTTTTATATTGGAGATGGCTATGCATACTCATGGCATGAGGCTAGTAACATTGCATCTCTCTCCATTGAATACAGGCAGTTGACGTCAACAACCCTAATCGAATATTAAAAAAGGATTACAATAATGAGATGTATCCACCAATCCAAAGAAAGGATAGGCGGGAGCTAGACAGCCCGCCTGCCGACAAAGGTTTTGTTAGGGCAGAGAGACTTGTATCTTGTCAGTATATCCATAGTCTCTGGTGCAGAGGGATATATGGCCAATGTACCACAGCTAAGGGATGTTCTTAAGCATGACGCAACATCTTACATTTTTACATTTTACTAGAGACTCTTGTCCAGAGCAACTTACAGGAGCAATTAGGGTTAAGTGCCTAGCTCAAGGGCACATTGACCGTTCATTTTTGTTACCCAGTGAGTTTGGGGATTTAAACCAGCGACCTTTCAATATTTGGCCTGACTCTCTTAACCGCTAGGCTACCTGCCGAGTGCCTGGATTCAGCCGTTAGCCGTGGTATATTGACCATATACCACAAACCACCAAGGTGCCTTATTGCTTTTATAAACTGGTTACCAACGTAATTACAACAGGAAAAATATATACCATCGCTTTCAGCCAATCGGCGTTCAGGGTTCGAACCACCCAGTTTATAACAAGGTTTAGAAATCTGTGGGTATACTACAAAACACGATTATGGAGTTAGCCAGCTAACTTGTCTAAATATTCGGATATTTTTTGTATTTTGTAGAAAGATAAGCTTGACATGGTCATGGTCTAATTGATTTAACAAACGAAAATACATATCTAAGTTTAGCTTTTTTAATGAACCATAAAACCAATTTATTTATTGTTGCTTATAAAAGTTAGCTGGTGAAATAATTGATCCTGATTTGTAGTATACCCCCCAGGTCAGGAATACAATGTGTAGGCTACAACTTCTAAATATACATAACTTTTTTCTCAAATGTGAACTTGTATATATCCTACAAATGTTTAGCAATAGGGATGTGCTTGTAATCGCTAGTAACATGAACAAACATTTGCAAATAATTTGGTTCTGGGTTCCGAAATTAGTTTGGCTGCTCTCTAATCTCTCGTGGACAGACTACATAAACATAAATGGTACCATAGATCTGTCATGATACAACGGGATGTGTGAGATAAAGAGCAGCATTAGTTCCGGTGCTTTAGAATTTCGGAAAGGGGAAGGATCATTTGCCCTATAGACTTGCCCCTAATTTGCAAAGAGAGAGGGTGGAGCTCTTTGTTCCCTTCTCCCTCCCTCACGTATGGACCCATAATTTAATTGAGCCTCTGACCAATTACTCAAGACATTAGTTCTGGATTAACCGAGATTAGCTGCTTTCCAATTGTCCACTTTAATAGCATATAGGCCTACATTTTAGAAATGAGTTTCAATGGCATTGTAATAACACACATTGTTTACATTTTCCAGTTACTGGGATTATCTTTGTTGCCTATTGTCTGAGAGAATAGATTCCTATTAGGCCTAGATTTTTAAAAACTGACATATCTTTCAAAAAGAGTCATGGCAAGGGCAATTGTTTTGCAATGAACTCTATAGTCTAGCCTACAATTATTGTATTTTCATGATACCTTGAAGTATTTTCATTAGGCTATAGCCTGCAAGATTCCTTTCTGTGAATGCAAATATTTCAGCCATGCCTTTCACACACCCAGATTAGAACATATTGTTTGGTTTAACATACTGGACATTTTAGGGGAGCCAATGCACTTATCACTGCACAGCTGTGGACTCCATAGACGACCTAGGAGATCAAAGTGTCAGCCAGTTTTCCAAGAGCTGGAGATCTTCTCCTCTACTCTGTCCATGAAAGCACTGTACACTCCGCGTCTGTGCCTGTGTCTCTGAGAAGAAGAAAATATTTCAGAAAATGTATATCAGTAGAAACTTGACGCAGAATATACTATATTTATTATGGGTTTGCCTTATGCTCTAGGCTTTTGAATGGCTTAAAGATGACCCTACACTGTATAGCTTTAAAACATATAGTTAAAACAATAATTTTGATATCATGGATGGTCAGTCCTTGATATCCATATCTCTGTCTATGAATTTAAGAGTGGTTACATTTCTCCAGCCCCAACCCTAAGCTTTTTACCAAAACAGTGGCGGGCGGGGAAATCGTTTTGTTTTAGCACTTTTGGGTTTAACAGCATAATAACATGGTAACTGACCAATTCAACACTCACGCTACTGAAATGGCCTGAAGCAGACATGAAAGCATTGAATTAAAATGGTGTGGGGCCTATAGCCAGGCTGGGTATAAACCAGCCCACTCACAGTGTAGGAGGCAGATTTTGAGGGCCATGGCAATTTAGGGAGTGTGAGCCTGGCCTCCCATCTGGGCTCTGTTGGCTTATAGGTGTCCATCTTCCCCAAAGGTTCCCTTGAGTAAATGTCTGTGTCCGATCTGGTGCCCCTAACTGGAGTAGAATGAAAACCAGTGTCACAGTCGGCAGGATATTGCTGAGTTTTCTGTGCAACATCAGTGTAATGTAGGCATAGTTTTGATAAAAGGCCATGGACATAGCTTTCAAATGATAAATGGATGATGCTTAGGAAATTGTCTAATTACACTAATAGAGCAGTGTCTACACACCAATATCCAGGAAAGCTGACTTACTTATACTCAGGTGCTGAGATTTGAAGTTCAAGTGACCAGGATCCCTTTCAGCTGCAGTAACTATATTTGGCATGTCATCAGCAAGCTGAATTGAAATATTTCAGAGCAAAATATTTTTCAATATATTTGTTGCCATCTTGTGTTAGAATCATACACGGCAAGAATTTAGTACCAGTATTTTGTACCATTAATAGAAATCACAATGAACATGTTAAGGAAGGTGTTATGTTCCAGCACCATACCGGTCTAAAGTTATGTGGTTTAGGGTTCTTGTAGGTCACAGGAGGGTATTTCCCTGTTTTAACGAACATCAGCTTGGATTCTAAAGAGCCAGGAGGTCTGTATGATGTACTGAACTTTGGCAAGGCTTTCTTATTCTGGTCAATCTCGGTAAGTAGAATGTTTGGGGTAACTCTGTCCACTCTGAAGGCTGTCTCACTGGAGGCAAGTGACAGTAAATGTTGGTGTGTATTTTTTGTGTTCTTCCTTCGAGGGACACTCAGAGATGTGTAGAGTTTAGGAGAGAAATCTGGTGGCTTCAAGTTCCATGGATCAACCTGATGTGGAGAATGAGGACGGATAAAGCCTTTGCTTCTTATGGTGGCCAAGTTCAGGTTGGCAGAAAATACTGTCTTTTTATTAAAATAAACTGATGTTGAAGGATCCAAATAACTGTTAGAGGTCATTGTGATATCTCAGTCCTGAAATTGAATGAACGATAACCTGTTCAGGTGCAAAGAAAAAAAATGAAGGGCTATTGAACTTCTCAACAATAAGGAAGTAGAAAACTCTCAAGTGTCTAACATTACACACATTTTTCTTCAACCTCTTTTAAAAACATCAAGCGGCGTTGACCAGGGATAAATCATTTTACTCTTACCTGGAATTTCAAAGACACCAATCTGTTACAGAAGACACATGTTCAGAAATCACTGCAAGTTTCAAGTTCAGGTTGCACTGTTTGATGTTATGTAAGGGACAACACAGGGAGAAAGTGTTCAATACAATAAAAGTGGTTGCTAAGTGACCAGGGTCTGGAGACTTTCCATAAAGAATATGCAAAATGCTGAGCACAGCAGGAGACTCTGTTGAAGAGAAACATGAACTTCCTAGCAACCAAGGAACAATGTGCCCTCTGAATGCCAATATCAACCCTCAAACTTAAGGACCCGTCAGATTAGTAAAGACTGACTAAGCAATTTTGAGGCATATGAAATAATGCGGTCTGCGCTTGGTAGACTTTCTATCCTGAAGGGTAGTTTTCGAATGTGTGAACTTTAGTGTAGCTTCTTAGAATATTTGATTAAATCAAAAGTGTTTGTCTGTTCACAAATGTGTTTAATCACTGAATTGCTATGAGTAACAGAATATAAAATAATATGGTAATTTACACAGTCAGGATGTGTAGACAGAGGCAGCTTGGTCTCATAGATTAGACGTAACATAGTAAATGTAAATCCAGGACACCCAAATTAGTATGATATGTTACATTTGGTATGGTTACATAAAACAGAAGGTTACTTAGTCGGGTTGGATGGGTGGGCGTATAACACCAACATCTAGGAACCCAAAGGTTGCGTATTTGAATCTCATCATGGACAACTTTAGCATTTTAGCTAATTACTTACTGATTTTTAGCTACTTTGAAACTACTTAGCATGTTAGCTAACCCTTCCCCTAACCTTAACCCTAACCCCTAGCCTAGCTAAACTTAGCCACCTAGTTAACGTTAGCGTTAGCCACCTAGCTAACGTTAGCCACTACAAATTGGAATTTGTAACATCATGTAGTGTATGTTGACACCTGCTCGTCAAACATCTCATTCCAAAATCATGGGCATTAATATGGAGTTGGTCCCCCCTTTGCTGCTATAACAGCCTCCACTCTTCTGGGAAGGCTTTCCACTAGATGTTGGACATTGTTGCGGGGACTTGCTTCCATTCAGCCACAAGAACATTAGTGAGGTTGGGCACTGATGTTGGGCGATTAGGCCTGGCTCGCAGTTGGCATTCCAATTCATCCCAAAGGTGTTCGATGGGGTTGAGGTCAGGGCTCTGTACAGGCCAGTCAAGTTCTTCCACACCGATCTTGACAAACCATTTCTGTATAGACCTCGCTTTGTGCACGGGGGCATTGTCATGCTGAAACAGGAAAGGGCCTTTCCCAAACTGTTGCCACAAAGTTGGAAGCACAGAATCGTCTAGAATGTCATTGTATGCTGTAGCATTAAGATTTCCCTTCACTGGAACTAAGGGGCCAAGCCGAACCATGAAAAACAGCCCCGGATCATTATTCCTCCTCCACCAACCTTTACAGTTGGCACTATGCATTCGGGCAGGTAGAGTTCTCCTGGCATCCGCCAAACCCAGATTCATCCGTCAGACTGCCAGATGGTGAAGCATGATTAAACACTCCAGAGAACGCATTTCCACTGCTTCAGAGTCCAATGGCGGCGAGCATTACACCACTCCAGCCGACGCTTGCCAGCCGACGCTTGGCATTGCGCATGGTGATCTTAAGCTTGTGTGCGGCTGCTCGGCCACGAACAGTTCTTGTTCTGATGTTGCTTCCAGAGGCAGTTTGGAACTCGATAGTGACAGACGATTTTTACGCGCTACGTGCTTTAGCACTCGGCAGTCCCATTCTGTGAGCTTGTGTGGCCTACCACTTTGTGGATGAGCCGTTGTTGCTCCTAGACGTTTCCACTTCACTATAACAGCATTACAGTTGACCGGGGCAGCTCTAGCAGGTGGCATCCTATGATGGTGCCACGTTGAAAGTCACTGAGCTCTTCAGTAAGGCCATTCTACTGCCAATGTTTGTCTATGGAGATTGTATGGCGGTGTGCTCGATTATATACACCTGTCAGCAACGTGTGTGGCTGAAATAGACAAATCCACTTATTTGAAGGGGTGTCCACATAGTGTATCTGTCACGATCGTCAGGGAGAGACCAATGCGCAGCGTGATGAATGAACATGTTTACTTTATTAAATTAAAGCACGACCAAAACAACAAACGACTCGTAACGTCCACGGTGACAATGACCGAACACGGAACAAAAACCCACAAACACAAAGTGAAAAACAGTTAAATATGGCTCCCAATCAGAGACAACCAGCCAACAGCTGACACTCGTTGCCTCTGATTGGGAGTCACTAAGGCAAACATAGAAAACAACAAACCAGAACCCCCAACATAGAAATAAACCACATAGAATGAACACACCCTGGCTCAACATATAGAGTCCCAGAGCCAGGGTGTGACAGTACCCCCCCCTAAAGGCGCGGACTGCGACCGCGCCTCAACCAGAGAAAAATAGGGGAGGGCTGGGTGGGCACTCCTCCTCGGCGGCGGTTCTGGCTCCGGGCTTGCCCACCACCCTCCAATAAACCCCCCATAGCGCCCCTGGTCCGGTCTGGCCCCGCTGGCTGGAGCTGACCTGGACGTAGCAGGAGCGGCTAGCTTCAGCTCCGTTGTGGAGCAATAAAGCGGTACCTGATTTGGCACCGATGACCCAGGCACGGGTTGTGCCGGACTGACGACGCGCACCCCAGGCTTGGTGCGTGAGGCAGGAAAGGACCGGACCTGGCTGTCGATGCGCACCCCTGGCTTGGTGCGTGGAGCAGCAACGGGCCGGACCGGGCTGACGATACGCACCCCTGGCTTGGTGCGTGGAGCCGGAACGGGCCTCACCGGACTGATGACTCGCACCCCTGGCTTGGTGCGTGGAGCAGCAACGGGCCGGACCGGGCTGACGATGCGCACCCCTGGCTTGGTGCGTGGAGCAGCAACGGGCCGGACCGGGCTGACGATGCGCACCCCTGGCTTGGTGCGTGGAGCCGGAACGGGCCTCACCGGACTGACGAAGCACACCACTGGCTTGGTGCGTGGAGGAGGAACGGGCCTTACCAGGCTGACGACGCACACCATAGGCTTGGTGCGTGGAGTAGGGACAGGCCGGACTGGGCTGACGAAGCGCACCACTGACTTGGTGCGGGGAGCAGGAACGGGCCGAGCCGGGCTGACGAAGCGCACCACTGACTTGGTGCGGGGAGCAGGAACGGGCCGAGCCGGGCTGACGAAGCGCACCACTGACTTGGTGCGGGGAGCAGGAACAGACCGGACCGTACTGGGGACACACACCACTGGCCCTACACCGGGATCTGGAACGGGCCAGACCGGACTGGTAACACACCCCAGTACCTCTCGCCGTGCCTCTCCACCTTCCATCCCCTCTTCGACCAGTGGCCCCCGTAACCTGGCGGCCTCCTCTGCCAACCCGCTGGACCGCTCTATCGCGGCCTCCTGCTGCCCCGACGTCGTGAGCCCCCCCCTAAAAATTTTCTGGGGGTCTCTCCTCCCCGTGGGCCAGGCCTCTATCGTTCTCGCCCAACTCTCGCTCTTCTGCCCCCAATTCCAGCCATTCTGCTCTTCATTAGGCTTGACCCAGTCGAGACTCTTCCTCCACTGTTCCCAAGTCCATCCACTCTGCTCTTTACAAGGCTGGACCCAGTCGAGGTTGCCACGGAGATCTGCAAGCGATTCCCCTGGCGATGGCTCCTGGACACGCTGCTTGGTCCAGTTTTGGTGGGTTTTTCTGTCACGATCGTCAGGGAGAGACCAATGCGCAGCGTGATGAATGAACATGTTTACTTTATTAAATTAAAGCACGACCAAAACAACAAACGACTCGTAACGTCCACGGTGACAATGACCGAACACGGAACAAAAACCCACAAACACAAAGTGAAAAACAGACAGTTAAATATGGCTCCCAATCAGAGACAACCAGCCAACAGCTGACACTCGTTGCCTCTGATTGGGAGTCACTAAGGCAAACATAGAAAACAACAAACCAGAACCCCCAACATAGAAATAAACCACATAGAATGAACACACCCTGGCTCAACATATAGAGTCCCAGAGCCAGGGTGTGACAGTATCATACGTTTTGCAAATTCGTAACATATTGTACGAATTGTAATTCATAACGTATCATACAAAATGGATGATGGACATCCACAAATTAATACATACCATACGAAACGTAACATATCATACTAATTGGAGTGTGCCTGATTTACCTTTACTATGTTAGGTCTACCCTTGAGTCCAGGTTGACAGAGGGCATTTCTAATTATTTCTGAATTATTAATTTGGTCTCCAATAGCTTACCTCTTGTCAGGTGGGGTGAGGTAAAGAAGAAACCACTAGATGGCACTACATACTCTAAGTGAAAAGTATGTAGTGTGTGTTGATAACATCAGTTGGGTAGGCTCTTCTGTGTGTGTGTGAGAGAGAAAGAGGAGTCTGCATAGGTGTAGAGAGGGAATGTCTCTTGTTATACGTAATATAGTCCTGTGTCGCTCATTTGATAGAGCATGGCGTTTGCAACCCCAGGGTTGTGGTTTCGTTTCACATGGGGGACCAGTATGAAAAAAAAATGTATGCACTCACTTACTGGATAAGAGCGTCTGCTAAATGACTAAAATGTAAAATGTAAATATATGTATTTCAGCAGTTCTCTCACTATTTCAGTTAAATTCCTAGGCGTATTTTCATCAGTAAGACACAGTGTAGCCTACCTGGTAAGTAAAGAGTTCATAATGAATGCTTCATCAGAAACCCTCTAGAGACAGGCCAGGACTTGGCATGCGGAGATTATGCCTCTTCCAGACCCTGACTTGCTATCATTCTCTGAATCAGACAGCTGTTTTATGTCTACTATAGCTACATGGAGACACTTTTACAGACTAAGCCTCCCAGACAAGTCAGACTGTCACCAGCAAGTTCTGTCCTGCACAATACATTTCCATCTTTCATTATGTCTTTGTAACAACTGGCCCAATAGTAAAATGAGTAGCCCCCTCCATCAACATTTTGTGGTCATTGTGAAATGGATCTGGTCACATCTCAGTGTTTTGTCAGCTTTATCCCCAAGCAACAATGAAGTTGTTGGACATTACGGTGTATAGAATAATATAATGACTTATCGTCAAGGCTGTTTCCTCCATTCAGGTCAGTGCTCTCTAGGCAACTAAGAGAAACATACACAAACCATAACTGCATTGATCATGGTATTCAGTTGCCATTGTGCTATGCCAAGTCCTGTTCGTTGTTCTATGAAACAAATAAAAGCTATCAGCCATCTATAATGGTCAATTGTGCTATGAGTAAAAAAAAAAAAAATTGGCATTCTGAAAGAAACCTTACTCTCTTTTTTTCCTGATAGATTCCCAATATCCTATAGCGAATGAGGATGGAACCTCAGGTCTTGACACAGACAGAGGAGGTCCGAGGTCACAGCTGCAATTTATTGGGGTCAGACGTAAAGTGGAGGGTATCCCCTTACACAAATACATATCTGTATGTGGGAGAGTTTATCCACGCAGTTGTTGTGGTGGCCTTTTTATTTGGGCCCATCAGGACAGCTGACAGGAGAGGCTAAAGGCAACAGGAAACCCGATACAGGCCATACAGCCCCTGTAAAGGAGTTGACCCTAATGCCCCTATAAAGCTGAGATAGAGCGCTGGGTTCAACCTTTGCCTTTTCAGCTGTGTCTTAGAATAGTGCTCGCCATTGTATCCAGTGTCCTTTACAGCTACCATGCCCTCAAGGTTCGGTTGTACCAATTATTGTGGGTTTTTGTCAAAGCTGTCAACCTGAGAGGCCAGTGTTGACCCTCTGTTTAAGTACACTTAAACACATCCCACTTAACCCCACAGTAAGTTAGTGAAGAGTGCCAAAGCAGAGAACTGTCAACGGTGCCTAATTGCTATATTGTCTGAACACAAAAAAGTGAATAGCCCAGACAAATCACGCTGTAAAACAGAGAGATATCTCTGGTAGCTGTAGGTGTACTGAAAGAAAGAAAAAGACGCAAAGCTAAATACAGATTGAGAATACAAAGAACAAATGGCAGCCGATGGTATATGTTTGGACTGTGGAGGTGGGCTGTGGAAATGGTTCTCCCATTAACTGCTTGGGTTCATTACTAAACGGTCTCCTATTTCCTCCCCAGCCATTCTCCTCCAGCTCAACGCCCCTCTGTCTGCCTGGGCCACAGCCCGTCTCTGACTGATGTACCAGAACCCGCCGTCTGTTTTTACCGTTGTTTAAGCGCAGCCACAAAAGTGACTGTGGGTCCTAGATCCAGCTATTCCCGCCCATCCCTTCAACTGTCTCCCCTCTCACCCCTCCTCCCTTAGGTAGGACTACTTTTATCTTTGTCTAGAAAGAGGATGTTTGGTCTTAGAAATCAAAAAAGCAACACATGCAACAGTGCGACTTGTGACGGCTGGCCGCCCAACAACCTGCCCGCTTGACCCTATCCCCTCCTCTCTTCTCCAGACCATTTCCGGAGACCTTCTCCCTTACCTCACCTCGCTCATCAACTCATCCTTGTCCGCTGGCTATGTCCCTTCCATCTTTATGAAAGCGAGAGTTGCACCCCTCCTCAAAAAACCTACACTCGATCCCTCCGATGTCAACAACTACAGACCAGTATCCCTTCTTTCTTTTCTCTCCAAAACTCTTGAGCGTGCCGTCTATAGCCAACTCTCCTGCTATCTCTCTCAGAATGTCCTTCTTGATCCAAACCAGTCAGGTTTCAAGACTGGTCATTCAACTGAGACTGCTCTTCTCTGTGTCACGGAGGCTCTCCGCACTGCTAAAGCTAACTCTCTCTCCTCTGCTCTCATCCTTCTAGACCTATCTGATGCCTTTGATACTGTGAACCATCAGATCCTCCTCTCCACCCTCTCCGAGTTGGGCATCTCCGGCGCGGCTCACTCTTGGATTGCGTTCTACCTGACAGGTCGCTCCTACCAGGTGGCGTGGCGAGAATCTGTCTCCGCACCACGTGCTCTCACCACTGGTGTCCCCCAGGGCTCAGTTCTAGGCCCTCTCCTATTCTCTCTATACACCAAGTCACTTGGCTCTGTCATATCCTCACATGGTCTCTCCTATCATTGCTACAGAGACGACACACAATTAATCTTCTCCTTTCCCCCTTCTGATAACCAGGTGGCGAATCGCATCTCTGCATGTCTGGCAGACATATCAGTGTGGATGTCGGATCACCACCTCAAGCTGAACCTCAGCAAGACAGAGCTGCTCTTCCTCCCGGGGAAGGACTGCCCGCTCCATTATTATTATTATGATCTCGCCATATAATATAATAATAATATGCCATTTAGCAGACGCTTTTATCCAAAGCGACTTACAGTCATGCGTGCATACATTTTTGTGTATGGGTGGTCCCGGGGATCGAACCCACTACCTTGGCGTTACAAGTGCCGTGCTCTACCAGCTGAGCTACAGAGGACCACACGGTTGACAACTCCATTGTGTCCTCCTCCCAGAGTGCAAAGAACCTTGGCGTGACCCTGGACAACACCCTGTCGTTCTACGCTAACATCAAAGCGGTGACCCGATCCTGTAGGTTCATGCTCTACAACATTCGCAGAGTACGACCCTACCTTACACAGGAAGCGGCACAGGTCCTAATCCAGGCACTTGTCATCTCCCGTCTGGATTACTGCAACTCGCTGTTGGCTGGGCTCCCTGTCTGTGCCATTAAACCCCTACAACTCATCCAGAATGCCGCAGCCCGTCTGGTGTTCAACCTTCCCAAGTTTTCTCACGTCACCCCGCTCCTCCGCACACTCCACTGGCTTCCAGTTGAAGCTCGCATCTGCTACAAGACCATGGTGCTTGCCTACGGAGCTGTGAGGGGAACGGCACCTCCTTATCTTCAGGCTCTAATCAGTCCCTACACCCAAACAAGGGCATTGCGTTCTTCCACCTCTGGCCTGCTGGTCCCCCTACCTCTGCGGAAGCACAGTTCCCGCTCAGCCCAGTCAAAACTGTTCGCTGCTCTGGCACCCCAATGGTGGAACAAGCTCCCTCACGACGCCAGGACAGTGGAGTCACTAACCACCTTCCGGAGACACTTGAAACCCTACCTCTTTAAGGAATACCTGGGATAGTATAAAAATAATCCTTCTACCCCCCCCCCCCCACCCCCACAAAAATGTAAAAATAAATAAATTAAAAATATATATATATTAATAATAATAATAATACTTTTTTTTTTGAAAAATAAAAAATAAACAAACAAAAAAAAAATATATATATATATATAAAACAAATTAAAATTAAAAATATACTCTAAAAAATTACAAATTAAAAAATAAGAAATATATATTTTCAAAGATAAGAAAAATTAACAACAAAAAAATAAAAATAAAAAAATAAATAAGAAAACAAAAATTGTAAAGTGGTTGTCCCACTGGCTATCACAAGGTGAATGCACCAATTTGTAAGTCGCTCTGGATAAGAGCATCTGCTAAATGACGTAAATGTAAATGGAGAAGCCGTCTCTCTCCTCGACCGGGATTGTTTGCCTAGTTAATTGAGACATTATGTAATTATTATACAAGAACAAGACCTAAAGTGAAGAAACAGTATGATGTAGTTCTCCATTGCGATCAAAGGGTCAAGGGGAGGTTCATTTCCCCAGTGCATTGGGTTTAAGTAAGTACTTTCATCTTTCATTTCAGTGAACAGGTTGCAGTGTAAATCAGGGTGCTGGGTCAATGTCATACTTAGATGTCATGTCAGAAAGGGTGGAACACTGTATGCATATCTAAAAAGTTCAGAGGTCAGCAACTGACATGAGACCTGATGAAGACCTCATAGTTTAGGTTGTTTCTGGAGCACAACAAGCAGTGTGAGGGTTATTTTTATTTACTGTGCAGCTAGGGCACTAGAAACAAGGTCATGCATATCGACAGCTTTAATACTGCATAGTGTCTAGTAAAATAATGAAACTATTTCCATCGTTTTTATAATGTTATATAATAGCCTCCCATCCTTTTTGTCTGTATAACAATTGACAATGTCGATATACCAATCTGCTCAGCAGTACCTCCTCCTTGGCAATTGATTATAATGAGCATCACTTTCTCAATTTCTCCATAGTGCCATATTTATTTCAATAAGCAGAAGTGGGCTGGGCAAGTGAGCACATGTGTCACGCCCTGGCTCTGGGGACTCTAGTATGTTGAGCCAGGGTGTGAGTTTTCATTTGTTTTTGTTCTAGTTTTGTATTTCTATGTTGGCCAGTGTGGTTCTCAATCAGAGGCAACGTGTATCAGCTGTTGCTTGTTCTCTCTGATTGGGAACCATACTTAAGCAGCCAGTTTTCCCACAGTGTTTGTGGGATCTTGTTCCAGTGTGGTTTGTGTTAGACCGAGGACGTCACGTTATCATTTGTTGTTTTTGTTCGTGTTATCATTATTTAATAAATATGTTCACCTTTCACGCTGCGCCTTGGTCCTCTGTACCCGACGATCGTGACAACATGTCTGGACATGTGTATGGCTTTGGCCTCTTGAGTGGTTCCCTGTTGCAACACCACTGGGCTACATGGACAAGGTCAGTCCGTTAATGGCCCTGTAAGGCCTGTCACTAGAGCTATCATTTACTTTTCCTTGTGCCATAAATCATGGAGCCTGTTCTGTCTTTATCTTTAGTATTTTGCTTCCTTTGTTTTGTTCTGTTGGTGAAATAGTTAAAACTGTGTGTGCTTTACATTTACATTTACGTCATTTAGCAGAAGCTCTTATCCAGAGCGACTTACAAATTGGTGCATTCACCCTATAGCCAGTGGGATAACCACTTTCCACATTTTTTTTTATTTATATTTTTTTTAGTAGTAGGCTTTACACTGTGATGTAAATATTGTATGTGAGAGGGACGCGTTTTGTGTTGCACAAATTAGGGGCTAAAAGTATAAACAATATAAATACCAAAATCATGTTGTGTGTACATGAAGTTGTGCAATCAGGGTTTGTAAGCGAAGGTCAAGGTAATTACACACTGGTTTTGTTCCATGGTTCCATTAGCTGATATCAGATTTCCCACAGGAGGTATAGGAAGTAGTGTTATTTTCTCCTCACTCCATGCATGCATAACTGATTGTGATGGGGAAAATTGCACAAAATGAGGTCACGTGTTTAGATTAAACTATCAAATTGTCAGTTACCTGTATTTGTTAATTGGTGAGATCACTTATTCTTCCCCCAAGATTAGACTTATACATGATTGTATACAGTGTTCACATGGTTGAAAAACAAAGTGATTAGGAATGAACAAGATTTGACCTAATTACTTGTTATGGGAGAGAAACTGCATGAGGGGGAATATCTGTGCTTTACCTGATAGATTTTCCAGACTCTCATAGGTTGATGGTCCAGGAGATTTACGAGCAAGAGGTTGTTCCTCCCTCTGCCTGAGAGTCGAAAGGAGAAAGCCCTGGACAAGACGGTTAGAGAACCTTTCTCCAGCAGAATATAAAGGTCATCATATGAAAACCATTCTATGACCTTCAGAAAAAAAAGATCACCCATCTGATTGGTTTGTTTGTTTTTCATGAGCTCTTTGAGCCCACTGAACCCCCCCCCCCCCCCCCCATTAAGGTATCAGTCCTGACTTTATAGAGATATTTAATAATGTGTTATGTAATTTCAACAGTTCTCAAACAAATGTCAGTGTGGGATTTCAATGTGCTATTGAATGATGTCCACAGCTATGGGAAAATTGCAGTCTTTATAAACACAATTCAACATCTGGTTTCTGGTGATCTGACTCATTTTTATGTCTCACACACATTGCCGTTATATTATAGGTTCAACTGAGGCTCAGCAATTAATAGCATTTCCCATTTTTCCCGATGTAGAATCTTAATTTGATCACTATTGTTGCTGATAATTTCCCAGTACATAATGAAAAGCAAACATGTAGTGTATTCGAGGTTTAAAAAATCTTCCAACATTTGTAATTTCCACTTAGAAATGTCAGACTTGATTTGCCATAACAAAAAATGTATCAGCCCCTACAAAACATTTCCATATTAGAATCCACATAATAATTCACATATTGCTTCAGGATTATTTTCATGCTGTAGCAAACTGGCTCAAATTAATATCCTACATCTGTGTATAAACAATTCAAACTGAGCGATCATTGTCAGGTCAAATCTAAACACTGAAAGAGATCTTGGAATGCTGTAAGCACAGTGGTTCCCAACCTTTTTTGCTTACTGTGCCACCAACTGAATTTTGCTCTGCCCGGAGTACCCCTGAAGTACCCCCTCATGTGCATTTTACCAGTAAGCCTATGGTCTCATAAGTTTTCTCAAGTACCCCCTGTGGATAGGCCAAGTACCCCCAAGGGGTCTTAGTACCCCTGGTTGGGAACCACTGCTGTAAGGTATATGGTTGCACAATGCACTTTAAAATGAGAATGGATACAGTTTAGAGTGAGCTACATTGGCCCAAGTGATATCTGGCCTATCCAAAATCCCAGTCTTTGGCCGAGTCATTTTCCTGAAAGATACAGTATGATCATCTGGTTTAGTGGATTGGAGTAGTGACTAAACATCCCATGACTGCATAGTGGATGGAAATCATTATCGCCTAGATTGTCGTTGGATATTTAGAGAGAAAACAACACATTTTTTGGATGACTAGGGAAAAAAGGTTTTCATAGGCTGTACACCTCTTTGCCTGTGGTAAATTCAGTTTAACCATACTTGTTCTGGTCCTACGTGGGAGTATGGAATGTGTCTAATTATAGTTAACTGCAGAATAATTAAAAGGCAAATTACCTGCCAAGCTCGGTCAAATTGGTCAGGTGTTAACATTTCAATCAACTAATGATATTGTCATAAATTTGCAGTGCTATAATTAATTTCCGTTGTTTTTGTTTATTATGCATTTGTAAAGGTGATAGTATACAACATAATGTCATCCACTCAGCAGCACCAACGGTGACAAAATTATGTGTTTTGGGTAGAGTTCACAGACAGTTTGTTGAGTGGTAATTACAGTCCAGAGGAAAAATCAATCATGACTAATAACATTGTGCCAAGAACAAACATTGTAATAACAGTCCATTATTTTCAACAACAAAAAAAGCATCAAAATTCTACTTTTATTTCATTTGCTCACAATGGAAAGCTGCATCAGTTCTCAGTGAATGAATGACCACAATCATGACGACTCGACCACTTTCCTGTTGATACAGCTGAATAGTCCCCGACTTCAATACTCTTATCACTTGTCCTTGTCCAAACAGTCGCCGCTGTAGATTCGGTCGAGATAAGGTTAGTGGATGCTCCTCCTAATATGATGCTGCTATTGCTCGTGGAGTTTGTTGTCACGCGCCGCAGTCCGGTGTGCCGGGGAAGTGCTTTTGTCAGCTCTTGCGAACCTCCTAGAAACGGACTTTCTTTGACTCTCGGCTGTGTCTTTGATTTTATCTTATTTCAGCCTATCCCTACTCCTTTTTTAGCCTAATGGAAAACCGAAGGCAGCTGAACTGAGCATACCTTTTGAGGAGCCAAGGACCTTTGTAAAACCGTGGTCTGTCAGTGGTCATTTTGGAAGGCTTCACATTGGCTCGTGAACGATGAAACTTCAAATAGTTGTGAAACTTTTTTATTTCCTTATCATTTTACTCCCAAATACAATGTTTTCTCAAACAGGTAAGTGATATGCTAATGTTATTAACTGATAATGCTACATTGGGACTAAATTGTATGTAGACCGTAAAATGAAGTGCGAAAATTACCTGTAGACTACCAATGGGTTTCAAGCTTCTTTTTTCAAAGGACATGGTTTTTGATGAACATTGTGAACACAGTACGCCTACTATTATGAGCGGGGGGATAAATGTCCCGTAGCTATGGAAGAAAAGGTCACAATACAGTTTTGAATGCTGAAAATATATAATTTATTAGAGCCAGATAAACATTTTCAAAAGTCTCAGATGATTTTGAACCTGCTCTCTCCATTCTTTAGTCCTGTCCATCTGGTAAGAATGTTGTAGATCTGTCGCATGTGTACTGATAGTAAAGTTCATCAATCAAGGTGCTGTCATCCAAGGGCACATACCTACTATGACTCTCATTGCTATGGCAGTCTGTTGACCTGTCATTGGAGGCAGCAGGGGCCAAGCCTGTCTCTGTGTCTTCTCCAACTACAAAAGCCTTTGACCCCTGTGGCCAAGGTGGGAAGAGACACGTGTCCATGAGGGCTGCACACTCTGACAGGGATATGGTGCTGAAGGGTATCTCAGGACATTGACTGTGAGAGTTCCCGTCTTGGCTGAAGAGAGATGGACTGACCAGGTGCTGCTGAGAGTGAACGATGATAGGGTAGCTCTGAAAGCTCCTGTCGTCACCTGCAACGTCCTGTCCGACTGCCATCACTGTGTCATAGTTAGTTGGGCTATGACTTTTCACTTGGCTGCGAATGCTCTGACTCATGCTCATCTCATGTTGGCCTTTCAGTCCCACAGCTCTCACTTTTGGGGTTTTCTCTCCATCTTGCTCTCTATTCATCTTGTCTTCGTCTCTCTTTTCCCTCATGCTGTTCTGCTCTTCATTAACCATTAGCATATATTTCTGCTTCTGACACAAGTCTCTGTCAGAGGTACCCATATCTTCTGTTTGGGCCTCAATTGCCTGACTTGGAAGATTCACCATATCAGTAGCATCCCATCTCTTATACATATCGTTTGTGTTCCCAAACCTCTGATAGTTTGTATAAGAGGTGTTGTCAATTTTGGTTCCAGTCTTGCCCATCACCTCCATCAATCTCCTATATTTCCGAGTGAAACTGTTGGGGTCTCTTTTTGGCCTCGACCTAACAGCTCGTCGCCTCTTCTCCTTCTCTCCTTCCATCACCATAGAGGGGATGCTGGGATCAACCACTGACATGGGAGGTATAGCAACACCCACCATGGTTGGAGCACAGTGGTATGGTTGGGGATATGGCTGTGAGGACCAGGTGGGCCAGGCTGGTCCAATAGGCATCATCGGAAGGGGCTGAGGGTGTGCAGTGTAGACATAATCAATCAATTGTGTAGATGGCTGGATGATACCTCCAGAGGTGTAGGCCTCTGTGGAAATGTTTGCAAGAACAGCAGAATCTAGGCCCATATTTGAAGGGTGTCCTGTATATTGAAGACAATCAAATTAGTTTGCTATTAAATATTTGAGAAATCATGACCATCTAGGTTATCTATTTTTGTTAGGCTTGCAATTAATAGTAATCATATTTGATGCTAGTACGATCTAAGTACACTTTCTTTGTGAAGCATTTTCGGATTATTTCATAATCTTTTGTATTGTGGTTCTGCTACTATTCTAGACTGAACAAAAGACGTTCAAACAACATACACTTACCATGATCTTGCTGTAATAATTGTTGTTGGTAATTGTACTGAAAGTTCATTTTCATCCTCTGCTCTTATGTCAGACACATTGTAAAGGACAAACCTACATAAAATCAAGAGCATCAGTAGCACATTTTAGAATGTTTTTAGAATGTTGCTCCACCATTACCTGACTGTGATGTCAGAACTGTTACTGAGGTGAACACAGCTGATGTTACTGTGGCAACTACCAAACATTCCTGCTCCGAGCTGGAACTGTCATTGGATACATTAGATTACAACATAGATGTAAGGGAAGTAGAAGACAATCACATACAAAGTGGAGCTCCTCACTGTGCATAGTGGATTTGACAATTCCCTGTAAATCACATCACATTAAATTAGTGAAACACGACTGTCCGTGACATGCATAGAGTACAGTGACAGACAATGTAGAAGACATAGAAGTGAACCACCTTTACCATCTTTTGTAGTATACCCTGTGCATCACTATAGTTTACGAAAAGATACACAAAACACGTGCAAACAAAAAATTGCCATTCATTTATTCCAGATCTCCATTAGTTTTTTCCAGGCACTCATGGTGCCCTTCAGGATGGGTACTGTGGGACTACTCAGGTAGTTCTCCAGAGTGTACTGCTCCCTGTTGATGAACACATTATGGTCCCAGCCCTGTTTAGTGATCCGGGACACCCTTTCTCTCTGCTGCTGGGTCTTCCTCTTCATGTCCTCCCTCTCCTCCCTCTGCCACAGAGAGATGGGCACCGAGGCCTGCCACGGGCTGGGGAAGTAGAGGGAATCAGGGGGGGGTAACCTCCCATGCTGCCCAGGAGGGGTTGGGTGATGGTACGTGTTGGGTAATGAGGGAAACTGATGGCGAGAACCACGGTACCTTCTCCTTAGGTGAGGGTTGGGGGCTTTGAACAGGGTGTGGTTTTGGGTAGTGGGTGGTGCGAAGGGTTGGGAGTGTGTGGGGTCGCTATGGATTGTTCCCCCTAATGAAGTTGGTTGCCTACTCTGACAGAATGGGGAGACAAACTTGGTTGTGCAGCTAGCAGACTTCTGTGAAAGGTTGTCAAGTGTTATTGGGTTGTCAAAGACAGTTGGTTTTGCAGACGAAGGATGTTCAGCTTGGGATGCCCCAATAGTATCTACATCATCTCGTATTATTTTTTCCACCACTGAGGAGTTACAGTTTGCTAAGGTAACATGAATCGTCTCAAAGTCTAGCAGTGCCTGGTCCATCAAAATGACTTTTTCTTCTGTCATTTGTTCATTGGGAATGGACTGGTTGGACTGATTGGACGTCTGAGCTTTGACCCCGAGTTTGTGGAAGACCTGAACAGACTGCATCATCTGATGACCCAGACGGCTCCTTGGAGGTTGGGGTGGTCGGGGAGCCTTTGGGGTAGGCCCCGCCTCTAACTTAGCCCCCTTAACGCTACCTTTCTGCTTCCTGGCAGATGAAATGTCTGAACCTGTTCTGTCCCCACCTCCATCTGCAGCATCTCTCCTTGCACATTGAACCACCTCCTTCACAGGACTAGGATTACTCTCCTCTACACCTTCACCATCCCTCTTTTCACCTTCTGTCTTTTCACTGTTCACGCCATCACTACTGTCACCAACCTCTCCAAAGATGGCCGTCTTCTTTGTTGTCTCCCCTCTTCCCTGCTCTGCTTCCTCCTCTTTATTTTTAGTAGCTTCTGTCACAGGGCTTCCTTTAGCCTCCTCCAATGGGACAGCTGGATTGCCAGTGTTCAGTGTTGTGTCAATAGGTGCCATGGTAATGTTGGTTGCAGGTGCTGGTGCTGGTGCAGCCACATATATGTACCCTGGTGGGGGGCATACTGCCCAGATTTGTGGCACTGGTGGTGGCTGAGGGGGCTGACCTTTGGTAGACAACAATGTGCCATAGATAGCATGTTGATGGGTTTGAGGATGAGAAGGAATGGGTTGATGGTGATGATGAAGATAGTGATGTGGGAGATTGGGATGATTAGGAGACTGCTGGAAATGGGCTGTTACAACCGGAGGGTTTGTGCTGTGATCTATGACCAGAGTTATCTGTCCTGCCAGCAAGCTGTTTCCTGAAAGGAAACCAAATTATCATTTTTTTATTCACAAAATATTTTGTACAGTTTATTATGAATGAATGCATTTGTAAAGTCATTATGCCTTTGCCTTGTTAATTTCTGTCATCCAAAATGATAATTTCATGCCAACTTTAGAATAAAGCATAGATAGTTTTTTTTATTTAAAAAATGTATGCACTCACTAACTGTAAGTCGCTCTGGATAAGAGCGTCTGCTAAATGACTAAAATGTAAAAATGTAAAATGTAGTTAGAGAGCTTAAAAGCTAACAGCCAGTTTTGAGAGCTCTGAATTGTAATTGAACAGAAAATTCTTACCTTGTGTTGAGTCAGGTGTGAAGGCGTTACTCTGGAAAGGGTCCTCCATAGTTATAAACAGTTATTTTTGTTATTTTAGATATTTTAACATAATATTTTTTGAAAATACTTTGTTGTTTTGTCAAGTAATTGTTTGATTGATGCACCTAGAATATCAGTGTCACTCTATGATGTCACAATTTTTTACTTGGTTCTGACTAGAGGGAGTACAACTACGACCAGAAGTGACTTTTTCGTAGCAGGTTAGTATAATTTATGCAGCAGGTTAGGATAATTAACGTGGCAGGTTAGGAGACTTAGGTTAAGTTTAGGAAAACGGTTAGGGTTAGCTAAAATGCTCTCCTAACCTGCTACGAAATGTAACGTCTGGTTGTAGCTGTACTACCTCTAGTCACAACTCCTAGACTTTCCATCTCCAGAAAATCATTGTTTTGTTAACTGTCGTTTTTTTGCACAAAAGTACAAACAAGATCACCAAGATCAACATATTTCCAACATTCATTTGTCTCATAATCCCATAACTCCTATTTTACAGTTGTTATGATTAGGCTAGGCCTAGTTATTACATGGTTGCAACATAGTATTGACATAGTGTTTCATTTCTAACTCAGTTGATTGTGTGTGTGTTGAGGGGGTAACTTGGCATCGGTAACTTGTGTGCATATGCGTGCGCGTGTACATGCTTTGAGTGAAAACACAGCAACACCTTATTCACTCATGTTTATGCTATATTTGGCTGCTTGTGTCTATCCTCAGTGCTGCCCCCAGAATGTGCTCCGGGGGGTCACTCTCTGCTCCAGAACCCATACCGCAGCACCAGTTTCAGCTCCCGCAGCCTACAGCAGTCAGCCCTCCAGGACTTCATCTGTGACCATTCCCTCATACCAGGCTGGTACCAGTTCCAGATCTTTGACAAGCCCGCCAGCATGCCCACACAATGTGTGGAGGTAAATACAGATAATACGTTTTATTTTATAGTATTTTTTCTCTCTAGGTCTCAAAGCATGTTACAATGTATGGAGGTCACCCCATCCCCCAATGTGTCGCAAACACCCATATTGTTTCTTGACTGTATCCAGCTTGCTAATAATCACCGAAATGAAAGCTAGACAGTCAGGGAGCATTGGAAATTCCAAAAAACGATGGCTAGAGGACTATCTTTTTTACATATTTTGACGGCGAGGAAATATATATTTTTTAAAATTGTGCCGCCCTCCGGACCTCCTTGAAGACCAATTGTGGCCCCCGGGGAAAAATGAGTTTGACACACCTGGTTTAGGTGGTCTTTCATAGCAAATGCTATGCCTCAGTCAGAACAGTACAGAAGAGCATTGTCCCAATGATATAAGCTAGCTCTTCTTGCACTAGAGTACTTTTCAGTGAGTAGCCCAGTCATTGCAGTGGTAACATGAGTGCTAGTCTTGGCCTTTGAAGTGAACATAGGCTCTTTGTTCCAAGGAGACTGGGATGGTATCAGCATTAAGCAAAGGACCAAAGAGAGCGAGAGACAGGAGAGAGACAGGAGAGAGACGAGAGAGACAGGAGAGAGACAGGAAACATTTTCAGTTCCTCATTTTACCTGGGCTGCCTGCTGTGCTGCAGACTGAAGGATCCATCATAGGTGTCAGCTTCCTCTTCTTCCCAGGGCATTGTCATGTGTCATATTGCAGTTGTTGCCTGCAAAGTGTCGCCCTACCAATCATTACCCATGTAGTTGTATTATTACCACCCAGTATAAACTAGCCTGGTCCCAGACATGTTTGTGCTGTCTTACTTATTGTCACAATGAGTGACAAGGAGTTGCGAGACAGTGCAAACAGATCTGGAACCAGGCTCAAGTAGTCTTATTCTGTTCTCCATTGTCTTCATCTGTGTCCACCAGGTGAACCACTGTGGGACCCAGGCCCCAGTGTGGCTGTCTCTGGGGGAGGGCGAGAGCCTCCCGCGGCCCCTGGAGGTGACGCAACTGACGGCCTGTGCCACCTGGCAGTTCTTCCTCAGCAGCAGTAAGGACTGCTGCCTGTTCCGCATCCCTGTCACTGTGCGCAACTGTGGAGACTTCTACGTCTACCTGCTCCAGCCCACCCAGGGTTGCATGGGCTACTGCGCACAGGGTACAGCAGCTGTTTACGATAGTCTGTTTAGGTGGAGGCAATGAGGAGCTCTATACGCTATGAAAGTGAGGCTGCATTTTCCAGGAAGTAGCCTTGAAGTCATTTTTTTCTTTTTGAAGGGTCTTCAATGGGCAGAAACGTAGCGCAATGGTCTTCAGCGCCAAAATGTCATAAAAGGCATCTATCTAGCAGAAGTCAATTCATCCACAAACACAAATATAATTGTGTAAATGACCGTGTTTTCATGAATTTGATGGTATAATCGTCAAGCCCATTCAAAAGATTAGGGCTGACCCCGGAAGTATGATGTAATGCTGCATCACTTTCATAGCGTATTGCCAATGCTCTATGCTTTGATCTCTTTATGTGTCAATGTAAACGTGACAGTGCTGTAGGTTTCTTTAAAAGTGTTTGCTAAATGCTGGACAGGCTCCTAGAATAGAATAGATCTAATGTAATTATTTAAGAGGGAATTCTTATAGTGGTAATAGCGGATGTAAAGGTGACTTGATACAACTGTCAAAAACACTAGAGAATTAGCACTAACTGCATGTAACTCATTCAACTGTTATTTATGTGCTAGTGATTCAGACCTCTGTAGCGTTAACTGTTACGACCACCATTGTTCATTGTCTGTTAATTGTCCTGCTATCATTCACCATGCAGAGATGTCAGACTCTGCGGTGGTGGTGTGTGGTCCTGACGAGGTGGAGGTTGATGGAACGTGTAAAGGTGAGTGAGGTCTATAGGAGGCCCTTGTTAAAGTCAGACACCACAACAAGCCACGTCAGAATTGCCAGGCGGTGTGGAATGCAGCAACAGGCCCCTCACAGGTCCTCTTAATGAGCTAAGCATGTGTGTCCTGCCGCCTGCGTCCCTCGCCCCATCTCCATGACGATCTCCATGACGACATCTCTCACTGAGGTCATGAATTATCCTCTGGTTTTATGGCGAAGGAGGAGGGGGGCTGGGGACATAGGTGGATGGTTTAATTAACTTTAATTCACACAAGAGAAGTTATCAAGTTGGAAGGAATACTATAAATAGGAGAAGGTACCTACTGTTTTGGTTTGTTATGGTTGGCCCCTTTCCCTGATTAGGGTTACAGAAATAGACCAAAATGTTGGAACCCACTGTTGGGCTGTGGCTGATGACTGGTTCCTTGCCTGAAATATTGATTTTGATTACTTGGTGGGTCACAAGACAAAAACATTCAGCCAAGCTTGTATTATACACAACCATCTCATATCACCCAAATACTGTATAAATGATTACCTGCTATATCCATGTAAATACCAGGGACATGTTCAGTAGGAAGAAAACTGAGTGCAACTGGTAGGTACTTCCCATTTTGTCCAACAAGACATTCAGTCTAATTTTGTCAAATAAAACATGTTGCTAAACATTTTGTTACGGTTTACCCTACTGAACACGACTCCGTTATCCCTTCCAGCTAAACAGCCTCCTTCCCCAGCAGTGCCTGTGATAGTAGCAGAGCTCTCTGGGAGCATCGTCTACCTGAAGTGCAGCTTCGAAGGCCACAGCCTGAACAGCTCCCTAGGCTATGTGGTGGCCTGGTCTCGCCTCTCCCCCCAAGGCACCAAAGAAGAACTGAAACAGGAGACTACTGTCCAAACCTTTGCCTTCATCGAGCTGGACGGGATCAACCTCAGACTGGGGGACAAGGTGGGTAGAAGTTACCCCTAACCACTGACGCAGGGTCAGATATCTTTCCTCTCTCTAATGGTTAAGGATAAGATCGAGGGTAGTGCAATTTGATTCGAGACTTGCGGTTATGGGTAGCTTCTACCTCACTTGTAAAACAGTCAAACGCAAAAACAATGCTAGCTTCCGAGCTCTCTCTCAAAACTGAAGTGAATTTGTTTTACAAGTGAGGATATAGAGCGATAGAGCTGGCCGTGTTTAAAACCTAGATTGCCACCGGCCATCAAAGTTAAACAGTATATTGTCTTGTCATCCTTTTATGAAACTCTAGTCAGACATGTTGTTTTGTTTTACTGTGGTATCATGTCTATCACCTGGCTTCAACTATAAAGGCTTTTATACATCCTGAACTGTAGCCTCTCTCTTCCTCTTGAACGGCTGTGGCTGTCCTTCCCTCTCTGTCAGATTTACTGCAGTTGCTCCAGTTTTTTTCTGGACTCGCCGGACATCCAGGGAACCCCAGTGGAGAGCAAAGAGTTCTTCGCCGGGATCAGGGTAAATCAAAGAGATAGAGAACACTATTTCAAGGATTTGGTGTTTGAGTGTGTGTAAAGTGTGTAAGGTGTGTGTGCGGGCGTGCCTGTCTGTCTGTCTCTCTCTCTGGGTCTGGGTTTGTGTGTCTCCTTTTGTTTTAAGTAGTCACTGGTTAGTCAGAATATCTCTTGTGACTTGTCTCTGCAGTTGAGACCAGAGGTGACTACTGTGTCTGAGGATGGGAAGGACTATGAGTTGACTGTGGAGAGTACCATCCCTGTCCCCTGCCCTGGCGATGCCTCCTCCTCCTCCTTGTCCTCCTCCACAGAGCAGTGTACTCTCTCCTTACACCTGAGTACAAGCAATCAAGGTAAAGGCTTCGTAAGTAATCCTGCATACTCACAGTATCACCTCAGTAAAGTTAGATTCTTCACAATTTAGAATTTTTAATAACTGATTATGGCAATACGTTTGATTTCCATAGCGTCTTGATTCTCCAGTGACAACGCATTCTGACATGTCGGTATCCCTACGAAATAGACAAAAACAAAGCCAACGACAACAACCATTAAATGATCTATTTGTTCCTCCATAGGAGAGGATCTGCTGGGTCCAGATGTGGTGTTGTCCTCGTGCCAGGTGGATCTCTCCCAGAGCCTGGGGTGTCGTAACGGGGTGTGTAGCCAGGCCCTGGTTCACCTCAGCGCTGTCACAGACTTCCTCAGGGACGGAGACAGGACGACACAGATCTCTGTCAAACCCATCGTCACATCCAACTTCCTCTGGAGCGGCTACACACCACAGAGTGTCCAGGTACTGGAACTGGAAGAAAAAAAACCTTGTGATGGGTTGGGAGGAGAGGGGATGGTTTTTATTAGCCTGGTCCCAGATCTGTTTGTGCTATCTTGTCAACTCCCATGGTCATTGTCACACTGTTTGGCATAAAACTTTGTAAGACAGCATAAACAGATCTGGGACCAGTCTAGGTTGTTACACTTAACTCACTCAATGGAGAATATGCTATGATGCTGTATATACTGTATAGTATACAATTGCCCATACACAAACTGTAAGTTGCCAACACAATCATATAAGCATGTTCTGTATACACTTTATTTTCTCATCTAGATAGCTGAATGTGAAAATGAAATAAATTATATTTGATATGTGATATCTGCTTTGTGTTTTCAGATCACAGTGAAGGATGTTCCCTCTGCATACTGCTACTCTTTCACTGATCCTCACATCATCACGTTTGATGGCAGGTACTTCAATCACTCCTTTTTAGTCAGCATAAATGATAGATGCAGTCATGGCAATATTAGTCTGCAAATATGATAACAATCACAAGAATACACATTACAGTAACTGATACTGTACTGTAATGTATTTAATGCATTTCCTTCCAGGCAGTATGACAACTACCAGATTGGGACGTTTGTGCTGTACAAGAGCACGCGGCAGCCGTTCGAGGTCCATGTGCGCCAGTGGGAGTGCGGGAGCGTGGTCCACGGCGCCTCGTGCATGTGCGGCTTCGTCGCGAGGGATGGCGGTGATGTCATAGCCTTCGACATGTGCAACGGCGAGCTGGGGGACACCAGGCCGCACCTGTCAGTGAAGAATAGGGACGTGGGCAAGAGCGGCATCCGCATCACTGAGTCTTACCAAGGACGCAAAGTCACAGTGAGTGAATAAATAAGTAAATAAAATGTAACATTAAAACATTTTTTAAAATAAAGTTGTCCTCTGATGAGTTGGTGGTGCCAGGAAAAATGGTTACTGAGTGGAAGCCCACGCCCACAGGAAGTAGTCATTAGCCAATAGGGTGTTGTGAAAGGCAGTGTAAACTTACAGTGCAAAGTCGGTATTCAATTGTTTATGCTAATTATGATATGATACAGACTGTGATGATATAGCGAAGCACTGGAAAGCAGAAAATAATTTAGTCTCAATAGAATAGAGTAAAATCAAATGAAATACAACAGAATACAATAGGATCTAATCCCCTTTCTGTCTGTGCTGTAGATTACCTTCTCGTCTGGGGCATTTGTGTGTGCCGATGTGTCTGACTGGGGCATGAGTCTGACCCTGAGGGCCCCCAGCTCAGACTGGGGCTACACCGAGGGCCTGTGTGGAACGTATGACGGACAGACGCACAATGACCTCCACACAGCAGGGGGCGCAGCGCTGGACAATGAAGACGTAGCAGCCTTCATCTCTGAATGGAGGTTAGTCTGATGCCAAATCTCAAATCAACCTCTAGTCCCTAACTTTATGGAGTTTGCAGATTCTAACCAGCCTACCAATGATTGCATTGCAGCTTTCATTGTAATTCCTATGCCTATACAGTTTCTTTAGATCTGCAAAACAGGAGCAGGCTTTTGGATATTAATCATTTTGAACATTTACAGTACCAGTCAAAAGTTTGGACACACCTACTCCTTAAAGGGTTTTTCTTTATTTTCACTATTTTTTACATTGTAGAACAATAGTGAAGATATCAAAACTATGAATAACACATATGGAATCATGTAGTAACCAAAAAAGTGTTAAACAGATCAACATGTATGTTGTATTTGAGATTCTTCAAATAGCCACCCTTTGCCTTGATGACAGCTTTGCACACTCTTGGAATTCTCTCAACCAGCTTCATGAGGTAGTCACCTGGAATGCATTTCAATTAACAGGTGTACCTTCTTAAAAGTTAATTAGTGGAATTTATTTCCTTCTTAATGCGTTTGAGCCAACCAGTTGTGTTGTGACAAGGTATACAGAAGATAGCCCTATTTGGTAAAAAATCTAGTCCATATTATTGCAAGAACAGCTCAAATAAGCAAAGAGAAATGACAGTCCGTCATTACTTTAAGACATGAAGGTCAGTCAATACGGAACATTTCAATAACTTTTAACGTTTCTTCAATGCAGTCGCAAAAACCATCAAGCGCTATGATGAAACTGGCTCTCATGAGGACCACCACAGGAATGGAAGACCCAGAGTTACCTCTGCTGCAGAGGATAAGTTCATTAGCGTTACCAGCCTCAGAAATTGCAGCCCAAATAAATGCTTCACAGAGTTCAAGTCACAGACACATCTCAACATCAACTGTTCAGAGGGGACTGTGTGAATCAGGCCTTCATGGTCGAATTGCTGCAAAGAAACCATTACTAAAGGACACCAATAAGAAGAAGAGACCTGCTTGGGCCAAGAAACACGAGCAATGGACATTAGACCGGTGGAAATCTGTCCTTTGGTCTGGAGTCCAAATTTGAGATTTTTGGTTCCAACCGCTGTGTCTTTGTGAGACGCAGAGTAGGTAAACGGATGATCTCCGCATCTGTGGTTCCCACCATGAAGAATGGAGGAGGAGGTGTGATGGTGTGGGGGTGCTTTGCTGGTGACACTGTCTGTGATTTATTTAGAATTCAACACTTAACCAGCATGGCTACCACAGCATTCTGCAGCGATGCACCATCCCATCTGGTTTGGGCTTAGTGGGACTATCATTTGTTTTTCAACAGGATAATGACCCAACACACCTCCGGGCTGTGTAAGGGCTATTTTACCAAGAAGGAGAGTGAAGGAGTGCTGCATCCGATGACCTGGCCTCCACAATCCCCCGACCTCAACCCAATTGAGATGGTTTGGGATGAGTCGGACGGCAGAGTGAAGGAAAAGCAGCCAACAAGTGCTCAGCATATGTGGGAACTCCTTCAAGAGTGTTGGAAAAGCATTCCAGGTGAAGCTGGTTGAGAGAATGCCAAGAGTGTGCAAAGCTGTCATCAAGGCAAAGGCGAAGAATCTCAAATCTCAAATATATTTTGATTTGTTTAACACTTTTTTGGTTACTACATGATTCCATATGTGTTATTTCATAGTTTTGATGTCTTCAATATTATTCTACAATGTAGAAAATAGTACAAATAAAGAAAAACCCTTGAATGAGTAGGTGTGTCCAAACTTTTGACTGGTACTGTACATGAGCTCTTTCAGCTGTGGTTGTGATGTATTTCCATAGAAATCCTAACTGATGAGTTTGTATTTCTCTTCTGGCAGACTCCCTCCTGGTAGCAGCTTGTTTGACACCGTTCCGTCCTATCAGAGCGCCCCAAACCCTCACAGGTACTGTAACTGTGAAGAAGAGTCCCGCCCCAAATCCCCGCGAACCAGGTCTCAGCCAATCCCTGGCTCTGACTCCTCCTGTTATCACCACGGCAACGTGAGACTCCACAGTATAATCCCCACTCTAGATGTCACTGCCGAATACATCAACTCAGTAGAGCTGTTCAAAGGCCACCATGTCTACCCCTCAGGGAACTCCAACCAGCATGGCCAGGCCGAGGACACCGCCTCCCAGCCTGGAGAGAGAGGCTCTACCCTAACAGGCTCCAGCCATGGAGCCAACAACCAGAGAAGCCGTGGAAGGCGCCAGTCCTACCAGTTCCTCCCCAACACGCCCTACCAGAGCTTGAGCCAGTCCGACCTGGAGGGCTTCACCTACTTCTTCCCAGAGGACCACGAGCTGGCAGCCCAGCCCGAGTCCTCCCCTCCCCCCACCTGGCCCACCCCGTCTGGGCTAACACAGCTCCAGGCCAGGGTGCAGTGCCAGCGGGTGGTGGCTAACTCCAGTGTGGCCCTGGGCTGCGGCCGGCTCTTAGGCCCGGCCATAGTGAGCCAGGCGGTGGCTATGTGCGTCAGCGACCTCCAGCTAAAGGACGACCAGGCCTGGGTGGGCGCCACTCTGCCTCTGCTTGAGAACGAGTGTGAGAGGAGGCTAGTGGAGGAGAGGGGGAGAGAGGGAGAGCACCAGGACATGTTGTCCTTCCTCAAGTGTCCTAATCTATGTAATGGGAATGGGCAGTGCTCCGAGTGGGGGTGTTTGTGCTTCCCCGGATTCGGCTCCTACGACTGCAGCGTTATCTCTGGTAAGAAGAGGGCAGGATTGGATCAGTAACACACATCTATAAGTCAATCATACATATTGTAAGTCAACACTAGGCCAGGGTTTGGCTTATAGTTAATCAAAATGAAAGACATATCACAGTAATTAGCTAATCCTAGTAAAGCGATTAAAAAACCTGCTGGCATTTTTTTTGCTTTCTATTTCTGTCTGTCTCTGGTGTCGTCTGGGATGGTGAAGACCAGACTCCAGAGATCACAGAGCTGGAGAACGAGGGACTGTGTGATGTCAGACAGAGTGACTGCTCCACTGTACAGGTCTTTGGGCAAGGCTTCAAAGACTCCTATGAACTCAAGTGTGAATTTTTGAAGGAAAAGGTACCATACTACATCACACACACAAACACACACATACACACCGACACCGACACCGACACACACACCGACACACACACACACACACACACACACACACACACACACACACACACACACACACACACACACACACACACACACACACATACACACACACACACCTCCATACTTGTGATATTATTTTCTGTAGCACAGTACTTCTGACCCCGCCTGTCTCTGTCTGTGTGTGTCCAGTTTGTGGATGGTGAGTGGACCCTGGACGAACCTCAGTTTTCCCTGGCTACCTTCCTGGATGTGTCAGGTCTGGAGTGTCGGCTCCCCCTGGAGTACCGACAACCCACTGCAGGCGTGGACCTGGATATGGCCACCGACAGACCCCTCGCACGCTGGCAGATCAAAGTCAGTGGAACAACACTATGCAGCACATCTCAGTAATGTTTTTGCCATTTCTAACCAGGAACCAGTCTTAAGCTGTGACCCAAAAGGCCCCAACCCACCAATGGGTCCAGACTCATTTGGGAATGGGCCAATGACCCATAAAATATAGCTGGATAACAGAGCCCTAAACAATAGTACTATTTGTAGCAGGGCAGTGTTCTGGTCTAGTGTTCTGATATGGTTTGTTTGCACACCTACCAGATGTTTTCAAGATGGTGAAACCTGGACAAGATACCCTTACTTATAGTAGTAGCTTCTGTAAATATTTATTACCAGTAGTCACTGATAACTAAGTCATTAACATTGTCTTGGCAGGTGTCCAACGATGGCTACGGCTACAGCAATGCCAAGATCCTGACCCTGTTCGATGGAGCCTGTCAGATCTGCACGCTCAATGCTGACGTTCTCTGTACCTCGAGGGTGGGTTTCTCTTTGTTTTTTTCTCAGGGTTTTAATGGTATCACAACGTTTCTGGTAGCAAGATCAGAATGTGTTGTTTAATGATTAGAGTCTGATTTTAAATGATTCAATACTTGTAACAGGTTAACTTTCTTCCTTTTTTTCATGTCCTTGTTCCTTGTGTTTTCCAATTTGATTGAGAAAATGTTCTCAGCCTGAGGATGCATGAATCAACTTCTCGTAGTTTGTGTTCTTTTTCAGCCACTAACATTCAACAGATACAGTACATTATGTTGTGGGACATTCAACAGATGTTCAGGCTAGCTCAAATTTCAGGCCCCTTTCCCACCAGGAAAAACCAGCACATGCGGCCTGGCCCCTCTTAAAACTAAATGTGAGTGTAGCACATGGGGATGTGTGAAACTTACCCATCAGCCTGAAGCGTCTTAACATACGGCGCCACACAAAAAGCTAGCTATGTGGCGCAAGTGGGGACACTTCAGGCTGAGGAATACGTTTCACACATCTCCATGTGCTACCTGAGCACCACTCCTCCTAGTTATGTGTGCCAACCAGTTTCTTCTGAAGAACTCAAACAGAACATTTATCACCCAAACAAAAAGTGGCCAATGCTCTGTTTGTCATTTAATGTATGCTGGAGGTCCATATAGAAGTGGTGTGGGTGAGATGATAGGTTGAAGCTGGCATGATTACCTCTCTGGCATCTCTTAACACAGGAAACAATTAGGTGTTTTAGTCCAATCAAGGTTCACTTGCGTGTGTATGCAGTAAGTCAATGCCAGCCCTGTTCTCTTGTTGGCCCGAAAAGTGTTCCTGGTTCCTATTTCAATGGCAAGATCAGATGTTTGATGTTTTCTAAAAGGCAAACAGATATATGCCAATTGTGTTGCTGTGTATCGATCCCCAGGAGAAAACATGCAACATTGACAGTGTATGTTATGGAGAGGGAGACCGAAATCCCAGAAGCCCTTGCTTGATATGCCGACCAGACTCCTCCAAGTACACATGGTCCATCGCTGAGAGTAAGTACAGCACCCTCTACTAATACTACAATATGTAGTACTCTATAATTACTTTTACTATTATACAAATGCATCTGTATACAAATTCATACCAAGCCAACTGAAATCGGAAAAAGGTATTTGCTACCACCAACTACTGACGACAGCACACGGTCACAGAGAACACATATGGCTGCATGGTCTCTGGAATATGTTAACATGTCAACAGCTCAGAGTTGGTCATGCTGTAGGGAATAAGGTGTGATTGAGGTCAGCGTAATTACAGAAACTTAAAGTACTTTGTGTACTGTAATTGTGGTTGATTCAATGTGTTCCAATGCCTTCTTTTTGCTGTGATTTGATTTTAGTTTTCTTTGTTAATATAAAATTAGGCCAAATCACTCCAGATTAAACTGGTTTGAACGAGGAATGAAAACAGAAAATCTAAATTTTACAAAGATCGATAAACATATCAATAAACAAGTTGAAATAAAGGAACATTATTGTACCTCAAATAAGGATATGGCCTTTAATTATGAAATTATTAAAGTATTAGGTTATTATTATGTTATTACTAAATACTATTCTGCTCCTGGCAGAGAACGAGCCTCCAGTGTTTCAGGCAGCCCAGGGGCGTCTGCAGACGTTCCAGGGGGAGAACTTTGTGTACCAGCTGCAGGCTCAGGACCCAGAGGGCTCTGCGGTGCTGTTCACTCTAGAGTCAGGCCCCAGTGACGCCTCCCTCTCCCCCGCTGGCCTGGTCATCTGGAAGGCTACTGACGCTGCCACCTCCACCTCCACCTCCACACAGACCTTTCGGTTCACCGTTACAGACGATTGTAATGCAGAGACGCATGCCTCTGTCCAGGTAGGGTTAGTCTCGCTTACCATGCCAACAGGCTGTTGAAAGTGACGCTTAAAAGGTCTAAATATGGATTAATACCACAAGAGGGAGCTCTAGATGTGTAATTATCATTGATCGTCAAAGATCATACTGTATGAGCATGTCCTGTATCCAAGGCTATGCTAGCCTTACTGTACTAGCAGGACATTCAAAACCAAGACACAGTACCATACCCATGCATCTTACCCATGTAACCAAGATATAGTAACTTACCCATGTTCTGTAGCTTACCTCAGATACCAAACTCTACTAACATATCCTATTCCACTGTGTGTCCCCAGGTCTCTGTGTGGCCCTGTGGCTGTCTGAACAGAGCTTCCTGTGTTACAAACATCAACCTCCCCCCTGGCAGTGGGGAGTACCTATGTATCTGTCCCGCTGGCTTCAGAGGGGACAGGTGTGAGGAGGACATAGACGACTGTAAACCCAACCCCTGCCGTATGGCCAAGTGTATAGACGGACCCAACTCTTTCTCCTGCATCTGTCCCCCCGGAATGACAGGTAATGTACATGACAGAAACAGAATTATAAACTGGGTGGTTTGAGCCCTGAAGGCTGATTGGCTGGTATATCAGACCGTATACCACGGGTATGACAAAAACTATATTTTTACTATTCTGATTATGTTGGTAACCAGTTCATAATAGCAAAAAGGCATCTCGGGGGTTTGTGGCATATGGGCAATATACCACGGCTAATGGCTGTATCAAGGCACTCCACGTTGCGTCGTGCTTAAGAACAGCCCTTAGCTGTGGTATATTGACCATATCAAATCAAATCAAATCAAATCAAATCAAATTTTATTGGTCACATGCGCCGAATACAACAGGTGCAGACATTACAGTGAAATGCTTACTTACAGCCCTTAACCAACAGTGCATTTATTTTAAACAAAAAAAGTAAGAATAAAACAACAACAAAAAAGTGTTGAGAAAAAAAAGAGCAGAAGTAAAAAATAAAGTGACAGTAGGGAGGCTATATATACAATAGAATAAAGTGACAGTAGGGAGGCTATATATACAGGGGGGTACCGTTGCATAGTCAATGTGCGGGGGCACCGGCTAGTTGAGGTAATATGTACATGTGGGTAGAGTTAAAGTGACTATGCATAAATACTTAACAGAGTAGCAGCAGCGTAAAAAGGATGGGGTGGGGGGGCAGTGCAAATAGTCCGGGTAGCCATGATTAGCTGTTCAGGAGTCTTATGGCTTGGGGGTAGAAGCTGTTGAGAAGTCTTTTGGACCTAGACTTGGCACTCCGGTACCGCTTGCCGTGCGGTAGCAGAGAGAACAGTCTATGACTAGGGTGACTGGAGTCTTTGACAATTTTGAGGGCCTTCCTCTGACACCGCCTGGTATAGAGGTCCTGGATGGCAGGGAGCTTTGCCCCAGTGATGTACTGGGCCGTACGCACTACCCTCTGTAGTGCCTTGCGGTCAGAGGCCAAGCAGTTGCCATACCAGGCGGTGATGCAACCAGTCAGGATGCTCTCGATGGTGCAGCTGTAGAATTTTTTGAGGATCTGAGGACCCATGCCAAATCTTTTTAGTCTCCTGAGGGGGAATAGGCTTTGTCGTGCCCTCTTCACGACTGTCTTGGTGTGTTTGGACCATGATAGTTCGTTGGTGATGTGGACACCAAGGAACTTGAAGCTCTCAACCTGTTCCACTACAGCCCCGTCGATGAGAATGGGGGCGTGCTCAGTCCTCTTTTTTTTCCTGTAGTCCACAATCATCTCCTTTGTCTTGGTCACGTTGAGGGAGAGGTTGTTGTCCTGGCACCACACGGCCAGATCTCTGACCTCCTCCCTATAGGCTGTCTCATCGTTGTCGGTGATCAGGCCTACCACTGTTGTGTCGTCGGCAAACTTAATGATGGTGTTGGAGTCGTGCCTGGCCATGCAGTCATGGGTGAACAGAGAGTACAGGAGGGGACTGAGCACGCACCCCTGAGGGGCCCCCGTGTTGAGGATCAGTGTGGCAGATGTGTTGTTACCTACCCTTACCACCTGGGGGCGGCCCGTCAGGAAGTCCAGGATCCAGTTGCAGAGGGAGGTGTTTAGTCCCAGGATCCTTAGCTTAGTGATGAGCTTTGAGGGCACTATGGTGTTGAATGCTGAGCTGTAGTCAATGAATAGCATTCTCACGTAGGTGTTCCTCTTGTCCAGGTGGGAAAGGGCAGTGTGGAGTGCGATAGAGATTGCATCATCTGTGGATCTGTTGGGGCGGTATGCAAATTGGAGTGGGTCTAGGGTTTCTGGGATTATGCTGTTGATGTGAGCCATGACCAGTCTTTCAAAGCACTTCATGGCTACAGACGTCAGTGCCACGGGTCGGTAGTCATTTAGGCAGGTTATCTTAGAGTTCTTGGGCACGGGGACTATATACCACACCTCCTCGGGCATTATTGCTTAATTAGAACACATACTGTATGTTGTGCATGCTGTCCATGCTAATACTGCAGCTAATTTTGGGTGTCTCGGATGCTTTTCTGACTTTTTTCTGGGTCTCAGATGCTTTATTACTTTTAGTCATTCGGTTATGAAGATATGCATTCTAAGAAGCATACTCTTTATGACCACTCTTTCAGTGTGTGGATAGCCTACAAGCAGGGCCACATTTTCTTTTCTGGTTCAGTGAATTTGGAGTATGATGTTTTGTTAGTAGATTACATCCTGTGTGTGTAAGGCTGTGTACTTTATGTTGTTTTTGTGTTCCAGGTCATACCTGTAGAGAGGATTTGGATGAATGTGCCGCAGAGCCGTGCTTCCCTGGGTGGGCTGCAACAATACACTGAGCTCATTCACCTGTGGCTCCTGTCCAGAGGGTTACACTGGGACGGGAAGAGTTGCAGTGGGTCCCACTCTCCCTGTCTCTGTTTTCTCTCCCTGTCTCTGTATCTCTCTCTTCTCTACCCCCCCCCCCCCCCCCCCCCCTCATTCTCTCATCAATATATTTATATTGACTGTGAGTAATTATATTCTACCTCCTCTTCTCCTGTAGTTAAATCAGAGCCTTCCAGTGGTAAGGGTGATGACTATGAGCCTATTCATAGAGTGCCCGTGCCCGTACCTGCTGTACCCACTGGAGGTCACCAGGGTTCTGGCACGGTTAAACCATCAGGCCAGGCCCCCTGCTCCCAGACAACCATGCTACCCAGGGGGTGCAGTTGCTTCGAGAGCACACATGTGTCCATAGGGTACATCTGTGGACCCTGTCCACCTGGGCTCCATGGCAACGGACACACCTGTAGTAGAAGCACCACAACAGGTGAGAAGGGTCACCTGATCACTTAGCTGATGATTGATAGGGTTAGTTGATAGAGGTGATTGAGTTATAATAGCTCTATACAAATCAAGCTCTATCCTCTTAACTTCCAGTGTTTTACAGGACAGAAGCCAGTTACCACCAACAGAGAAGATGGACGTCCCCAAGTGACAGAAGACTCCAGTAGGGAAATCACTGGCACCACCTCCAACTCCTCCTCTTCTTCCTCCTTCCAGAAAAGGAGGAAAACTGAGGGGCCCTCATCGGGTAGCAAGAGAGTCCCCTCCATGGAGAGAAAGACACCTATTAGCCCCCAGGACCAAACTATCACCAGAGTCTCCACCCCCACCAATCACAACAGAGGTCAGAGCAGCAAGGTGGACCTGACCCCTGACCTCAACCACGGGGTCAGGTGGGGGTCATCGACTCCCATAGTGACCTGTGCGGACTCGCCCTGCTTCTCCGGTGTGCCCTGTGAGCCCACTGTCTCAGGGTTCTTCAAGTGTGGCCGCTGCCCATATGGTTACACTGGAGATGGGGTCACCTGCAAAGGTTAGCGGTTAGCACTCTTGTTCTTTGCTTTTCATTCATATACAATACCAGTCAAAAGTTTGGACACACCTACTCATTCAAGGGTTTTTCTTTATTTTTACTGTTTTCTACATTGTAGAATAATAGTGAAGACATCAAAACTATGAAATAACACATATGGAATGATGTAGTAACCAAAAAAGTGTTAAACAAATCAAAATATATTTTAGATTTTAGATTCTTCAAAGTAGCTACACTTTGCCTTGATGACAGCTTTGCACACTCTTGGCATGAGGAATGCTTTTCCAACAGTCTTGAAGGAGTTCCCACATATGCTGAGCACTTGTTGGCTGCTTTTCCTTCACTCTGCGGTCCAACTCATCCCAAACCATCTCAATTGGGTTGAGGTCGGGTGATTGTAGAGGCCAGGTCATCTGATGCAGCACTCCATCACTCTCCTTCTTGGTCAAATAGCCCTTATACAGCCTGGAGGTGTGTTTTGGGTCATTGTCCTGTTGAAAAACAAATGATAGTCCCACTAAGCGCAAACCAGATGGGATGGCATATCGCTGCAGAATGCTGTGGTAGCCATGCTGGTTAAGTGTGCCTTGAATTCTAAATAAAACACAGACAGTGTCACCAGCAAAGCACCCCCACACCATCACACCTCCTCCTCCATGCTTCATGGTGGGAACCACAAATGCGGAGATCATCCGTTCACCTACTCTGCGTCTCACAAAGACACGGCGGTTGGAACCAAAAATCTCAAATTTGGACTCCAGACCAAAGGACAGATTTCCACCGGTCTAATGTCCATTGCTTGTGTTTCTTGGCCCAAGTAAGTCTCTTCTTCTTATTGGTGTCCTTTAGTAGTGGTTTCTTTGCAGCAATTCGACCATGAAGGCCTGATTCACGCAATCTCCTCTGAACAGTTGATGTTGATGCTGTTACTTGAACTCTGTGAAGCATTTATTTGGGCTGCAATCTGAGGTGCAGTTAACTCTAATGAACTTATCCTCTGCAGCAGCGGTAATTCTGGTTCTTCCTTTCCTGTGGCGGTCCCCATGAGAGCCAGTTTCATCATAGCGCTTGATGATTTTTGCGACTGCACTTGAAGAAACCTTCAAAGTTCTTGAAATGTTCCGAATTGACTGACCTTCATGTCTTAAAGTAATGATGGACTGTCATTTCTCTTTGCTTATTTGAGCTGTGCTTGCCATAATATGGACTTGGTCTTTTACCAAATAGATCTTCTGTATACGACCCCTACCTTGTCCCAACACAACTGATTGGCTCAAACGCATTAAAAAGGAAATAAATTCCACAAATTAACTTTTAAGAAGGCACACCTGTTAATTGAAATGCATTCCAGGTGACTACCTCATGAAGCTGGTTGAGAGAATGCCAAGAGTGTGCAAAGCTGTCATGAAGCCAAAGGGTGGCTACTTTGAAGAATCTCAAATATAAAATATATTTTGATTTGTTCAACACTTTCTTGGTTACTATGTGATTCCATCTATGTAATTTAATAGTTTTGATGTCTTTACTATTATTCTACAATGTAGAAAATAGTAAAAAATAAAGAAAAACCCTTGAATGAGTAGATGTGTCCAAACCTTTGACTGGTACTGTATTTTTAACATTGAAATCCTTACATGGACATGAAACTGTTTGTGGTGTTGTGTATTCCAGCTGTGTGCCGGTATCCATGTGGAAGGAATATGGAGTGCTCTCTACCCAACACCTGCACTTGTAAAGAAGGCTATACTGGATATAACTGCCACATAGGTGGGAACAACAGTCAGGGCTGGACAATTCATATTCTTATGGCAATTTATTCGATTTTATATATATATGTTTATTTTTGTTTTTTTTGCGGGGGGGGTAGATATAAGCTTTAATATTGCAGATAGATTGTGGCTTCCATCAATGTATTTGTCTGCATCATTTCCAATCCCCCATAATTTTTTTTTTACATATATACACTACCAGTCAAAAGTTTGGACACACCTACTCACTCAAGGGTTTTTCTTTATTTTTACTATTTTTTACATTGTAGAGTAATAGTGAAGACATCAAAACGATGAAATAACACATATGGAATCATTTAGTAACCAAAAAAGTGTTAAACAAATCAAAATATATTTTATATTTGAGATTCTTCAAATAGCCACCCTTTGCCTTGATGACAGCTTTGCTCACGCTTGGCATTCTCTCAACCAGCTTCATGAGGTAGTCACCTGGAATGCATTTCAATTAACAGGTGTGCCTTCTTAAAATTGTATTTGTGGAATTTATTTCCTTCTTAATGCCTTTTAGCCTATCAGTTGTGTTGTGACAAGGTAGGGGGGATATACAGAAGATAGCCCTATTTGGTAAAATACCAAGTCCATATTATGGCTAGAACAGGTCAAATAAGCAAAGAGAAATGACAGTCCATCATTACTTTAAGACATGAAGGTCAGTCAATCCGGAAATTGTCAAGAACTTTGAAAGTTTCTTCAAGTGCAGTCGCAAAAACCATCAAGTGCTATGATGAAACTGGCTCTCATGAGGACCACCACAGGAATGGAAGACCCATAGTTACCTCTGCTGCAGAAGATATGTTCATTAGAGTTACCAGCCTCAGAAATTGCAGCCCAAATAAATGCTTCACAGAGTTCAAGTCACAGACACATCTCAAAATCAACTATACAGAGGGGACTGTGTGAATCAGGCCTTCATGGTCAAATTGCTGCAAAGAAAGCACTACTAAAGGACACCCATAAGAAGAAGAGACCTGCTTGGGCCAAGAAACACGAGCAATGGACATTAGACTGGTGGAAATGTGTCCTTTGGTCTGGAGTCCAAATTTGAGATTTTTGGTTCCAACCGCTGTGTCTTTGTGAGACGCAGAGTAGGTGAACGGATGATCTCCGCATCTGTGGTTCCCACCATGAAGAATGGAGGAGGAGGTGTGATGGTGTGGGGGTGCTTTGCTGGTGACACTGTCTGTGATTTATTTAGAATTCAAGGCACACTTAACCAGTATGGCTACCACAGCATTCTGCAGCGATACGCCATTCCATCTGGTTTGGGCTTAGTGGGACTATCATTTGTTTTTCAACAGGACAATGACCCAACACACCTCCAGGCTGTGTAAGTGCTATTTTACCAAGAAGGAAAGTGATGGAGTGCTGCATCAGTTGACCTGGCCTCCACAATCCCCCGACCTCAACCCAATTGAGATGGTTTGGGATGAGTCGGACGGCAGAGTGAAGGAAAAGCAGCCAACAAGTGCTAAGCATATGTGGGAACTACTTCAAGAGTGTTAGAAAAGCATTCCTCATGAAGCTGGTTGAGAAAATGTCAAGTGTGCAAAGCTGTCATCAAGGCAAAGGGTGGCTATTTGAAGAATCTCAAATCTCAAATATATTTTGATTTGTTTAACACTTTTTTGGTTACTACATGATTCCATATGTGTTATTTCATAGTTTTGATGTCTTCACTATTATTCTACAATGTAGAAATTAGTAAAAATAAAGAAAAACACTTGAATGGTGTGTCCAAACGTTTGACTGGTACAGTATATACAGTGCCTTTGGAAAGTATTCAGACCCCTTGACTTTTTCCACATTTTGTTACGTTACAGCCTTATTTTAAAATTGATTAAATTGTTTTTTCCCCCTCATCAATCTACACACGATACCCCATAATGACAAAGCAAAAACAGTTTTTTAGAAATGTTTGCCAATTTATTAACAAAAAAAACTGAAATATCATATTTACATAAGTATTCAGACCCTTTACTCAGTACTTTGTTGAAGAACCTTTGGCAGCGGTTACAGCCTCAAGTCTTCTTGGATATGACGCTGCAAGCTTGGCACACCTGTATTTGGGGAGATTCTCCCATTATTTTCTGCAGATCCTCTCAAGCTCTGTCAGGTTGGATGGGGAGCATTGCTGAAGAGCTATTTTCAGGTCTCTCCAGAGATGTTAGATCGGGTTCAAGTCCGGGCTCTGGCTGGGCCACTCAAAGACATTTAGAGACTTGTCCCGAAGCCACTCCTGCGTTGTCTTGGCTGTGTGCTTAGGGTCGTTGTCCTGTTGGAAGGTGAACCTTCGCTCTGGAGCAGGTTTTCATCAAGGATCTCTCTGTACTTTGCTCTGTTCATCTTTGCCTCGATCCTGACTAGTCTCCCAGTCCCTGCCGCTGAAAAACATCCCCACAGCATGATGCTGCCACCACCATGTTTCACCGTAGGGATGGTGCCAGGTTTCCTCCAGATGTGACGCTTGGCATTCAGGCCAAAGAGTTCAATCTTGGTTTCATCAGACCAGATAATCTTCTTTCTCATGGTCTGAGAGTCTTTAGGTGCCTTTTGGCAAACTTCAAGCGGGCTGTCATGTGCCTTTTACTGAGGAGTGGCTTCCGTCTGGCCACTCTACCATAAAGGCCTGATTGGTGGAGTGCTACAGAGATGTTTGTCCTTCTGGAAGGTGCTCTCTACCGATCTCCACAGAGGAATTCTAGAGCTCTGTCAGAGTGACCATCAGGTTCTTGGTCACCTCCCTGACCAAGGCCCGACTCCCCCAATTGCTCAGTTTGGCCGGGCGGCCAGATCTAGGAAGAGTCTTGGTGGTTCCAAACATCTTCCATTTAAGAATGATGGAGGCCACTGTGTTCTTGGGGACCTTCAATGCTGCAGCGATTTTTTGGTACACTTCCCCAGATCTGTGCCTCAACAGAATCATGTCTCGGAACTCTACGGACAATTCCTTCGACCTCATGGCTTGGTTTTTGCTCTGACATGCACTGTCAACTGTTGGACCTTATATAGACAGGTGTGTGCCTTTCCAAATCATGTCCAATCAATTGAATTTATCACAGGCGGACTCCAATCAAGTTGTAGAAACATCTCAAGGATGATCAATGGAAACAGGACCTGCACCTGAGCTCAATTTCGAGTCTCATAGCAAAGGGGCTGAATACTTATGTAAATAAGGTATTTCTGTATTACATTTTTTATAAATAAGCAAAAATGTAATTATGTCATTATGGGGTATTGTGTGTAGATTGCTGAGGAAAATGTTTTATTTAATCCATTTTAGAATAAAGCTGTAATGTAACAAAATGTGGAAAAGGTCAAGGGGTCTGAATACTTTCCGAAGGCAATGTATATATATATATATATTTTTCTTTATTTATTATTTTCCCCTAACCCTACCACCCCTCCCTTAATTGGAGTAAACTAATGGACAACAACTCTTAGGCTTCTACTTCCAGCTTATACGTACTATATACATTTTACGGACACAGTATAGTTTACAATAGTTATCTTTTGTTTGTTTTTAGTCCCATCCTTCAGCTCCACTCAACCCCTCCCATCTATCTCTGAAGACCATCCAGTTTTGATTTCTATTTGCCATATATTTTTCAACTGTACTGTGATGTTTCACAAAAGTTCTGAACCTTTCTGTTCTTATGGCTTTTTATGAGAGTTACAAAATAACTTCTGCAAAAATGTCTGTAAATTAGAATAAGTTGTTTTCAGTTACACATAGAAGTTGTAGATTCTATTAACCTTCTACCTTCTCAGCTGTCTGCCGACCGGACTGCAAGAACCATGGGAAGTGTGTCAGGCCAAATGTGTGCGTCTGTCCCGTGGGCTACAGCGGACCAACATGTGAGGAAGGTAAACATATCATCCCACACATATTTGAACTCTTAACTATGTACTGTATATCCTGGCCCCAAATCGGTTTGTGCTATCTTGCCAACTCATTGTCACTCATTGTGTGGCTTGACAATTATGTAATAGGAGTTGGCAAGATAGCACAAACAGATCTGGGTCAAGGCTATATGTTCTCCATTGTATATATTGTACTGTAAATATTCTCATTTTCTTACTGGATGCTCTGTACACCTCTTGGTTGCTGTGTTTGTAGCTAACTGTGAGCCGTCTTGCCAGCATGGCGGAACCTGTCTGGCCAGGAATCTCTGCACCTGTCCTTACGGTTACGTGGGACCAAGATGTGAAATCAGTGAGAGCTCATTCAATCCATTTGATCCTTTCTGGCATATATCATGTTTCCCTACAATTATCTGCTTGCCTAAAAAACCCGGAATGTGTGTATAGGGGTTAGGATTTGTCATGTGTGACTGTGTCTGTGTGTGTCTCTTTTCAGTGGTGTGCAACAGGCACTGTGAAAACGGAGGGGAGTGTATTTCTCCCGATGTGTGTAAGTGCAAGTCTGGCTGGTACGGACCAACATGTAACTCAGGTAACTCCAATCAACACCACATGTTTCTACTTAGAAGCCCATGCCGAATATATCTCTTTTTGACAACAGTATGTTTAGCTATGGGCTAAATATTCCATTGTATTCATCTCCAGCTGTCTGCAATCCAGTGTGTTTGAATGGTGGGACTTGTATCAAACCCAACATCTGCACCTGTCCCAGTGGCTTCTATGGCTCCCAATGTCAGATTGGTAAGAATAGGTGTCATATTGACAATCAATAACCTCAATTGATTATGAGACATTCTACTGTTCTCCTAATAGTGATTGATCCGTCAATTTGCACAGAAGTCTATTGCATGGTGGTACTTTGGTTTAGTGAGGTATTACTGTAGGTGTGTCACTGTGTGTGTTGCGCCCTCCAGCTGTGTGCAGCCCTCCCTGTAAGAACGGAGGTCAGTGTATGAGGAACAACGTGTGCTCCTGCCCCGAGGGCTACACAGGGAAGAGGTGTCAGAAGAGTAAGTGCCACTGCCACCCAACACAACCAGACACCCCACATCACTGTCTATGCATGCAGTATTAAATGGTTCTAGGCCCTATACCAACGTAAATACATGTGATAGAACCTAATTGTAATAACCCTGTAGCAAGCTAGTAAGTACATGCAGTTATGTTAATTGAGCCAAAGATGCATGTTGCGTTGTGTCTTTCAGGTGTGTGTGACCCCATGTGCATGAACAAGGGGAAGTGTGTGGGGCCCAACTCCTGCTCCTGTGCCTCTGGGTGGAGGGGGAAGAGGTGTAACATTCGTGAGTGAGAACATCATGTACAACCACTGTTAACCTGAACCTGTCCCCATGTAAAGATGCCTTGACAATGCTAAGCATCTCTATGTGTTTGTGTGCGTGTGTGTATTTAGCCGTGTGCCTTCAGAAGTGTAAGAACGGTGGTGAGTGTGTGGGACCCAACACCTGCCATTGTCCCACGGGATGGGAAGGCCTGCAGTGTCAGTCCGGTGAGTCCTTCTCACATTCAATATGATATATTGCTGCCAAGTTGCAATACATAGATATATACTTTTATCCTGTACTTATATTGAGTTCTATACTGTCCTTCATCTGCCTGACGCACAGCCATCTGTAAGCAGAGATGTCTTAATGGGGGAAGGTGTGTCCTGCCCAACTTCTGCCACTGCCGCAATGGGTACACTGGCGTCACCTGTGGGTTAAAGGTGAGCATTGGGGCACAGTTAGGATGTTTATTAACATTTTTTTGTGTGTTTTTTTTGGAGATTGTGTACTGTAAAACCTCTTTGCTCTTTTGTAGGCCCCTCTTGCATAAGGGAAATTACTGAAGATGCAGAAGTTTTACAAAATACACAGCCAACAGAAGAAAAGAGTCCTTATTAGGCAGTGTGTGTGCCTGTATGTGTGTGTGTGTGTGCTTGTGTGTGTGCTTGTGTGTGTGTGTGTGTGCGTGTGCATGTGCGTGTGTGTGTATCTTTGTACATTAACGGGGACTGGATATATTGCACGTATCTAATTGTCCCTGTTTTGTTGCTACCTCAATGCTCAAGGTAGCACATTGATATAAAGCCCTAGCATAAGAAATGCATAGCATATTCATTAACAATGCATAATACTAATTGGTGTTTTGACCAATCAGATCAGCTGTTTTGACAATAATTGGGCAAAAGATCAGAAATGTGCTGCCTGTGTAAACGTAGCCAAACTATGTAATCTAACATAGACATTAAGAAATGTATTTTAATGCATACAAATGTGTTTTATAGTCCTTATCCTAGGCTTTTATACAAAAGTGTTACTGCACACAGTATTACGTTAGAGTAAGAGAAGAGAATCCGATGAAAAACTAGTTGATGGTTTATTGAAGAATCTAGATTTATAAGATATTAATACCCACTTTTCTATTTGTTTTGTTGTTCCTTGTTATTAATTTGACCAACGTTTTTTCCGCTGTGGTTTATTGTGGTACTGAAAGTGTTTTTTTGCCTAAACTGTTGTGCACTGTTGTTTCACACTTAATATGTATGGAGAAATAATACTATTCTTCTTTATGCATCACACCTGCCTTGGAAATGTTATTAGCTTGTTTGATTTTTAGGTCCACTTGTCTGCAATTGTTTTGTAACTGTTGACGAGATCTGTTATAAGTATCAATTCAGATATACTTGATCACTTTTGTACATTATACTGTAGATATAGTACCAGTCCAAATTTGGACACACCTACTCATTCGAGGGTTTTGCTTTATTTTTACTATTTTCTACATTGTAGAAAGAGTGTGCAAAGCTGTCATCAAGACAAAGGGTGGCTATTTGAAGAATCTCAAATATAAAATATATTTTGATTTGTTTAACACTTTTTTGGTTACTACATGATTCCATATGTGTTATTTCATAGTTTTGATGTCTTCACTATTATTCTACAATGTAAAAAATAGTGAAAATAAAGAAAATCCCTTGAATGAGTAGGTGTGTCCAAACTTTTGACTGGTACTGTAGGTCAAAACATTCATTATTTTAACACTTACACCTCATTGTTGTAAATCACACATATGGAAACAAAATAAAAAGTGATTGTGTAATTTGCTGTAAGTAACATGTTGACTGGTTCAAATGCAATACAGTAAGGGGATGGATTTACACTTTTGTAACAGATTAGTTATACTATTAATTAGCTACAGTATATTATTAGTAAAAGCAGTTCGCTAAGTGTTGTTTTACTGTAAATCATCTGACTGCATGATAAGAAATGATTTCAAAAGAAAATAACAATAAACCTTGTATCCACATTTTATTCATTATATAGCACAAACACAAAATTGTATAGTAGATATTAAGTTAATAGTCAAATGTTATCGTTAACACAAAAATCTGTGGTTCTTTAAAAAAACATTTACAAAAGGCAGAGAGACAATATCTAAAGCACCAGATTTGGAATGAATACAGTTCTACATGGCCTCTGACTGGTCCTCTTTGACCTCTGACCCCATATAGGGTTAAAACACCTTTTTCCTCTCCTCACAGCGTGGTCCGGAGTAAGGAGGGCGACAGCGGCATGTATCGGGAGACACACACTTGCCTCCATTCAGACAGGGCTGGTGACACACAGCTGCAAGATAGAGAGAGAGGGGAAAGAGACAGAGGGAGAGGGAAATAAGAAAAATAGATGTTACATTAAGAAAGAAAGGAAGGAGGGCTCATTATGTACTCTGGTGGCCTCTTCACATCTGGGGAAAGACCGCTCTGAGAGCAAAATCTCAAAACAGTCATTTTCAACAGATATCTCACATTGACAGGTTTCTCACTTTCTCACACACTTCTCACACACTTCTGTTTATAATTTCTTAATTTGCTGACAGTCTGATTTATATTTGTTATTCTTTAGCATGCCTGATTAACTTCTCTGCCAACTATTGTTTGACCCAAGTGTGTCAGTGTGTTACAAAGTAACACACTTGACACACATCCAGAACAGATTAGTGATTAGGCTCCAGTTACGGTTATACATTTATTTGGCCTGTTGCCTGTATCTGTGTAAGTGTGTCTGCTAGTGTGTGCATAATGTACCGTGTTTGTGTGTCTGTTTTGGTGAGAGTAAGAAAGTGCATGTCTGAAAATGTGTATACTGTATGTTGGTTGTGTGCCAAATCTGTGAGAGTTTATGAGAGTGAACTGTGTGTATATGAGTCACATTTTACATTACATTTTAGTCATTTTGCAGACGTTCTTATCCAGAGCGACTTACAGTTACTGCATTCGTCTTAAGATCTCACTCACCAGTGTGGCAGGCTCCACCCAGCCAGCCCTCTGGACAGCTGCAGATTCCTGGGGCCACACAGCTGCCCCCGTTCCTGCACCCCTGGGGACAGATCGCTGGGGAAACATCGCAACAATGCATTCTCAACATTCTGGGAACCAATAAATCACCATTATACCTTTGGCCATGTGAAGCGTTTTCTTTGTCCCATTCGAACGTAATTAAATAAACTATTTTTTATTGTTTTAGTACGTGTGAAGGTATCTTGGCATTGCAATGAAGTTGTCAGAGGGTTCCGGAGAGGATTTATATGCTACTGTTGATTAATAGGCCAGCTGAGCAACCAGTCTCACTGCTGGTTTCACCTCTGTGTGGATTAGGCTAATTAGGATGTAAACAAACCCTCTTGGCATTTGGAGCCGGTCCAGCTGGAGGGACAGATGCACTTGGCCACTCCGTTCACAGCGATGCAGTCTCCACCATTCCAGCATCCACTATCACATTTCACTGGAAAAGACAGACATAAAATCAAATCATCCACTTCCCTGCCCATGTCCATGTTCATAACCTTTTACTATAGGACTAAGTCTTAACTCCCCACCCTTGTCCAACCACACTCTCTCTAAATAAAACATCTTAGGTTACTTGTACTAGCCTCCTGTAGTTACCAATACATAGATATTATTACAATATTTACTCAGATTTTTAACATTAACCAAGCACCAACATACTGTATATCTAAAAGGTTAACAGAATTAGATAAGTACCTTTATGACAATATTTTCCTCCAAATCCAGAAGGACATCTGCATTTTCCAGGGCGAAGGCACTCTCCTCCATTCTTACATTTGGGATAGCAGTTAGCTGTTCAAAACAACAGGCAATATATTCATCAGCACTCATCCAGTAAGTCATGCAAATGTTACATACATGTTGTGATGAAAAAATACATGATATACATATTTCATATATTGTTCAATGCATCACTTTTCTTTTCTAGTTTGGCTATTTTGTTTTCTGTCTCCTTTCTAGGCAAATATAAAGTTGTAACATCACCATACTGGCAGGTCTCTCCCTCATAGCCGCGAGAGCAGAAGCAGGTGTTGTTTCGGATGCAGATGCCAGCATGTTGGCACGGAGGGTCGCACGTCGCTTTGAGGTCAAAAACAAACGGCACCGCCACCCCTCGCGGAGCGTCGGAGCGCGCTAAGCAGATGCCTACAAGCGCAACCAAGCAGGCCAGCAGCGCGAGGTCCATCTTTATCGACGCGGGAAAGCAGCAGCGAGCGAGCCCCATCTTCTTCACTTCGTGGACAATGGGAACTGGGATTGAAACGAGGTTCTTCGAGCATGGACTTCCTCAAGGCTTCTCTCCACGTCGCCCCCACTTATGGACAGAGAAACTACAGCAGACGTTAGTCGAGAGAAAGGGTATAGAGAGGACGGGACCTATGTGAAGCTAGCCACAATATCGATTAACAACAATAGTGGAATTTGCGGCTCGGCTTCAAAATAAAAGTCACTAATTGAAAGTGACGCAAACGGATACAAATAGTGGTTTTCATGACATATTTGGACCCGGTAATTCTAAACAAGGTTGGATTGCTGTTAAATAACTTTCAAATCAATACAATAATTAATTCATTTGACAATATGCAATAAAACTGTTGAAATCCGACTGTAGATGTATGTACACCACATGGTCAAAAGTATGTGGACAACTACTCGTCGAACATAGCATTACATTAATATGCATTACATTAATATGGAGTTGGTTCCCCTTTGCTGCTATAACAGCCTCCACTCTTCTGGGAAGGCTTTCCACTAGATGTTGGAACATTGCTGCAGGGACTTGCTTCCATTCAGCCACAAGAGCATTAGTGAGGTCAGGCACTGATGTTGGGCGATTAGGCCTGGCTCGCAGTCGGCGTTCCAATTCATCCCAAAGGTGTTCGATGGGGTTGAGGTCAGGGCTCTGTTCAGGCCAGTCAAGTTCTTCCACAACGATCTCAACAAACCATTTCTATATTGACCTCGCTTTGTGCAAGGGGTCATTGTCATGCTGAAACAGGAAAGGGCCTTCCCCAAACTGTTGCCACAAAGTTGGAAGCACAGAATCGTCTAGAATGTCATTGTATGCTGTAGCGTTAAGATTTCCCTTCACTGGAACTAAGGCGCCAAGCCCGTACCATGAAAAACAGCCCCAGACCATTATTCCTCCTCCACCAAACTTTACAGTTGGCACTTTGTATTCGGGTAGTCCGACGGACTAATCTGGGTTTGGCGGATGCCAATTTGATGAACTGACTTGTTGGAAAGGTGGCATCCTATGACGGTGCCACGTTGAAAGTCACTGAGCTCTTCAGTACTGGCCATGCTACTGCCAATGTTTGTCTAAGGAGATTGCATGGCTGTGTGCTCAATTTTATACACCTGTCAGCAACGGGTGTTGCTGAAATAGCCGAATCCACTAATTTGAAGGGGTGTCCACATACTTTTGGCATATATGCACTGTATGGCCTTACCTATGATGTGCACCCATGAAATGAGGTATCTGCCTACTCAGTGACATCCACAGAACAAAACTGTGTAGAGTTTACACAAATATTAGCGTCATGACAACAACCTCTCCCTCAACAGCAAGACAAAGGAGCTGATCGTGGACTACAGGAAACGGAGGGGCGAGCACGCGCCCATCAACATCGATGGGGCTGTAGTGGAGCGGGTTGAGAGCTTCAAGTTCCTCTGCGTCCACATCACTAAGGAATTAACATGGTCCATACACACCCACAAAGATGTGAAGAGGGCACGACAAGATTTGGCATGGGCCCTCAGATCCTCAAAAAGTTCTACAGCTGCACCATTGAGAGAATCTTGACTGGCTGCATCACCACTTGCTACGTCAACTGCAAGGCACCCGACCGCAAGGCACTACAGAGGGTGGTGAGTACGGCCCTTTACATCACTGGGGCCGAGCTCCCTGCCATTCAGGACCTCTATAGCAGGTGGTGTCAGGAGAAGGCCCAAAGAATTGTTAAAGACTCCAGCCACCCAAGCCATAGACTGTTCTTTCTGCTACCGCATGGCAAGCGGTAAATCTGTAACATTTTACATTTTAGTAATTTAGCCGACGCTCATATCCAGAGTGACTTACAGTTAGTGCATTAATCTTAAGATAGCTAGGTGGGACAACAACATATCACCGTCATAGTACATTTTTCCTCAGTAAATTAGCTATCAGAAAAGCTGGGGGAGGGGGGGTGCAAGTGGGGGTGCTGTGGGATTATTTAAGATACTCTTCGAAGAGGTAGGGTTTCAGATGTTTTTGGAAGATGGGCAGGGACTGCTATCCTAGCTTCAGGGGGAAGCTGGTTCCACCATTGGGGTGCCAGGACAGAGAAGAGCTTGGACTGGGCTGAGCGGGAGCTGGCCTCCCGCAGGGGTGGGAGGGCCAAGAGACCAGAGGTGGCAGAACGGAGTACTTGGGTTGGGGTGTAGGGTTTGAGCATAGCCTAAAGTTAGGGAGGGGCAGTTCCTCTTGCTGCTCCGTAGGCAAGTACCATGATCTTTTAGTGGATGCGATCTTCGACTGGAAGCCAGTGGGGTGTGCAGAGGAGCAGTGTGTCATGTGAGGACTTGGGAAGGTTGAACACCAGGTGGGCTGCAGCGTTCTGGATAAATTGCAGGGGTTTGATGGCAAAAGCGGGGAGCCCAGCCAACAGCAAGTTGCAGTAGTCCAGACGGGAGACGAAAAGTGCCTGGATTAGGACCTGCGCCGCTTCCTGTGTGAGGTAGGATCGTACTCTACGGATGTTGTTGAGTATGATCCTGCAGGAGCGTGTCACTGCTTTGATGTTTGCAGAGAAGGACAGGGTGTTGTCCAGGGTCATGCTAAGGTTCTTTGCATTCTAGGAGGGGGACACCATGGACCGTGATGGAGAAGTCTTGGAGCGGGCAGGCCTTCCCCTGGAGGAAGAGCAGCTCTGTCTTGTCGAGGTGGAGCTTGAGGTGGTTGACCGACATCCAAGCTGAGATATCTGCCAGGCACGCAGAGATGCGTGTTGCCACCTGGGTGTCAGAAGGGGGGAAGGAGAAAGATAGTTGTGTCATCCACATAGCAATGATAGGAGAGACCATGTGAGGATATGACAGAGCCGAGTGACCTGGTGTATAGAGAGAAGAGGAGAGGGCCTAGAACCGAGCCCTGGAGGACACCAGTAGTGAGAGTATGTGGTGCAGACACAGATCCTCTTCACGTCACCTGGTAGGAGCGTCCTGCCAGGTAGGATGCAATCAAAAAGTGTGCAGAGCCTGAGATGCCCAGCCCTGAGAGGGTGGAGAGGAGGACCCTGAACAGCTTCTACCCCCAAGCCATAAGACTGCTAAACAAGACTACTAAATAGCTAATCAAATGGCTACCCACTGCTGCTACTGTCTGTTATCTATACTGTTGCCTAGTCACTTTACAGTAACCCTACCTACAGTGAGGGAAAAAAGTATTTGATCCCCTGCTGATTTTTTATGTTTGCCCACTGACAAAGACATGATCAGTCTATAATTTTAATGGTAGGTTTATTTGAACAGTGAGAGACAGAATAACAACAAAAAAATCCAGAAAAACGCATGTCAAAAATGTTATAAATTGATTTGCATTTTAATGAGGGAAATAAGTATTTGACCCCTCTGCAAAACATGACTTAGTACTTGGTGGCAAAACCCTTGTTGGCAATCACAGAGGTCAGACGTTTCTTGTAGTTGGCCACCAGGTTTGCACACATGTCAGGAGGGATTTTGTCCCACTCCTCTTTGCAGATCCAAGTCATTAAGGTTTCGAGGCTGACGTTTGGCAACTCGAACCTTCAGCTCCCTCCACAGATTTTCTATGGGATTAAGGTCTGGACACTGGCTAGGCCATTCCAGGACCTTAATGTGCTTCTTCTTGAGCCACTCCTTTGTTGCTTTGGCCGTGTGTTTTGGGTCATTGTCATGCTAGAATACCCATCCACGACCCATTTTCAATGCCCTGGCTGAGGGAAGGAGGTTCTCACACAAGATTTGACGGTACATGGCCCTGTCCATCGTCCCTTTGATCCGGTGAAGTTGTCCTGTCCCCTTAGCAAAAAAACACCCCCAAAGCAGAGTTGGGGGTTGGGAGTTGAGTTGATGCCAAAGAGCTCGATTTTGGTCTCATCTGACCACAACACTTTCACCCAGTTCTCCTCTGAATCATTCAGATGTTCATTGGCAAACTTCAGACGGCCCTGTATATGTGCTTTCTTGAGCAGGGGGACCTTGCAGGCACTGCAGGATTTCAGTCCTTCACAGCGTAGTGTGTTACCAATTGTTTTCTTGGTGACTATGGTCCCAGCTGCCTTGAGATCATTGACAAGATCCTCCCATGTAGTTCTGGGCTGATTCCTCACCGTTCTCATGATCATTGCAACTCCACGAGGTGAGAACTTGCATGGAGCCCCAGGCCGAGGGCGATTAACAGTTATTTTGTGTTTCTTCCATTTACGAATAATCGCACCAACTGTTGTCACCTTCTCACCAAGCTGCTTGGCGGTGGTCTTGTAGCCCATTCCAGCCTTGTGTAGGTCTACAATATTGTCCCTGACATCCTTGGAGAGCTCTTTGGTCTTGGCCATGTTGGAGAGTTTGGAATCTGATTGATTGATTGCTTCTGTGGACAGGTGTCTTTTATACAGGTAACAAACTGAGATTAGGAGCACTCCCTTTAAGAGTGTGCTCCTAATCTCAGCTCGTTACCTGTATAAAAGACACCTGGGAGCCAGAAATCTTTCTAATTGAGAGGGGGTCAAATACTTATTTCCCTCATTAAAATGCAAATCAATTTATAACATTTTTGACATGCGTTTTTCTGGATTTTGTTGTTGTTATTCTGTCTCTCACTGTTCAAATAAACCTACCATTAAAATTATAGACTGATCATTTCTTTGTCAGTGGGCAAAAGTACAAAATCAGCAGGGGATCAAATACTTTTTTCCCTCACTGTATATATACACTGCTCAAAAAAATAAAGGGAACACTTAAACAACACAATGTAACTCCAAGTCAATCACACTTCTGTGAAATCAAACTGTCCAATTAGGAAGCAACACTGATTGACAATAAATTTCACATGCTGTTGTGCAAATGGAATAGACAACAGGTGGAAATTATAGGCAATTAGCAAGACACCCCCAATAAAGAAGTGGTTCTGCAGGTGGTGACCACAGACCACTTCTCAGTTCCTATGCTTCCTGGCTGATGTTTTGGTCACTTTTGAAAGCTGGCGGTGCTTTCACTCTAGTGGTAGCATGAGACGGCGTCTACAACCCACACAAGTGGCTCAGGTAGTGCAGCTCATCCAGGATGGCACATCAATGTGAGCTGTGGCAAGAAGGTTTGCTGTGTCTGTCAGCGTAGTGTCCAGAGCATGGAGGCGCTACCAGGAGACAGGCCAGTACATCAGGAGATGTGGAGGAGGCCGTAGGAGGGCAACAACCCAGCAGCAGGACCGCTACCTCCGCCTTTGTGCAAGGAGGAGCAGGAGGAGCACTGCCAGAGCCCTGCAAAATGACCTCCAGCAGGCCACAAATGTGCATGTGTCTGCTCAAACGGTCAGAAACAGACTCCATGAGGGTGGTATGAGGGCCCGACGTCCACAGGTGGGGGTTGTGCTTACAGCCCAACACCATGCAGGACGTTTGGCATTTGCCAGAGAACACCAAGATTGTCAAATTCGCCACTGGCGCCCTGTGCTCTTCACAGATGAAAGCAGGTTCACACTGAGCACGTGACAGACGTGACAGAGTCTGGAGACGCCGTGGAGAACGTTCTGCTGCCTGCAACATCCTCCAGCATGACCGGTTTGGCAGTGGGTCCGTCATGGTGTGGGGTGGCATTTCTGTGGGGGGCTGCACAGCCCTCCATGTGCTCGCCAGAGGTAGCCTGACTGCCATTAGGTACCGAGATGAGATCCTCAGACCCCTTGTGAGACCATATGCTGGTGCGGTTGGCCCTGGGTTCCTCCTAATGCAAGACAATGCTAGACCTCATGTGGCTGGAGTGTGTCAGTGGTTCCTGCAAGAGGAAGGCATTGATGCTATGGACTGGCCCGCCCGTTCCCCAGACCTGAATCCAATTGAGCACATCTGGGACATCATGTCTCGCTCCATCCACCAACGCCACGTTGCACCACAGACTGTCCAGGAGTTGGCGGATGCTTTAGTCCAGGTCTGGGAGGAGATCCCTCAGGAGACCATCCGCCACCTCATCAGGAGCATGCCCAGGCGTTGTAGGGAGGTCATACAGGCACGTGAAGGCCACACACACTACTGAGCCTCATTTTGACTTGTTTTAAGGACATTACATCAAAGTTGGATCAGCCTGTAGTGTGGTTTTCCACTCTAATTTTGAGGGTGACTCCAAATCCAGACCTCCATGGGTTGATACATTTGATTTCCATTGATAATTTTTGTGTGATTTTGTTGTCAGCACATTCAACTATGTAAAGAAAAAAGTATTTAATAAGATTATTTCATTCATTCAGATCTAGGATGTGTTGTTTAAGTGTTCCCTTTATTTTTTTGAGCATTGTACATAGCTACCTCAATTACCTCGTACCCCTGCACATCAACTCGGTACTGGTACTCCCTGTATATAGCCATGTTATTTTCTACTCCCTGTATATAGCCATGTTATTTTTACTCGTCATTGTTATTGTTATTCACTCTGTATATTTCTCGTGTCACTACTTCTATTTTTTATTGTATCTTTTATCTTTAACTCTGCATTTCACTGTTTGTCTACACCTGTTGTTTATGTGACAAATAACATTTGATTAGATTTGTATATATATGTAAACTCTACAGTTGTAATATGTGGGTATCACTGAGTATGCTGATACCCAATTTCATGGGCACACACTCCATAGTTAAGGCTGTACAGTCCAATATGAATGAATGTTCAATACGCACAATAGTTTGACTGAGGAGGTGATTTGCCACAATCAAAGTCCTGCAATAAGACACTAATATATTTGATTCCAACACCATCATCAAGTTTGCTGACGACACGACGGTAGCAAGACTGATAACCAATGACGAAAATGTTCTAAAAAGGTATAATCTTCGTAAATGATATCATAGGTAGGACTGGTGGAGTTATGTCGCACATGCAGCTAACAAAAACATATGGAAATGACTGCTCTACCCAAAATTACAACCAAATAATTGCAGCATTACCGCAAAAATGGAAGAGGAAAGCGGAAGGGGGAAAAAGTAAGGAACTTGTCTGTCGGCCCTGCATTAAAGAACATAATTGGTTAAAGAAAATTGTGATAAATAATGTTTCATTTAAGGACCAAAGGATTGACAGCCGTCCCATATAGATTGCAAAATAGTTGGGAAGAGATTTCTGACGTACCGATTCCATGGCATAGTGTTTATGAACTGATGCGCAAAACGACGCCGGATTCAAAAAGTAGAATTTTTCAATTAAAATTATTATATAAAATTATTGCTACCAATAGAATGTTATTTATATGGGGGATACAATCTTCCCAGCTCTGCAGATTTTGCTGCGAAGAGACAGAATCATTAGATCATTTGTTTTGGTACTGTCCATTTGTAGCTTGTTTTTGGACACAGGTCCAGGAATAGCTAAAGGACTGCAATATTTACCTGGAGCTAACCCTGCAGATAGCACTACTGGGTGATCTGAAAAGTCATAGTCAATCGATCAATAATATAATAATACTTTTAGCAACAACAACAAATATTTTCAATTACAATCTGTATAAACAATGAGAATAGAAGGGTTCAGAACTTTTGTAAAACATCACAGTACAGTTGAAAAATATATGACAAATAGAAATCCAATATGGATGGTGTTAAGAGATAGATGGGTGGTGTTGAATGGAGTTGAAGGATGGGACTAATAACAACTAACAACAACTAATAACAACAAGATAACTAATGTAAAGCATACTGTGTCCATAATAAGTATATAGGTTATAGGTTGAGAGCTTTTGTGAAAGAGCACAGTTAGAAAGATATGGCATATAGAAGCAAACCGGATGGACATCATGAAAATGATCGGAGAGGTTGAGGGTAGAGGAAGTTCATGAGTAAAAACAAACAAAATATAATTATTGTAAAATTGACTGTGTCCCTAAAATGTATATAGTATGTATAAGCTGGAAATAGAGGCCTAAGCATTGTTGTCCACTAGTTTACTCCAACCATTTTGAAAAGAAGGTTGACGACATCCGATCTTCGTTTGTTAAGTCAAATGACACTGCTGGTCCTGCTCACACTGCCCTACCCTATGCTTTGACTTCTTTCTCCCCTCTCTCTCCAGATGAAATCTTGCGACTTGTGACGGCCGGCCGCCCAACAACCTGCCCGCTTGACCCTATCCCCTCCTCTCTTCTCCAGACCATCTCCGGTGACCTTCTCCCTTACCTCACCTCGCTCATCAACTCATCCTTGACCGCTGGCTATGTCCCTTCCGTCTTCAAGAGAGCGAGAGTTGCACCCCTTCTCAAAAAACCAACACTCAATCCCTCTGATGTCAACAACTACAGACCAGTATCCCTTCTTTCTCCCTCCAAAACTCTTGAGCATGCCGTCTTTAGCCAATTCTCTTGCTATCTCTCTCAGAATGACCTTCTTGATCCAAACCAGTCAGGTTTCAAGACTGGTCATTCAACTGAGACTGCTCTTCTCTGTGTCACGGAGGCTCTCCGCACTGCTAAAGCTAACTCTCTCTCCTCTGCTCTTGTCCTTCTAGACCTGTCTGCTGCCTTTGATACTGTGAACCATCAGATCCTCCTCTCCACCCTCTCCGAGTTGGGCATCTCCGGCGCGGCTCACTCTTGGATTGCGTCCTACCTGACCGGTCGCTCCTACCAAGTGGCGTGGCGAGAATCTGTCTCCGCACCACGTGCTCTCACCACTGGTGTCCCCCAGGGCTCAGTTCTAGGCCCTCTCCTATTCTCGCTATACACCAAGTCACTTGGCTCTGTCATGTGGCGAATCGCATCTCTGCACGTCTGGCAGACATATCAGTGTGGCTGACAGATCACCACCTTAAGCTGAACCTCGGCAAGACGGAGCTGCTCTTCCTCCCGGGGAAGGACTGCCCGTTCCATGATTACATTTACATTTACGTCATTTAGCAGATGCTCTTATCCAGAGCGACTTACAGTTAGTGCATACATTATTCTTTTTCATACTGGCCTCCCGTGGGAATCGAACCCACAACCCTGGCGTTGCAAACGCCATGCTCTACCAACTGAGCTACCTCCCTGCCGGCCATTCCCTCCCCTACCCTGGACGACGCTGGGCCAATTGTGCGCCGCCCCATTGGTCTCCCGGTTGCGGCCGGGATTCGAACCAGGATCTCTAGTGGCACAGCTAGCACTGCGATGCAGTGCCTTAGACCACTGCGCCACTCGGGAGACGTCACGGTTGATCTCGCCATCACGGTTGACAACTCCGTTGTGTCCTCCTCCCAGAGTGTGAAGAGCCTTGGCGTGACCCTGGACAACACCCTGTCGTTCTCCGCTAACATCAAGGCGGTGACCCGATCCTGTAGGTTCATGCTCTACAACATTCACAGAGTACGACCCTACCTTACACAGGAAGCGGCACAGGTCCTAATCCAGGCACTTGTCATCTCCCGTCTGGATTACTGCAACTCGCTGTTGGCTGGGCTCCCTGCCTGTGCCATTAAACCCCTACAACTCATCCAGAATGCCGCAGCCCGTCTGGTGTTCAACCTTCCCAAGTTCTCTCACGTCACCCCGCTCCTCCACACACTCCACTGGCTTCCAGTTGAAGCTCGCATCTGCTACAAGACCATGGTGCTTGCCTACGGAGCTGTGAGGGGAACGGCACCTCCGTATCTTCAGGCTCTGATCAGTCCCTACACCCAAACGAGGGCATTGCGTTCATCCACCTCTGGCCTGCTGGCCCCCCTACCTCTGCGGAAGCACAGTTCCCGCTCAGCCCAGTCAAAACTGTTCGCTGCTCTGGCATCCCAATGGTGGAACAAGCTCCCTCACGACACCAGGACAGCGGAGTCACTCACCACCTTCCGGAGACACTTGAAACCCCACCTCTTTAAGGAATACCTGGGATAGGATAAAGTAATCCTTCTACCCCCCCTTACCCCACCCCAAAGAAGAAAAAAAAATAATAATTGTAAAGTGGTTATCCCACTGGCTATAAGGTGAATGCACCAATTTGTAAGTCGCTCTGGATAAGAGCGTCTGCTAAATGACGTAAATGTAAAATGTATATTAGGGAAGGGGTGGTGGGGTTGGAAAGTAATAAAGGGAAATATATATTTTTTAAAGGATATTATATGTATGTATATTTATTTATATGTATGTGTATATGTATATATGTAGATATGTATATATGTGTATATATATATATATATATATATATATATATATATATATATATTGCGAGAAAAAAAACATATGGGGGATTGGAAGTGAGGCAGTGTCACGGTTTCGGCCGAGGCTGCTCCTCCTCCTTGTTCGGGCAGGCTTCGGCGGTCGTCGTCCCCGGAGTACTAGCTACCACCGTTCGATGTTTCATGTTTGTTTGGTTTTGTCTGTTTGTACACCTGTCCCTTGTTAGTGTTTGATTTGGTTTCCTATTTAGTTATCGTGTGTTGGGTCAGGTGTTATGTGTGATTGGTTATTGTCTAGCTGTTGCTCTCGTTATTACTCTCGTGTTTTGTTGTTTTCGAGAGTCCGCACTGTGTGCGCTATTGTCCTTTTTACGCACGTTGTTGTTTGTGCGTAATTTGTATTTTGCCTCCCGGTTGGGTTGGCTGTTCGCCTGTTTGGTGCTGCCTTTATTTTACTAAAGTCTGTTCACGAACGCCCGTGTTTCCTGCGCTTGATTTCCACACCGCATCTACACTCAGCTACTGACAGGCAGACAATTACATTGATGGAAGTTACAATCTATCTGCAATATTAAAGCTGATCTACCCCCTACATTTTTAAAATAAAAAATAAAAATAATAAAATGACGATAAGAGCTCTGAAGTTAATATTTGTGTAAACTGTACCGAGTTGTAATCTGTGGGTGTCACTGAATAGGCTGAGACCCCATTTCATGGGTGCACAGACAGTGCACACTCCATAGGTTAGGCTGTACAGTGCATACAGTGGGGAAAAAAAGTATTTAGTCAGCCACCAATTGTGCAAGTTCTCCCACTTAAAAAGATGAGAGAGGCCTGTAATTTTCATCATAGGTACACGTCAACTATGACAGACAAAATGAGAAAAAAACATTGTAGGATTTTTAATGAATTTATTTGCAAATTATGGTGGAAAATAAGTATTTGGTCAATAACAAAAGTTTCTCAATACTTTGTTATATACCCTTTGTTGGCAATGACACAGGTCCAACGTTTTCTGTAAGTCTTCACAAGGTTTTCACACACTGTTGCTGGTATTTTGGCCCATTCCTCCATGCAGATCTACTCTAGAGCAGTGATGTTTTGGGGCTGTCGCTGGGCAACACGGACTTTCAACTCCCTCCAAAGATTTTCTATGGGGTTGAGATCTGGAGACTGGCTAGGCCACTCCAGGACCTTGAAATGCTTCTTACGAAGCCACTCCTTCGTTGCCCGGGCGGTGTGTTTGGGATCATTGTCATGCTGAAAGACCCAGCCACATTTCATCTTCAATGCCCTTGCTGATGGAAGGAGGTTTTCACTCAAAATCTCACGATACATGGCCCCATTCATTCTTTCCTTTACACGGATCAGTCGTCCTGGTCCCTTTGCAGAAAAACAGCCCCAAAGCATGATGTTTCCACCCCCATGCTTCACAGTAGGTATGGTGTTCTTTGGTTGCAACTCAGCATTCTTTGTCCTCCAAACACGACGAGTTGAGTTTTTACCAAAAAGTTATATTTTGGTTTCATCTGACCATATGACATTCTCCCAATCCTCTTCTGGATCATCCAAATGCACTCTAGCAAACTTCAGACGGGCCTGGACATGTACTGGCTTAAGCAGGGGGACACGTCTGGCACTGCAGGACTTGAGTCCCTGGCGGCGTAGTGTGTTAATGATGGTAGGCTTTGTTACTTTGGTCCCAGCTCTCTGCAGGTCATTCATTCATTAGGTCCCCCCGTGTGGTTCTGGGATTTTTTTGTTTCTTGTGATCATTTTGACCCCACAGGGTGAGATCTTGCGTGGAGCCCCAGATCGAGGGAGATTATCAGTGGTCTTGTATGTCTTCCATTTCCTAATAATTGCTCCCACAGTTGATTTCTTCAAACCAAGCTGCTTACCTATTGCAGATTCAGTCTTCCCAGCCTGGTCTACAATTTTGTTTCTGGTGTCCTTTGACAGCTCTTTGGTCTTGGCCATAGTGGAGTTTGGAGTGTGACTGTTTGAGGTTGTGGACAGGTGTCTTTTATACTGATAACAAGTTCAAACAGGTGCCATTAATACAGGTAACGAGTGGAGGACAGAGCAGCCTCTTAAAGAAGAAGTTACAGGTCTGTGAGAGCCAGAAATCTTGCTTGTTTGTTGGTGACCAAATACTTATTTTCCACCATAATTTGCAAATAAATTCATAACAAATCCTACAAGGTGATTTTCTGGATTTTTTTCTTCTCAATTTGTCTGTCATAGTTGATGTGTACCTATGATGAAAATTACAGGCGTCTCTCATCTTTTTAAGTGGGAGAACTTGCACAATTGGTGGCTGACTAAATACTTTTTTTCCCCACTGTATACTGTATGTATGCCCCAAATGCAATTATGCAGTCTAATACATCCACAGTGGGATTTCAACAGTTTTTTACTGTTTATTGACAAATTAATGAATTATTGTGTTTATTTTTGAGTTAATAATAATTCCAGTATTTGTATCCGTTTGCATCACTTTCAAAGTGGGACTTTTATTTTGAAGGCAACTCGCAAATTCCATTATTGTGGCTAATAGTTATTGTGGCCAGCTTCACATCGGTGAGGACTGGGTGGGATTGGGGAGTTTGAAGGTGGTCTCCATTTCCTCTCGGTCTCTCTGGGTTAAGTGGTTCTGCAGAAAGGAAGGCTTGCCATTCAAAGTGAAGACTTGTTGATTTAGAGAATTGAGAAAGCCTGAACATTTACAACTTATTTACCATTGCACTAATCTCTTGTGGATGGGCAGCTGACATATTACTTGAGACTTTAGTTCTGAGTTAACCGAAATTACCATTGCACAGAAGTCACTCACTTTTTTGAAGTGATTTATTGACAGCTGTCTCTGAACTCTGTCAGGACTTTTCCAGCTAATGTGAAAGGTCAACAAGGGACTTCCTTGATGTTAGAGAAACCCAATAGTGGTCTTTTTCCAGTTCATACAAACATTTGAATACTTATAGCTACTATGTCACGTGTTCATAGTCTGGGTACCAGTCTTTTTAGCTTACATTCCACTCCTTGACACTCCTGCCAGTTGCCTACGTCAACAGCCAGGGTTTCATTAAATAGACCTAGGCATTATACTTTTTTATTGCACATTTCATTAAACTGATGCATTTGGTGATGTTCAACTTCAGTTCATTGGCACAAAACGTGCGTCAGACAAAAATATTATTGTGCAATTCATGTATCTCCGCTGGCATCTCCACTGGCCTCTCTTCCATCCTCTCTCTATTCCTCTTATAACTCTTGAACCAGTAACCTAGCCCAATGGTCCCAATACACTGAGTGTACAAAACATTAGGTACACCTTCCTTATATTGAGTTGCACCCCCTTATGCCCTCAGAACAGCCTCAATTCATCATGGAATGGACTCTACAAGATGTCGAAAGCGTTCCACAGGGATGCTGGCCCAAGTTGACTCCAATGCTTCCCACAGTTGTGTCAAGTTGGATGGATGTCCTTTGGGTGGTGGACCATTCTTGATACACATGGGAAACTGTTGACCCAGCAGCATTGCAGTTCTTGACACACTCAAACCGGTTGGCCTGGCACCTATTACTATACCCCTTTCAAAGGTACTTACATCTTTTGTCTTGCCCATTCACCCTCTGAATGGCATACATACACAATACTTGTCTCAATTGTCTCAAGGCTTAAAAATCCTTCTTTAACCTGTCTCCGCCCCTTCATCTACACTGATTGAAGTGGATTTAACAAGTGACATCAATAAGGGATCATAGCTTTCACCTGGATTCACCTGGTCAGTCTATGTCATGGATAGAGCAGGTGTTCCTAATGTTTTGTACACTCAATGTAGTTTGGTCACTTATTTTGAGCAATTAAAACACATATTAGACAAAGAAGCATCTTGCTCTTGCTTGCTGGATATAAAATATGCTACAGTGTTCACAGTGGTGGGGAAGGTTCTCTGGTGTGATGTGATCACATTGGCTGGTGGTAAAAAAGCAATGAACGGGAATGCTCTGTTCTCCCCACGCCCAATGTTTATGTTTACAATTAAATGTATTACGTCAGAATGTTGAATGTTAGAATGTTTCCAATCAAATGTATGAATGTAGTTTTTTTTAAACTGATCTAATTTGCATTAACATTGTGATTGGATAGCTGCGATGGTTATCGAATCAGGATCAAATCCTCTGATCTCCTCGAGCTCATTAATGATAGAATGTTAATATTTGAAGATTGCCGAAAGGCCAGTCTCTTTGGCAAACTACGAGTGGTAAGGAGTGGAATGTAATAGCTGAACAGAGACGGCAACCTGGCTAACGTGTTCACATGATAGACTTCAATAGAAGTTTACAAGTTATCAAGGCTTCATTATTACGTTCTATGCATGATGTGATGGTTATTAGTCAGAATATAGGCCTAATGTAGGCTATAGCCTGCTGAGTTTGAAGTAGGCCTACATCACAATGGTAGGTACAATCTTAGAAAAATCGGTTCCTCATAGGAGAACCCTTTTTGGTTCCAGGTAGAGCCCTCTGGGACAAGGGTTCTACACGGAACGCAATAGGGTTATACATGGAACCAAAAAGGGATATTCAAAGAGTTCTCCTATGGGGACAGCCGAAGTACTCTTTTAGGTTGTACTAGGCAACTCTATTTCTCCATCATGGAAGGGAGAACAGGCTAGTGGTAGAACATAAATGTTGAGTTGGATTTCTCTGTAATGGAAGTCCATCGACAGCGCACCTGGAAAAGTAATTTCCTTACATCTGGAAAAGGTAAAGTCTATATGATCTATGGGGAAGGAAATGACATTTACACAACCAAACTGGTCTAGTCTGCTCCCATTTCTAACTTCCTAGCCTACCTTTCACTGATACAGTTGAAGTCGGAAGTTTACATACACCTTAGCCAAATATATTTAAACTCAGTTTTTCACAATTCCTGACATTTAATCCTAGTAAAAATTCCCTGTCTTAGGTCAGTTAGGATCACAACTTTATTTTAAGAATGTGAAATGTCAGAATAATAGTAGAGAGAATGATTTATTTAAGCTTTTATTTATTTCATCACATTCCCAGTGGGTCAGAAGTTTACATACAGTCAATTAGTATTTGGTAGCATTGCCTTTAAATTGTTTAACTTGGGTCAAAAGGTTCGGGTAGCCTTCCACAAGCTTCCCACAATAAGTTGGGTGAATTTTCGCACACGGTTTTTCAATTCTGCCCACAAATGTTCTATAGGATTGAGGTCAGGGCTTTGTGATGGCCACTCCAATACCTTGACTTTGTTGTCCTTAAGCCATTTTGCCACAACTTTGGAAGTATGCTTGGGGTCATTGTCCATTTGGAAGACCCATTTGCGACCAAGCTTTAACTTTCCCATGATGACAAGCAAAGAGGCACTGAGTTTGAAGGTAGGCCTTGAAATACATCCACAGGTACACCTCCAATTGACTCAAATGATGTCAATTAGCCTATCAGAAGCTTCTAAAGCCATGACATCATTTTCTGGAATTTTCCAAGCTGTGGCACAGTCAACTTAGTGTATGTAAACTTCTGACCCACTGGAATCATGATACGGTGAATTATAAGTGAAATAATCTGTCTGTAAACAATTGTTGGAAAAATTACTTGTGTCATGCACAAAGTAGATGTCCTAACCGACTTGCCAAAACTATAGTTTGTTAACAAGAGTTTTAATGACTCCAACCTAAGTGTATGTAAACTTCTGACTTCAACTGTATCTAAATGTCTTTTTCGGTGTGCTTTAATATTTAGCATTGTTTGTAGACACACAATTGGATTTAGAGAATTATTTTACACACTAGGCTATTCCTTGTTGTTTGTCTAGGCTACATGCCTGAGTTCAGTTGTCTAAAAACATCAACCCATACACTGGCATCCATACATCCATGGGCTAATGTACTTCCTCAATAGCAGTAAAAGCATCATGTTGCTTTCACCATTTGCACCTTTTCTCCCTGAAGAACAACCATATTTCCGCAAGAACTCCATTTTGTGAACATTGCATGAACTGCTTAACCCAGAGCTGTGAAAGTCTGAAACCAGATTCACATCCTCACTCAAGTCTACTTTATTTTCCAGATGTCTTGGATCGTGCTGAGGAAGCACAGTAGCCTGCACACTGTTACAAATAGTTCAGAATCCTGGCCATTAGTTTCAATAGATGTCACATGCGTTTCCCAAAACACCAAATAGATTTAGCCATCAGTAAGTGTGTCATTGGAGCATGTGTCGATACTGATAGGATTGAAAGAAAGGCAGCGCTGCTCTCTGATCAGCTTTCTCCATTCAAATCTTACCTTAACATTGGAAGCAGTCCACAATACTGACGATGGATCAGCTCCTAGAGCAGGGGTGTCAAACTCATTTTAGCTCAGGGGCCACATGGAGGAAAATCTATTCCCAAGTGGGCCGGACCGGAAAAATCATGGTATATATAACTTAAAAACAACAACTTCAGATTGTTTTCTTTGTTTTAATACGATCAACATACAACATAAAGCTGGAGCCTGAGGACAGTGTGTCCAAAATAGTACAAGCACAACATCACTATTAATCATAAAACACGTCAAGTTTATTTGAAAATTCTAAAGAAAAAGAACACACAAACACACAATGCCTCAGTGATTAACAGAACTCTTTCACAGATCACAGAACTATATCAGGGTGTCATTTCTCAGGCAGAAATGTAGATAAAAATAATGAAATCCTGTTCCCCAAACAAGTGCAAGAACCACAGAGTCAAGAATAGGTTAAATATACAAATAAAATAAAATCAATTAAAAACAATAGCACATCAACATAAAAACATATAAACATAAAGCTGGAGCCTGAGGACAGTGTCCAAAAGCACAACATCACTATTAATCATAAAACACCTCAAGTTATTTGAAAGTTCTGAGGACAAAGAACACACAAACACACAATGCCTCAGTGATTAACAGAACTGTTTCACAGATCACAGAACTATATCAGGGTGTCATTTCTCAGGCAGAAATGTAGATAAAAATAATAAAATCCTGTTCCCCAAACAAGTGCAAGAACCACAGAGTCAAGAATAGGTTAAATATACAAATAAAATAAAATCAATTAAAAACAATAGCACATCAACATAAAAACATATAAACATACATCTGAAAGCGTTGCTCAAACTCCCGTAACAGTCCCGTTATTTTATCTTTGAACCGCTTCATGTCTGCCACATGTTGGGTCGCGCACACATTTTTCAGACAGGGGAAGTGAGCTGCATCACCACCGGCAAGTTGCGTCTCCCACAATGACAGCTTCAACTTGAAAGAACGTATGCTGTCATAATACTGCGTGACAACTTTGTTGCGCCCTTGCAGCTGTTTGTTCAAGTTATTCAGGTGCTCTGTAACATCCACCATAAATGCAAGTGTAGCCGGCGCGGTCTGTTCCTTGCCGACTACTGCGTTGTGTTCCGGTGCACTGAAGACAAGACACTGGCGTACTTGAAGGCACTTTATTGTGTACAACTCTCTCAATCTGTTCAACATCAAAGAGAGAAAATGTTCAAAACTCTACCCTCCACCAGAATCCGCCTTTCCCAGCCGAGTACAATGCAGACTCAATATAATCACATTCAAAAATACAAGGAATAAAATACAACATCATTGGAAAATAAACATTGCATCTGGTGTATATCTTATGTATGTGTCATATTCATGTTATCTCTGCCAAAAACTCTGAGCTTTTAGCCTTTACATTAATACTGTGCAACATGACATAAACCATCTTTCAAATAGGTAATACATACAGTAATATGCACGAAGCAACATGTAATCCTTCACATTTGAGCTTTTCAGTGCCATTAAACACTAATCAATACATGAAAACATTTTAAATGAACACATTTTTAACCTGATATAGGGAATACATACCTGTTCAACATCAAAGAGAGAAAATGTTCAAAACTCTACCCTCCACCAGAATCCGCCTAACATAAAAAGAACAACGTGAGCTTCGTCACAAGAGGATAGAATGATGATTGCTAACTTACAGCTAAACAGAACACGAGGTTAGCTAAGTTAGCAATTTCTCAACTCTCAAAAATGTCTAAATTCACGACACAGCTTGATTAAATGTACGTACACTCATCATATAATATACATACAAGTTACTATGTGCACTGAAACGTTTTAGTTTTAACAGGTATATCAAGTTTATATCACGCCGAAGTGAACACATACCTTTCCCAGCCGAGTACAATGCAGACTGAGAAAAGCATGACATCCCTCCGCATATAACCAAACCAACACTAGAGGGCGCACTTACACAACTAACTCTCCCAATATCTGTAGACTACACGAAATGCTGAACAATACAATATTTTGGTGAAATCAACTCACAAAATAAAATAAAAAATAGAAAATGAACGGTTGCAAAAATCTGTAATTCTTTGACCTGTTACATTCACCCCTCTTTAATTTCACCAAAATCCTTCACACTTCGAGGGTGGAAAATAACCAAAAACATATAGAATAAAACTCTTGTCCACTTGGTCCAAGATAGCCCTGGGACTCCATTTCCCATATACAGCTTATAAAGCTACTTACAAAGTAAGTTAAAAGAAAACAGCAGTTGATCAGGCTACTGCCCCTTCTAGTGAATATGATGCCTTATACATCATATGAAATCTTGGAACACTTTCCCTCCAATATGAACATCTCATGACTCAGGTCATACTACTGGTAATAAAGAAAAATATCTCAATCTCAAAAATGTATCTAAAATAAAGAACGGAAAGACAGTGACCTTTTGACTCCTGTAACAAAACCCTTGGTGAGTGGTTTTTGCACCATGTTCTCTATCAAGCGATCGACTGCCTTAACAACCCTGCCAGTACGTGTTCTGACAACCTGACTTTCAAACCCTTGTACTTGGGAGGGTATCTGACTATCAATCAGTGTAACAGGTGAATTGACGTCCGAAGACCCTGTCTCATCTAAGTCAGGAACATCAATTGGGGCAACAGAGTCAGTGTCAGTCATGTGCAAATCAGGGGGGTCACTGGAATCCGACAAGTCTCTCACAGGTGAGTATTCATTTTCCCCTTGGCCTCTGACCTCTTTAGACTGGGCTCTCGTGGGTGTCAGTTGAACAGACTTCCTGGACAGAGAGTGGGGCATCTCATTCTCCATCTCAGACTCATCAGCTTCTCCAATAGACTCAGAGTCAGAGGATCCGTTTAACCACGAACATGTACGGTCCTCAGAAGCATCTACTGCTAGGCCACTCAAAGCATCAACAGAAGGAGGCTGAAACTCACTGGCCACATCCGAAGCAGCTCCATTCGTCTCTTCATCGCTTAGTTCTGGCATGGGCAAGAAGCTCACGTCCAACATCAAATTCCGATGAACAACTTTTGTTTTCCCACTTTCGTCTCTGACTTTGTAAACGTGAGTCTGAGGGTTCCGGTCTATGATGGTATACATAGTGGCTTCCCACTTATCCGCTAACTTCCTCTTCCCTCTCTCTGCTTTATTAGCTAACAAAACTCGGTCGCCAACGTTCAAGTGGGTTCCACGAACTCTCTTGTTGTAGCCATCAGCTTGATGTTGCTGTCCTTTCCTCGCATGCTGCTGAGCTATGTCGGCAGCCACATGGAGGTTCGCCATCAGTTTCTCTGCATAGGTCTTATAATTCACCACGACTGGATCCCTCAAGACTTGTTTGAAGACCATGTCTACTGGGAGTCTGGGCACTCGACCATACATCAAATAGAATGGAGGATATCCAGTTGTTTCATGAGTGGTGGCATTATACGCAAAAGTCAAAGTCTGTATCTGTTGGGCCCAGTGTTGCTTAGCTGTCAGGGGTAGGGCACGCAACATACTGCCAAGTGTCCTATTGAACCTTTCGGTTTGCCCATTTCCCATGGGATGGTATGCTGTTGTGTGTGTTTTCTTAATCCCTGTGAGGCTGAGGAGTTCAGCTATGAGTTTGCTTTCAAAATTGGCCCCTTGATCAGAATGTATTCGCTCTGGGAAACCGTAGATGCAGAATACGTTATCCCATAACTTCTTTGCTATTTGCTTTGCAGTTTGGTTTATGCAGGGAAAGGCATGAGCCAATTTTGTAAAGTGGTCTGTTATGACTAACACATCGACAGATCTTTGCTTAGAGTCCTCAGCACTCCAAAAATCAATGCACACCAGCTCCATGGGTGCCGAAGTGCGAATGCTCTCCAAGGGAGCTCGGGCAGCTGGTTCAGGGGTCTTTGCAAGGATACAGCGTTGGCAGCATTTCACATATTCCTTGATGTCTCTTCCCATTTGCGGCCAGAAGAAACGCTGTCGGGCGAGGTGTGCTGTTCTAGCCTGCCCTTGATGCCCAGCGAAATCATGCACACCAGCGAGAGCTTTGGCCTTCAAGCTAGCAGGCAGCACAAACTGATACCTCTTCTCTCTGCTTAATGGGTCTTTGGTTACCCTATATAGGACTCCGTCCTGGACTTTTAGATGATGCCACTGCTTGCACAGTGTCTGGGTCGTAAGAGCTAACCTCCTCCTCCCTCGCCTAGGTGGTGGCTCACCCCTCTGAATGAGTGGCAGGACTTCCCTGATAACTGGATCTATTTCCTGGCTGTGCCTCAGCTCGCCGATGGAGAGGGCTGGAAGTGTGTCTTGTTCTGAGGGCACCGCCTGGGGAAGAACATTGAGAAACTGTGTTGCTCTTATCTCTGCTCCCCTTTCCCACTCTACATGAGCTTCACAAGCAGATTTCACATGAGAGGGTTCTTGACTGCTGGCCAGCCTGTCTTGAGTGGGGTCCATAGTTACACAGCACCCTGCATCAAGTGCCTGGAGACACTGGGTCTTACTCCGGAAGAGATCTTGGACTTTCTCCTCTTTGGTTCCCTCCGCCTCGGCCAAAAGACTTCCATAGGGCTCACTGATCAACCTTTGGCTCACTGATTTAGCAAATGGATCTCTACTCAGGGCATCTGCCACAATGTTCTTTACCCCAGGAATGTGTTTGATACTGAAGGTGTAGGGGGAAAGCTTTGCCACCCACCTCTGTTCGCAAGCATCAAGTTTTGGTTTGGTCATTATATAGGTCAAAGGATTATTGTCGGTCCACACTGTAAAAGTGTGGCCTTTCAACCAGTGGCTGAATTTTTCACAAACACTCCATTTGAGCGCCAAGAACTCCAGTCGGTGAGCAGGATACCTCTTTTGTGAGCCAGTGAGGGTCTTGCTGGCAAAGGCGATCGGGCGTGCCTTCGTTTCTCCTTCTGGTATCTGGGACAGAACCGCCCCAAGGCCATCAAGAGACGCATCAATGGACAGAACCAAGGGCTTAGTAAAGTCTGGATGGCTAAGGACCACACAATTCAGGAGCTTCTCCTTAAGGCCGGCGAAAGCGGAATCGCAGGCAAGGGTCCAATCCGCAGGTTTGAGCTTTCTGTAGACTCCCGCATTCTGACTGTACTTCCCGGCCTTTCCTCTCCGTTTCTGGCCAGCTGTGAGAGCAAACAGGGGTTTTGCGATGGAGGAGCAATTTGGTATGTAGTGTTGGTAATAAAATACCATCCCCAGGAACGACTTCACTCTGCGAACTGAAGGAGTGCAGCCATCATCTTCCATCAAGTCCCTCTTTGACATTTTGGTGATGACCTCGACCTTCTCTGGGTCAACAGCAACACCGTCACTGTCAACGATGTGTCCGAGAAACTTCACAGATCTCCGCAACAGATGGCATTTCTTTGGACTCAACTTTAGATTGTGCTCCCGTAGCCTCTGGAAAACAACCTCTAATCTGCTGAGGGCCTGCTGTTCATTGGGGGCAAATATCAAGAGATCATCTAGGTAGCACAAGAGACTGCTGAAGTTAAGATCGCCAAAGATACTCATCATCATCCTCATGAAGGACGCTGGACTGTTGCAAAGCCCCTGTGGCATTCTGTTATACTCGTGCAGGCCTAATGGTGTTGTGAAGGCGGTATACTTTTTGTCCTCCTCATGCATGGGCAAGTTATAAAATCCAGACGTGAGGTCCATGGTGCTGAAGACAGCATTACCGCCAAGGGCAGCCAAGCAGTCCGATTGATGGGGCAAAGGATGAGCATCCTTGATAGTTCTTGCATTCAGCCATCGAAAGTCTGTGCATATCCGGAGGTCGCCATTTTTCTTCCAAACCATCACGAGTGGAGAAGCATATTCACTCATTGATTTCCGTATGATTTCCTGTTCCTCCATCTCGGTGAGAACTTGGCGCAGCTTTTGATAGTGGGCTGGCGGCACTCTACGATATGGAAGACGGAAGGGACGGTCGTCAGTGAGGCGGATCCTATGGGCAAAGCCCTTGGCTTCTCCACAGTCAAGATTATGCTTTGAAAATATATCCTGATATTTCTCCAGCAATGTCACAAGTTGGAGCTTGGTGGAGGGGCTCGCTTCACAATGATCAATATCGACATTTCCTAGACCAGACTTCTGCAGTCTGTCTTTCAGGTCACCGTTGTCGTCCTGTTTCACATGAGTCACTCCAACAGAGCCAGCATCACTCTGACAGGAACCCTGGAACAGTGTGAGATCTTCAGCTGCAACACAAGTAGAGACGTCCGCAAGCTTGCTGTTCCTTTTCAGTGTGAGTGGTTTGTCTGAGATATTAGTGACTTTCATGGGAGTCCAGCCATCTCCCCATAGCGGTGTTACCACTCTCCCCACCATAATGCCCCGAGGCACACACCTGGAGGTTGTAGGCTCCACCATAACTGTACTCCCAGGTGACTTGGGTATATTACTTGGCAGTCTTCCCCACAGCAGGTACTCTTGTTTGGGAAGGAGAGTCACCGCCTGAGTTAGCTTCACTGTCCCTACTTTTCCTGGAACATCTTCACCCCTCCATCTTGTGAGACTGGTCATCATTTCTAGAAACTGTTCGCCATCTGGAGACCCTTTTGTGTTGCTCGAGATAAGTGTCCAATAACTGTTCTCGTTTTTCAGCTGATGCAGTACACGTTTCAACATGTTGGTGCCTACTATTATGTCGTCTTTCTGACCAGTGATCACCAGAACTGGGACCATGCACTTTACCCCATACAGACTTAGTTCCATGTCATACATGCACTTGGGGCGCACTTGTACTCCTCCACAGCCAACAAGGATGATATGCTGTGAGAGTTCTTGATGTGGGGTCAAGACGCTATCCGATAGTAGTCTCTGCTCTGCCTCTTCACTTATCGTGCAGGCCATTGAGCCTGTATCGAGGAGCCCTTGCAACTGAGCACAGCCATTAACTGTCACCGGTGCGTGAAATAACTCACTGAACGTCTCAACTCTGTGAATATTCTGAACAATTACCGTGCAATTATCAGACATTGCTTTACAGACATTGACATACATCTCCTTCAATTCTTCACTTTCTTCAAGGGTTGAATCTTCAACGCTCACACATCCCCTTTCCGTATGTGAGCTATCTAGTTTAAACTGGCTCCAACTTGCTCAGAGTTAGGTGGTGTGTGCGCTAACTGTGGCTGAGCGTTAATTCTTGGCCGGCGCTGTTGGCATTCTCTCTTCCAGTGGCCGGGCTTGTAACAGCCCATACAGAGGTTCGCCTGTCTACAGTGTGCAGTAGTTGAATGTTCGGCAGACTGACAGACTTTACATCTACTCTGAACAATGGCTGCTGGCCCCCTGCTTGGTGGCACGACTGCTGTTGTGTGTGCCGTCTGCTCTAGCACACGGTCCAGCAAGCCAATGAGAGACTGCATGCAGATGCTCTCTGTCTGAGGAGAGGATGGAAGCCCCATTGCCTTTGGGTAACCAGTAAGGTCTGTTGGGTTTTCAGCAGCGACTGTCTCTGTGGTTAATGCCTGAGCATGTGCACCAATGTTCTTTGGCCGATAAGATTTGGCTTGACACATTGTTCTAGCCTCTCTCTGATGTTCAACGAGGTGTTCATGAATCTCATTTGCTGTCCACTTTTCAGCTGTTTTGCACTTTAGGACACTTGCAAGAGCGGGGTCGGGACAGTGTTTCACCAGCATCATTGTGACTTCGTGAGAGGGGTCCTCAATGTTTCGCCCCTGCCTTCTCAGACACTCATCTGCGACATCCACAGCCTTGTTCAAGCGTATCCAATAGTCCATGGGACTTTCTCCGGTCAGAGGAAGTGTGTTATAGAAATCTGCTAAAGGCATAGAGGAGTAGGTTAACTCACTGAAATGTTGTTTCAGAATATCAAAGACGAGCTTGGAGTTCTCAGCTGGCTGCAGCGATGGCATACTGCGCAGGGTAACTTTAACAATGTCTCTAGCCTTTCCCATTAGTCTTGACATTATCTCCTGGGAGTGCTCTTGCGGGTGTACACCCCTCTTATTCAGGTAAACGCTCATAATCTCTTCCCACTCATGCACTGTGTGTTTGTCTGTTCCATCACCCCTGAAGTACGGCGGCTCTTTGACATCTGTCTTCATGACTAACTTTACTCCTGTCATGTTCAAATCAGACTGTCCATATCCTAAGTTCAGGCTAGGCGTAGGAGTGGTTTGGTTATCTGCACTACCAACAGATCTCTGTAATTGGCTAGCAATGTTCTCTCCTATTTCATGAGCTAACTGTGTGATGAGACTCCCTAGGTCTGCAGAACTCACATGTGAACTAGACACTGGCTGACGTGGAGAATGTTCATCTGTTTGGGTGTGAGTGTATGAAAATGCAGGACAGCCCACTGAACTAACGCTGCTTGCAATGTCTGGAGCATCTCCTAAGCTACGCATGTGTGGTGCGGGGGAATATTCATCAGTGCGTAAGCGTGTGGACGAGAGTACAGGTCTGCCTAGTATACCAGCACCCCTAACCGGCGTGCTCTCCACCATACTCATAAACCTGCCCCTCCCCAGGCTTACCCCTGCAGCATCTCCAACACTAAATGGTGTCTGCGCATCCTTGCCATCAGCCATTTTTTTTTTTTTTTTTTTTTTTTTTTAATAGAAAGTTGTAATAGACTATGGTAATGATATGTGAATCACCAGAACATGTGAATATGAAGAAAAAAAATTGTACAATGATAGAAGTAGCTGAGGTAAGCAATTAAGAGCTACAATTTACACATTAATGTTTGCCCTTATACTTGTAACATTCCGAAGAGGTTCCTACTCGTCACAGCAACCACCGGCGATCACCCTGGCGATGATCTGAAGCGAAGATAATCCGGGTCACGGCACCAATGTAGCCGGCGCGGTCTGTTCCTTGCCGACTACTGCGTTGTGTTCCGGTGCACTGAAGACAAGACACTGGCGTACTTGAAGGCACTTTATTGTGTACAACTCTCTCAATCTGTTCAACATCAAAGAGAGAAAATGTTCAAAACTCTACCCTCCACCAGAATCCGCCTTTCCCAGCCGAGTACAATGCAGACTCAATATAATCACATTCAAAAATACAAGGAATAAAATACAACATCATTGGAAAATAAACATTGCATCTGGTGTATATCTTATGTATGTGTCATATTCATGTTATCTCTGCCAAAAACTCTGAGCTTTTAGCCTTTACATTAATACTGTGCAACATGACATAAACCATCTTTCAAATAGGTAATACATACAGTAATATGCACGAAGCAACATGTAATCCTTCACATTTGAGCTTTTCAGTGCCATTAAACACTAATCAATACATGAAAACATTTTAAATGAACACATTTTTAACCTGATATAGGGAATACATACCTGTTCAACATCAAAGAGAGAAAATGTTCAAAACTCTACCCTCCACCAGAATCCGCCTAACATAAAAAGAACAACGTGAGCTTCGTCACAAGAGGATAGAATGATGATTGCTAACTTACAGCTAAACAGAACACGAGGTTAGCTAAGTTAGCAATTTCTCAACTCTCAAAAATGTCTAAATTCACGACACAGCTTGATTAAATGTACGTACACTCATCATATAATATACATACAAGTTACTATGTGCACTGAAACGTTTTAGTTTTAACAGGTATATCAAGTTTATATCACGCCGAAGTGAACACATACCTTTCCCAGCCGAGTACAATGCAGACTGAGAAAAGCATGACATCCCTCCGCATATAACCAAACCAACACTAGAGGGCGCACTTACACAACTAACTCTCCCAATATCTGTAGACTACACGAAATGCTGAACAATACAATATTTTGGTGAAATCAACTCACAAAATAAAATAAAAAATAGAAAATGAACGGTTGCAAAAATCTGTAATTCTTTGACCTGTTACACAAGGTCCGGCATCCATTCTGCAGAATGAAATTCTAACACTGGTTTGCCCTTTTCTTCCATGAACTGTTCAATTTCTTCTCGTAAATCAAAGAAACGCCTCAGCACAGCACCTCGGCTTAACCATCTTACCTCAGTGTGGTATGGCAGGCCATAGATGTGGTCTTTCTCTCTGAGAAGGCTGTCAAACTGACGGTGATTCAGGCTTCTGGATCGGATGAAATTAACAGTTTGGATGACCACCTTCATGACGTTATCCATCTTTAATGACTTGCAACACAAAGCCTCCTGGTGCAAAATGCAGTGAAAAGTCAAAAAATCACGTCCTCCATTTGCAGATTGCACTTTCTCTCTGAACTTTGTCACAACGCCTGCTTTTTTCCCGATCATTGAGGGCGCACCATCTGTAGCCAGGCTGACAGCGTGGGACCAGTCCACTCCGACCCTGTCCAGCGTGCCGACAAGTGCGGTAAAAATATCAGCTGCTGTCGTTGTATCTGTCATCGGCACCAACTCCACGAACTCCTCGGTGACGGTCAATGTGTCATCAACTCCGCGGATGAAAAAATGGCCAGTTGTGCAACATCTGTAATGTCCGTGCTTTCATCAATTGCAACCGAAAACGCAATAAATGACTTTACTTTTTGCTTCAACTGGCTGTCCAAATCCACCGAAAGATCGGAAATCCTGTCTGCAACTGTGTTTCTTGTCAGGCTGATATTTGCAAAAGCCTGCCGCTTTTCAGGGCACACAATCTCCGCTGCCTTCATCATGCATGTTTTTACAAATTCACCCTCACTAAATGGTTTTGAAGCCACTGCGATTTCATTAGCAATGAGGTAGCTAGCTTTCACTGCAGCGTCACTGATGTCTCGGCTGTGAGTAAACACAGACTGCTGTTTCTTCAGACCCGCCAACAGTTCATTCACCTTCTCTCATCTCCGCTGTCCTTGAAAGTTGTCATATTTGTCGGCATGAAGACTCACATAGTGGCGACGAAGGTTATATTCTTTCAGCACTGCAACATGCTCTGAACACACCAAACATACAGCTTTCCCATTCAATTCCGTGATTAAATAGGATTACCATTTTTCTTGGAACACTCTGCACTCTGCGTCCGCTTTTCTATTTTTTGACAGAGACATATTGGGGCAATGAGGGTGCCAAAGCACATAATGTTAAAAGTAGAAGCCGTAATAAATATCGCGGGCAAAACAAAGTAGCTCATTGGCTGCACGTGCTTGACCTACTTGCTCTGCCCCGGTATAAACAGTTTGCTTGCTTAACACAATTGCTATTGCGCCATCCATTGGACGCAATTGGAACAGCAGTTTATTTTATAGAAAAATTGCAGCGCATTTTTATACTTTACCAAAAAATATATATATATATATATATATATATATATATATATATATATTTTTTTTTTTTTCCAAAATCATCTCGCGGGCCGGATTAAACCCGTTTGCGGGCCTGATCCGGCCCGCGGGCCGTACGTTTGACACCCCTGTCCTAGAGAGATATTATCACCTACGTCTGCAAATATTTAAGGCAGCTCATTCTAATGCTTACCCTATAATAATGCACTAAATCACAGATTTGGCACATCATCGCGAACATGTTGTTACACATCATGAGATATATTGAGGCAAATATTAGAGACAGTAGCCTTCAATTAGCAAAATAGAACTCAATTGATAGAACATGAACTTCATTTCAATATGATTGAAATACATAGATATATGTAGCATATACTGTATTTATATTTTAATGCAGTCATCTCGGTTGTCCTTTCGAAGCATATTTTTATCCTTCGCTTGTTTGTAACAATTGCAAAGCCATTGGCAACTTTGTATTTATATTCAGCTTTGTTCTGAAGTTATCTGTGGTCACAGAGGTGGATAAACATCTTGATTTTATGTTTAGTGGAGATCTTCTGTGTATAAAGTGACGCGTAAGGGCAAAAAGGCATCTAACGACGCACTTAGCTGTTCTACGAGTGGTCTGAGGCAGTCGGTAAATAACGTGTTTTCAAGTGCAACTTTATTAACAATGGTTTTGGGAAACCATTGAAGCACGAATCCCATTCAAGTCATTGGACCAATATTAGCATTTTTCGCGCATCATGTTCAAAACATATATAGGTGACTTTGTTGAGCTTTACAATCAATTTCAGATACTTTGGGATGATTTGGACATGGTGCGCGAAAAATGATAATATTGGTCCCATGACTTGAATGGGATTTGTACCACAAATGCTAAAACGTTAGCACGTGAAAACAGTGCCAGGGAAACTAAACCAAATTATGGATTGCTTTCATACCTTGTCCATAGACTGCTTACAGGGTAAGGAAACCAATGTGTCATTTTGTAATTTGGGTGAACTATCGCTTTAAGATGCTTTTGGGAAACTGGGCTTTGGTCAATTAGGAACTTCTCCAAGCCCCTGACCTGAATCCTGGAGGGGAAGTCAACTGCCGTTTAAACGACAGCAACAGATGTGAGGTAAGCATACCGTTACACACTGGAGACACTCAAGCACCGGTGAGCATCTGGAGCAAACAAAGTAACACACTGACACACATCCAGAACAGTCTACAAATAAATTCAAAGGTCATACAGTACTAGCAGATGCATTACAATACAGCATACAAACCTGTTTAGGATCTTGTAGAACAGAGTAGCACATTGACACAATACGTTATGACAGAAAACACATGCTGTATGTTGTCCATTTAGAATAAAAGTAACACATTTGTTCACTAGAGCACCTTGTCAAACATACTTAAGCCTGTCTATTCTGTGCGACTTTAAATGTAAGGTCATGCTATTTTTAAGATGCTAAATATTTGACTTGGTGTGTTTTACACATGAATGGCATACATTGTGTTGTTAATTATTTAAACGTAATAGTGAGTTATGTAAGGTAAGATTTGTATGCAAACCTGTGCATATGGTCATTATAGAAACTATATTGTCATCCTACACTTACTCATTTCTAAGTTAATGTCATTAAATTAGGCGCCACCCTGTGATAGTGACCAGTATTGCACATTTCTCTTTCCTTTGAATTCTCCCCCAACTACAAACTACTAACTATCAATAAATGCATCAAACAAAAACTTCCAAATTCAACCACACTTTTATTCCCAGTTTCATGCAAGGAAAAAACATTGTTACATGTACTGTATGATTGGCAGTGGCTTACATGGACAGTATCCACATGTACACAGTAAACACACCTCAGTGAGGATTCAGAACTGACTTTAAGCTGATGAAAGTTTTCTTCTTGATTGATTTGGGACATAATATGGCACTTTGAAATATCCAACAGTATATTGGTGTGATTGTTCCTCCACAGAGCAGTTCCTCCATAGAGTATATCAGATCAAACTTTAAACAATGTACGCATCTGATATTTTATCTTGGGCATTTTTATTGTCCTCAGTTCAGTCTTCTGTACATAATAATAACAATAATAATATGCCATTTAGCAGACGCTTTTATCCAAAGCGACTTACAGTCATGCGTGCATACATTTTTGTGTATGGGTGGTCCCGGGGATCGAACCCACTACCTGCACAATAGACTTGAAAAGCTACAACAAATGTTTAAGGAATATAACAAATGGATACTTACTGTATCCTGACATTTAATAATCTCAGAAAGACACCCAAACTCGAAAAGAACAACTTACTTGCAAGTTTCAGTGATCAACAATGACAAATTGAAAGGGGCAAAGGGCATCAAATAAAAAAATTAAGATACAAAATGACCTCTTAAAATCGATTTCCAAAGATAAAATAAAAACCTAGTTTTACAACACCATTGAGGGTATTTATGTAATATCATATTTCGAAATAGGTAACCTACAAACAATTCAGAGGTTTACAATTAAAGAGTAATTCACATCATAAACAACACATCTAATCATTATAGGTACTGTATTTGAATGATATAAAAATACGAGATTCCTCCTATGTTGCAATCTAATTACCGTTAAAATAAACTACCAGGTCCAGTAGTCATCATAATTACGCTGACTTCACCCCTACATGATATGTCACCTCAGAATTAGATCTAAATCTAACTATCATTAGAATGAAAATGAAATAGTAACGACACACATCAGGAAGTACTATTATGTACAAAACAATACATCCTTGAAGAAAACAAAATGGCTGGTACAAAAAATTATGGGGAAAAAGGCCATGCAAAAGTGGTTTGGGGTGATTAGTGGTGGTGATAATCAAAACGATGATTCTGTCAGATTACTTTATTTGTATTGCATGTCCCATACCTAGTGGTCTGGGAAGGTTAGTGGTACAGGTTACATTACATCAACAACTCTGCTGTATAAATACTTTCTTATGATTGCGTTTCCCATACAAAGCTAAAGTGCATCTTCATCTCAAATGCCTGTACACATTGGATTGGATCATTCTATTAGGAAGAATTTGCACAATATATTTTCTACCTGCAACATCATCAAACTCTCATGAAACTGTACATTGGCACCTTGTAAACTTCACTTTCTCTGAGTCATGGTTCCTCCTATTCTACAGTAGACATGTGCCCAAAGGAACTTCGTTAAACCCTTTAGTCTACCTTTAGATAGATGGGTTTCCATTTTGGCTGTGTTTTTACTGCCTTACTGATACACCTTCACATGTCCATGCAGTGAGGTGGTGTTGCCCCCACAGTCCACATACTGGTAAATCTCCTGGGAGACCTGTTCTGAGTGCCCAAAGTAGGACGTGGTCACAGTCACCCTGAAAACCAGCCAATAGACAGGTCAGTTTCCCCAAAATGGCTGCCCACATGGGCATGTGATGTTTGACAAAAGAAATAGAGTAGGTATAGTAACATGTGTAAACTCAATGTATTAGTAGAGATTTTTTTAAAAGGTATACTTACTGCATCATGACCACAATGTTGTGAACCTTTATGGACTTCAGGGTGCAATAGTCGCTGCAACACAAAACTTTTATTAAAGAAATGTCACGATTTGTACTGTCAAACACACAATAAAATGTAATTACTTGTGAAATACTTAAAATAAATACTTACAACATATAACTCATCTCATCAGCAATGACTGTGGGAACCGTGTAGTCAATCTGAAATGAACAATATGTTGTAATGCAGCTGTTATCTCTCTCCCATATTGACGCAGGGCGGTTGAGTCCTGACTAACTAAGTAACGAGTAACTTTTGAGGGCAACAGTCCATAAATACGATCCTTATTCCATCCTTGCTGCTACTGATGCCCTCAGAACAGGGACAGGTGTTCTAGTGGGTTCAACAACAACAAGGTTCATTATCAATTTTGCCTTATTTTGTTGCTAGATTTTGCAGGAAAGTGGGTGGAACAATGAGCTGCTGTGTTGACTTAGAGAAAAGAACTTAAGGACATCTGGATCAAAAGATGAAAGTACAACTTTGATGCACTTGTCAAGCTATGCTCACTTCATTCACTGTAATATGTTAATAACAAGCAGTTATACCAAGGCATGTTATTCTAAAATACACATGGTAAAGACCCACCTGCTGTTTATCCAGTGGTATGATGGTCGTCACATTGCTAATACGGGCCTTCCCAATCACCGTCTTAGAGAACTGCACTTGGGCTGTGATGTTGGTCAGGGATACAGCGTAGTAGTTGTTATTGGTGATGTTCAGAGTGTTCTAGAAGAAAAGACATACGGCACAACAGTTGTTGGAAAGAGAGTCATTACGTTGGACCCACTCCAATTTGCATACCGTCCCAACAGATCCACAGATGACACAATCTCTATTGCACTCCACACTGCCCTCTCCCACATGGACAAGAAGAACAGCTATGCGAGAATGCTGTTAATTGACTACAGCTCAGCGTTCAACACCATAGTACCCTCCAAGCTCATCACTAAGCTCAGCACTCTGGGACTGAACACCTCCCTCTGTAACTGGATCCTGAACTTCCTGACAGGCTGCCCCCAGGTTTAAAAAAAAGTATTTCCCAGGTGGTGAGGGTAGGCAACAACACATTCACCACGCTGACCCTCAACATGGGGGCCCCTCAGGGGTGCGTGCTTATTTCCCTCCTGTACACCCTGTTCACCCACGACTGCATGACCGCACACGACTCCAACACCATCATTAAGTTTGCTGACGACACAACGGTTGTAGGCCTGAACACCGACGACGAGACATCCTATAGGGAGGAGGTCAGTGACCTGGTAGTGTGGTGCCAGGACAGCAAACTCTCCCTCAATGTCAGCAAGACAAAGGAGCTGATCGTGGACTAAAGGAAATGGAGGGCCGAGCACGCCCCAATCCACATTTATGGGGCTGTAGTGGAGCGGGCCGAGAGCTTCAAGTTCCTCTGTGTCCACATCACTAAGGAATTAACATGGTCCACACACACCAACAGTTGTGAAGAAGGCACGACAACACCTCTCCCCCCTCAGGAGGCTGAAAAGATTTGGCATGGGCCCTCAGATCCTCAAAAGGTTCTACAGCTGTGGCATTGAGAGCATCTTGACTGGCTGCATCACTGCTTGCTATGGCAACTGCTTGGCATCCAACCGCAAGGCGCTACAGAGGGTAGTGCGTACGGCCCAGTACATCACTGGGGGCGAGATTCCTGCCATCCAGGACCTCCATACCAGGCGGTGTCAGAGAAGGCCCTACAAATTGTAAAAGACTCCAGCCACCCAAGCCATAGACAGTTCTCTCTGCTACCGCACGGCAAGCGGTACCGAAGCACCAAGTCTCGAACCAACAGGACCCTGAACAGCTTCTACCCCCAAGCCTTAAGACTGCTAAATTGTTAACCAAATAGCTACCAGGACTATCTGCATTGCCCCTTTTAGCACTCTTTTGACTCATCACATATGCTGCTGCTACTGTTTATTATCTATCCTGTTGCCTCGTCACTTGCCCCTACCTATATGTGCATATCTACCTCAATTACCTCGTCCCTCTGCACATCGACTTGGTGCTGGTACCCCGTGTATATAGCCAAGTTACTGTTACTCATGGTGTATTTAGTCCTCGTGTTATTGTCTGTCTATTGTTTTTCTATTTTTCTCTCTGCATTTTTGGGAATGAATCCATGTCAACCCTTAGATGGAAACACAAGAAGGTCAACTAACACCAGAGAGAGGATCTTACTGTGATATTGAGATAGACAATCCGTTTGTCCTGGTCATAGGAGACGAAGGAAGACTTCACCCCCACATAGGAGACGTCGATAGAACGAGGGAACAGGAAAAACACGGCCAGGCCAGACAGCAGAAGGCAAAGAGACACGGACACAGTGACATACAGCTTTCTGCAAGAACAAGGAAGGAAGCGCCATTAAAAGAAAGAGAGAAGTTGGACATAGACCACAGTCAACCACAGTTGAATCATTCAATTGCATATCTTTCAATAAAGAGACATCTGGCTGAGTGAGATGAGAGACTTACGTTCTCCTTGGTTGGAGCCTCTGGTCACTGTATGGAATCAGAGCCACAAGCTGGTTCTCTTGACCTGCATTAGAGATGTGATGACAAAGCCATTTACAGAGGAAACTGATTTTGGATTTTCCATTTTCAGTGAACGTTGGAAGTCAGTGTTTCTAGGTGGCCTAGTTTCCGGTTTTGCATTCTTGTTTGAATATCAAGTCAAAATGCAAATTAGGCCAAATTATTAGCAGCTCATGAGAGGGAGTTTTACTACAGATGTAGGTGTGTATTGTGTCAGTGAGTGAGAATTCATGTTTATTACTGTGTAGGAATGTATTTGTTTTGTGTTTATCCCCTTACCCCGTGGTATTCTGCCAGTGCCCTGGCATGTGGGGCATGTGACACTGTCTCTGCCAGTAAATTCCACATAGGGGAACTGAGACACATCTCCATTCTTTCCATCCTCTTCACTCTTTGTATCTATGTACTCTGGACCAGTGGTCAGGTCACTCTGACTGTCATGGTAGTCTTTCCCCTTCCACAAGTGAGAGTGTGAGTTCCCCATCACTAGAGCTTTCTGTGAATAAAACATTTAAGATCTAATAAGTAGGTGTGGTTGGTAGTGTAAATTCATGCCACATATTCATTTGATATTTACATGGTAGTTATGGTCAGTTTACAAAAATAGTTTTATACTAGGGCTGAACGATTAATTGCATTCGCGATAATATCGCGATTTGACTGAACGCGATTTTCTAATCGCAACGTGCGCGATTTGAGGTGGTCACGTGACGCGACTTTTCATGCTGTCCAGCGCAATGGCCTCTTGCTCGACGGAACAGTCAGAAACTGACACAGCTGATACTTTAATATCGAAGAGGAACAGCACGTCGGTGGTGTGGAACTATTTTGGTTTTAAAAAAGAAGATGCTGAGCAGCGTCAGGTGTTGTGCAGAGCATGCCGTGCTCCGATTGCTACTTCACGGGGTAACACTACAAACCTGTTTCAGCACTTAAAAAAATACCACAAATCAATGCATGACAGTTGTATGACCAAAATGCCGAGCATCAGTGCGCGAGACAAGCCAAATACCTCAAGACAGGGATCACTGACAGAAATGTTCGAAAGTGTCACTCCGTATGAACGTAATTCAAAACGGCACGGAGAAATCACTCGGACAATAACCGAGTTCATAGCCAAAGATATGATGCCTCTCAGCACGGTGACCAAGCCTGGGTTCATGGCATTAATACATACGCTTGATAAACGTTACAGTATACCCTCCCGCACATACTTCAGTCAGACTGCCATACCGGAGCTGTACAAAAAGTGCAAAGAGAAAGTCGCCGCGGAACTTAAAACGGTGGAGTTTTTTGCTAGCACTACTGATATGTGGTCAAGCCGCACAGCTGAGCCGTACCAGAGTCTTACAGTCCATTTTATTGATGAAGATTTCAACCTCCGAGCTCGCTGCCTACAAACTACCTACTTCCCAGACGATCACACAGGGGAAAATATTGCCACAGTTGTGCACCATGGCACGCAAGTATCTTTGTGTACCTGCTACAAGCGCTCCCTCAGAGCGTCTTTTTAGCACAGGAGGGAATATTGTGACTTGCACTCGCTCATCCTTGAAGCCAGAAAAAGTCAATATTCTGGTTTTCTTAGCAAAAAACCTGTGAGCCACTGAGAACAGAACTGTTGGATAAGTATGGCTGGCAGTGCCATACTCGTAGTGAACTTTAGTCTGTGTGGTGTGTTATTGTTGTGTACTTGAGATAAGTGAGGCTCATCTATTTTATATTATAATATTCAAATCGTTTATAAAAAATAGTTTGTCTAAATTAAAAGTGCATTTCTCATTTTTTATTTATAACTTTATTTACTTTGATTTTACAAAATATTTTCAAAGCAAATTCCTTGTTTCAGTTGTGTGAAATGTTACTGACTTGGGAGCAGTAAGATACATACAATTTAAAATTATTTTTTTCTTAAGACTGTACCTTTTGCACACAGTGTTTACAAAGTTCATGCCTTTGTTTAAATTATTTAAATGCACAGTGGCAAAGCCACAGATGTTTCTGTAATGAGCAGTTCAATAAAAATGTCATTTATTTCAAGTCATACATGTTTGAATTTAATTCTAACAAATAGACCCAGCCTATGGGAAAGAACATTTCACACTAAATGTATATACTATTGTGTTGGTCATATTTAAATCATTCATTATGTTTTGTAGGGGAAAAAGGATAAATAAATTAAATCGCATATTAAATCGCAATCGCAATATTGGGGGCAAAAAATCGCAATTAGATTATTTTCCAAAATCGTTCAGCCTTATTTTATACTACTTCTGTACTATAACAACAGGGATGTAGCTCAGTTGGTAGAGCATGGCGTTTGCAACGCCAGGGTTGTGGGTCCGATTCCCACGGGGGGCCAGTATAAAAAATGATGTATGCACTCACTAACTGTAAGTCGCTCTGGATAAGAGCGTCTGCTAAATGACTAAAATGTAAAAAGTAAAATGTAAATAACAACGTACCTGCCTATGTCATTACCATGTAAATACAGGTTTTAAAGCCAATTTAGGTTGTACACAGGCTACCATTCTCCTATTACATTTTTGCATAGATTATTTTTGCATTGTTTAGACCAGTTTACACCAACTCCCCAAAAGCTCTTATCAAGTGTGCACCATTTATGTAATTCATGCTTGTTTGAAACAATTATTGTCAAACAAGACAGTTGTTCTGACCAAAGTTTCGTCTGGACCAAAAGTATGTAGCCTAGTCCGGACAACACATCGCACCTTCTCTTCTACTCCTGCTATACATTGAGCGCCTATGGCCGGGATACTGTGCTGATGTGCAGACCACCATTATGCTACACCGTACACCATGTTCCTTCCAGAGAAAGTCGTTCGCCCGCCTGCCATTTTAATCCAAAACTCACGAATACATTGTTGCGTATTTGCTCCGATATTCTGTTGTATTTTTATTTGGTGTCAAGTTATTGATGTGAATCATTGCGTAGGATACTTGCAGAGTATAGGCCATTGTTAGCTTGGATAAAATGTTTCCATGTTGCAAAATGTTGCCCGGCTCCTTAGACAACATCAAAACACCACTGTGCGGTATTACACACGCACGATGGATTTATCAAAATGGCAACATTCGATATTGGAATCATCTGCTTACCTTTGCGTATATTCACGCAGAATTGCTTTACATATGCTTGGTCAAGAACAGCCGCTGTTTATGTCAATATAGTACTGACATAAGTCCACGCACCAGTATTATGCCAGCAGCTCAGACGATGACGTCACTTTCATATTGTAATAACGAAACCTTCAAAATAAAAGTCCGCATTTCAAAACATTTCAATGTGGATAACTCATTCAAATGATATTGCATTTTAATCAATGGGCACTTTTATTGTGCCAACAAGAAAATGCAATAAGCAATTTATGAAAACAAATACAAAAATATTTGACCAGTAATGAAAAAATACAATGTTGACACACCTATGTTGAGAATATCGTTTTGGAGGGGGACTGTGCCATACATACTCAGCAGCACTTCGTTCTCCACCCCCTCTGTAGCCCCCAATGCAATGCACTGTAATTGGCTTGTAAAGAGGAAACTGCTTGTTTGCTTCCAGTGTGAAATAAAATGTAAACAAAGACACAGACACAATGTAAACAATGATGGACTGGCATACCTGTTAACGACCTAGATTAACCTAATGGTGATGGTAATGGTTTTTCATACAAATGATTGCAAAGGGATCACACATCACACACATGCAGTAAATGTGCAGCAGTACTCAGTAGACAAACTATTTGGACCAGCACTCCAGATATTCTTGTACTTTATGTTTCTCATGTAAGGTCAAAAGTCACCACTGTAATGTGAAACCCTGTATCCCCATCTTGCTTTATTGATCTTTCAGCAGTTGGCAATGAGAGGTTGAAGTACAGATTGAGCTGAGTAATCTGTCATTCAGAGATAAATGCCAAAGAAAGACATTACTAGGCACATCTTATATTTGACTATTTTAGGATGAAGATGGTCTCCATAGAGATGATCTCTATAGAATCGACAAACATTCAGGACACAGCAGGAGTTATATACTTTTATGAATTATGTAATGAGGGCCGTTACAGAATCTCTGATATCAGTGAGCAAGTACAGTCCTGTGAGTCAGATTCAGATATTGATCTTAACTATTTCCCCAATCAGCTTGAGGGTAAAGCCTTTCCTGTTGTGACATTTCTGAAGAAAACATATAAGAATGTCGCAAAAGATTACTTAAAACAAACAGTATGAGTCCAAATCAGCAATTCAGCAAAGTCATTTCACAGATGCAGTGAAAACAGAACAGACTACACCACCATTGTTTCAACAGAGGCTTCAAAACAGCAATATGTGTGACATTGTAGAATATCTTGTAAAGGAAATGCTACCTGCAAATTTCTTAGCTAATGATCTCCTCCAAATTCACAGTTTATGCTCTCAAAATTGCAGTCAGTGCAAGAAAGCCATGAATAGCCAGGGTAAACAAATGAATAGTTCAACCAAGGTATATTTCAGAAAGAGGCATCAAAGAATTCCTTTCACTGCAAGCATCCCAAGAAAACAAGATTTGTAAAACATGTGATACTGCTAACAACTTTCAGCGGTCAAGCTTTAATGTCATCCATGTTCCAAAGACATTACTTGTGAAGATAGACAGGCCAGCAGAGAGCTGTTTACCCAAGAGCTTGAATCTTTCCTTCATATATAACGTACACCTCTTTGAATTATCTAGTATTATAGCATTTTCAGAAAATTACCCATTTGGGAAATCGTACACACTACATGGCAAGCTCTGGTATATATAGACTGCACTCAAGTATCAAGTGTGGGCTTTACCTTAGAGAAGGCCCAATAATTCCTGATGCAAGTTGTGTTCTATCTGGTATCATACGAAAAGAAACACAGTGAAAAAGTACTACATTTCCTTTAAAAAGACAAAAGTCATCTGTGCTCTGACAAATGCACAAAGAATGACTCATCTGTGTCTAAACTTCTAATTCCAAAGACAACCTAAACTCTTCTATCTCCACTTACTAAAGAGGATTATAACATATTAAGCAATGACAACAAGTGGTTCAATAACCAAATAATTGAAGGGTACAATTATCTTTTGACTTCACATCTGAAGGAACATTTTGTGTTAATGTCCCCTGCGTCTTTTGCGAGTCGGGAATGACAGAGTCTGTTTTGTGACAGCAAAGAGGTTATGCCAAATGTGCCTGGAACCGGAACGGTGCACTATTGGTGGCGTTTTGATCATGTGATAGTGCCTGTGAACTTAAAGTCACATTGGACAGTTATAGCCATATATATGCAACATATAGTTAGTAGCAGTAATTGCATTACATTAAATCTTAAAATGATGGCTTCCTTAAGCCAGTATGAAAGATAATTAAAGGATACACTACTTCCACTTCAGAAATACCTGACATTACAGTATCTGGCAATGCATGGATATGTGGTGGATGTGACACTAAACTATGACTTTTTCTCATGCCACCATTTTTTTCGTGCCACCATTTTAGAAAACAGTCAGACGGTAGTAGTTGTGATGTTTATGTGTGCTTATTCTGTAAAGCAGTCTTATTAGAGGGCAATGTGAATACGCTTTGTCACAATGGCATGTGAGAGGCCGTCGTTGACTGAGAGACATAGGCCATGTTCAGTACCAGCGCCAAAATCGTGAAGCCCAATGGCGAAAAGCCAGATGAGTTCGAGTCTGGCATTTCCCAGGCTCTCCTGGAGCTGGAGATGAACTCGGACATGAAGGCTCAGCTGAGGGAGCTGAACATCACTGCTGCAAAGGAAATTGAAGTTGGTGGTAGCAGGAAAGCCATCATCATCTTTGTCCCCGTGCCTCAGCTGAAATCTTTCCAGAAGATTCAGGTGCGACTCGTGAGGGAGCTGGAAAAGAAGTTCAGCGGCAAACACGTCGTCTTCGTTGCACAGAGGAGAATCCTGCCCAAACCAACCAGGAAAAGCCGTATCAAGAATAAGCAGAAGCGTCCCAGGAGCCGTACTCTGACCGCTGTGCACGATGCCATCCTTGAAGACCTGGTCTTCCCCAGTGAGATTGTCGGCAAGAGGATCCGCGTGAAACTGGACAGCAGTCGGCTCATCAAGGTCCACCTTGACAAGGCGCAGCAGAACAACGTTGAACACAAAGTTGAGACCTTCTCCGGTGTCTACAAGAAGCTCACAGGCAAAGACGTTGTTTTCGAATTCCCCGAATTCCAACTGTAGAGTGCAGATGACGACAAAATAAATGAGTTTATTCTCAATGTCATTGCTCTGTGTTCTCTGGGGATAGGGTGGTCAGTCATGCCAATCCCATACATGATGGTGTAGCCCAGGGCTCTCCAACCCTGTTCCTGGAGAGCTTACCCTCATGTAGGTGTTCTCCAGTCCTGTTCCTGGAGAGCTACCCTCCTGTAGGTGTTCTCCAGTCCTGTTCCTGGAGAGCTACCCTCCTGTAGGTGTTCTCTCCTACCCCAGTTGTAACTAACCTGTTTCAGTTTGTCATCCAGCTAATTATTAGAATCCGGTGCGTTGGATTGGGATTGGAGTGAGGACCTACAGGACGGTAGCTCTCCAGGAACAGTTGGAGAGCCCTGGTCTAGAGACTAATATCCTTTCAGACAAGTATGTCTTTCAGAAGGGCCATTAACTTGAATAACTGAAGACTTGGAGCAGCTTTGATGATTGATCGGTTGTATTGCCACATCCTACAACTTTGGGTGCTAAGGGGCTTTTTCAGATTGATTTTGGGCCTCTATGCAATGGTAGTATTCAAGTTTTTTTTTGCACACAGGAAAATGTCCTGATCCGATTATTACTGATGTTGAATGGAATTGACAGGTATTGTATATGTATAAATGGCAGGTATTGAGGCTATACATTGTTTCCTTGTGAGGAATGCTGAAAATATAATCAGTGGAGTAAAACAACCTTAGGTTTTGGGGTATGATGGGGGTAAGACTAGAAGCCTTTTGCAAATATTCTAATATCCAAGAATCTGGCTAAGTGACTGACCGCAGGAGACATGGCCTGGATGTGAACACGTCCTTTAACTGAAACAACTCGCCCTCTGCCTCTTGACACTGGAGAAGATCAACGGTTTCACAGTTGGGCTCTGAGTCATGGGAGGAGCTTGTTCCTGTGACAGCTGAAACTAGTGGGTCGGGTGGCGGCCCACTGTCTGATTCATGTCGTGTGATTCCTGAAGATAGTTCTCGATTATATTGACTGACTGCTGTTTTTATGGGGTGAGTGAGCTGAAGCCTGAATACTCGGACTCCTTTCATAACTATTTCCACATCACCTACGACTCAACATGTACCCAGGTAATGTCTTCATGACTGACACTCCATTATGTAGTTAAACTATTGCTTTAATAATTTGTTAAAGGATCTGTTCATATATCCTGGTCTAAGGCACAGCATCGCAGTCCTAGCTGTGCCACTAGAGATCCTGGTTCGAATCCAGGCTCTGTCGTAGCCGGCCGCGACCGGGAGACCCATGGGGCGGCGCACAATTGGCCCAGCGTCGTCTAGGGTAGGGGAGGGAATGGCTGGCAGGGGATGTAGCTCAGTTTGTAGAGCATGGCGTTTGCAACGCCAGGGTTGTGGGTTCGATTCCCACGGGGGGTAAAAATTACAATAAAAAAAATAAAATAATAATGTATGCACTAACTGTAAGTCGCTCTGGATAAGAGCGTCTGCTAAATGACTTAAATGTAAATGTAAATGTAAATGAGAGTAGGTTTTATATCAGTTATCAGAGAGAAAATTACTACGTAATACATTTTAATCTCTGCAGAAAATGCCTTTGCTGACCTTGATCGATAATCAACACGCCTCTATATTTAAGCAATAAGGCCCGAAGGGGTGTGGTATATGGCCAATATACCACGGCTAAGGGATGTTCTTATGGTCGACGCAACGCGGAGTGCCTGGACACAGCCCGTAGCCGTGGTATATTGGCCATATATAACAAACCCCCGAAGTGCCTCATTGCTATTATAAACTGGTTACCAACATAATTAGAGCAGTAAAAATAATATTTTTGTAATACCCCTTGTAAACCGTCTGTTATACCATGGCTTTCAGCCAATCAGCATTCAGGGCTCGAACCACCCAGTTTATAATATGTATTATCTTTTAATCTTGTCTCTGTTATTGGTTTTGAAAACTTGGTTAATAGGCCTTTACAGTAAACTGATAACCTTGATAGAAAAGCAAGACATAGAGGCCAATTGTAGTGTAATATAGAAAATCACCATCATTCTGGATGAGTCATCATTTAGTTTGGTGGAAATTATCCAACCATTATGTAGGTTGGTGGAAACCCCATCGACTGAGGATGAGGGGTCTCCATTATGTAGACGTGTAAAAATTATGTTGAGTAATAATAAACTATATTTATCAATCTGACTCCATTATTATGTAAATGCTATAGCCCCATAGTTGTATCCAGTGGGTATAGTCAAGGTTGTGAGCCTTGCTTCACCACTAGGAATACTATAAGATGCATGTGTCTAGGTTTACCGTTATGCCATTATTAAGAGGCTATGGAACAAAGAGCTAATATCTTTCAATCAATGTCCTAGCATTAAATGATTGAGTTACCCTTAGCTCAGAGATGCACAGTTAGAGACCGAGCATATATGCTATGTATTTATGAATAACATTTACCATTAGACATTTCACCAAATAATAATTCAAGGAATATTACTCAGAAATGTGAGGACTATGGATTGTAACCATTTAAAATAATCTGATATATTACAGTTACGCAATAAGAATACAATTAACAAATGGTACATACCAGAAATCTAACAATAAAAATAATAAAAAATATCATAAGTCTTAACAACATAGAAAATTCCCCACTATGACAGACTAACGTGCATCAGGAGATCGGTTTACCAATGACTCCATGATCTAAGTCTAAACCCGGCTTTTATTCTTCCAAGAGTGCCAACTCCGAGTATCTCCTATCCTCTAATCACTTTGTATGGCCCAAAACATTAAAACAAAGGCATGAAAACAACACACAAATTCTTGGATCTAAATTATACTGGCGCACCCCTGTGTCGCTCCTCTTTGAACTATCCACCCTCCGACAAATAGAATAACACAGTTTCTCTGTAACAATAAAGCCATAGCACTTACATTAGTACAATGAAGCATATACAAATGCATAGCTCATTATGAACTCTTGAAACAATCCAAACATGACAATTTAATTCACACATGAACATACATTTCCTCGATTCAAGTTTCATCAGTCTTCACCTTGTCATTGAAATTACCACCAGGGACTCAAAGTCAAACTTAAATGAATCATTCTTTATTATCAGCAAGCTGGAGTGGTTCCAACAAACTTAATGCACCATAGTACACGTCGGTCGGGAGCTCTTAGTTCCATTAGTTCCATTAGTTCTCTTATATACTGCTTACATAGACAAGTTATATTTGCATGATTTACATTATTGATTATTCATAATTAACGTTTGGTTCCTGCATGTGACTGACCAATACTTGATGAGGCTTCTCCTCTCCAAGCTGAGACCTTGAAACTGAGATATCATTTTGGTTCCCAGAACAATGTTCTCGGCGTACTGCCAATTGGTCTGAGGAGGAGGTCACAGTCACCTGCACGAACCAAGATAGAGGGAGAGGAGATGCTGTGTACAATTCAACGCTATCTCTTCAGACAACAAAATGTTCCCTCACAACGTCTCCTGGCTTCAGTGACCCTAGGATGTCTCTTCATCGAGATTTCCACAGATAAGATGTGTTTGACCCCTGTGATAGCCCACAGATGGTCTGTCATTCAGACAATGCCATAAATCGGAATTGAGTCATCACGCTGTGCTCACGCTGTGCTCCTACGCCAGCCAGTCGCTAGTCTCAAGTATCACCTTCTCTCATTCTTCCACTACACTATAACTTGTCAATGATGTTCTCCATTGTTGTTCAGAAAGCTTGAATATGCTATGTACTGTTAGCCTTGTAACCTTGTTGTCTCTTGTAATACATGTTAAACTCAACAAAAAGTGCCTTTGCAGACCTTGATCTATAATCATCACAATATATAGCTTGTAAATAGTCTTGTCTTTGTTATAATTTTTTTCAACTAGGTAATCAGCCTTTACTGTGGACTGCAAACCTTGATAGATAAGAAGCACATATCGGCCTACAACTTGTAAATAATTTTGTCCATTGCTGTTCAGAAAGCGTGATTATACTGTTTCCTAATAGCCTGCTAAATTTTAATTACATTTAACGTGTAAATAAATTAGAGTTAGTTTTGATAAAAAAGTGTAGCTTTTGTATTTCATTTTTGTTGTTGTTGAGTGTGTATTGATTTCAGGACCATGTCTAGTTACAGGTGATTTAAAGGTGTGTTGCTGGATATGAACGACACAGTCCCCCTACAAAACTACACATATTTGGTTAGTAGAGACCCTACAGAGTATTTCCCACATCACTTCAGCTGAGAAAGGTAGACATTTTTTCTCTCTACAAGCCAATATGTTTCCCATATACAGTCTATTACAGTGTATTGCAATAGGCACTACAGAGGGGATGGAGTGAAAAGCCAGCAGCAGGCCGTGCGACACAGTCCCCCTCCAAAAGTAACCATATTTGGTTAGTAGTGACAGTGGAGTAAAGTACTTAAGTAAAAATACTTTAAAGTACTACTTAAGTAGTTGTTTTGGGTATCTGTACTTTACTTCACTATTTATATTTTTTACAACTACTTCACTACATTCCTAAAGAACATAATGTACTTTGTACTCCATACATTTTCCCTGGCACCCAAAGGTACTTGTTACATGTTGATACTTAGCAGGACAGGAAAATGGTCCAATTCACTCACTTATCGAGAGAATATCCCTGGTCATCCCTACTGCCTCTGCACTGGTGTACTCACTAATCACACATGCTTCATTTGTAAATTATGTCTGAGTGTTGGTGTACCCCTGGCTATCTGTACATTTTAAAAACAAGAAAATGGTGCCGTCTGGTTTGCTTAATATAAAGAATTTGAAATGATTTATCCTTTTACTTTTGATACTTAAGTATATTTAAAACCAAATACTTTTAGACTTTTACTAAGGTGGTATTTTACTGGTTGACCTTCACTTTTACTTGAGTAATTTTCTATTAAGGTATCTTTACTTTTACTCAAGTATGACAATTGGGTACTTTTTCCACCACTGAGTAGAGACCCTACTGAGTATTTCCCACCTCACTTTAGCTGAGACAGGTAGAAACGTTTTCTCTCTACAAGCCAACAAGTATCCCATATACAGTGTATTGCATTGCAGTGAATGGAGTGGGTGGAGTAAGGAATCACCAGTACTCTGTACTACAACCGGTTACCCAGCGCAATAACCATTTACGTTTTGCGGAGTCTATTGAGTAATTCCAATAACATATATTTGTATTTTATTCAAAGTGGTTGCAATGCTGTGAAAAACAGTTGTACTGCACTAGAGTTCAAAATATTTATATTCCCAAAGTTTAGCATGCATTTGCAGGGGGACTCTTATTTTAAAAGAAAAATTCCGCGATCGTGTGGCCAGCATAATATCCTGCTGCTAGGAGAACGATATTCATACACGTCCCCTCACTGACTTTGCTGTTGTGTAATTGTGTGACAATTATAGGCCTAAATCCAACTTTTAATGTGTTTACAATACTAGTGTGATAATGTAAATAGTCTTAAATCGATTTTGCATTTCCAATATTTTGGTTACTGCATCTCATATGGATGGTGTAGTCTGTATATGTTTTTAGCACAAACAGGCAATTCAGATAGGAGTGGGACATTTTGAGCATACTTAGTATTATAGAATGGCTTTAGGTTCTAGTTCTACTGTCATATTCCTGGTAGCCTATGTCACCTGATGGGAGAGATTAACCTAATTCTTGGCTTTTCCGATTTTCTACAAATGCCAGCATTGTAACCACACTACAAATTTGTCACATAATTCCAATACTGAAATAAGGATACCGTGTGTGTATTCCTTGGAGGAGCCCATGTCCTACTGATGGTTAGATGGTTAGATTATCTTGTTATGTCAGTCACTGACAGTCACTCACTTAGCCTTGTCAGCTAACCATTTTTAGATTGGTAAATTAGTCTAGCCAGCTATCTAAACTTGTAGGACTCATGGCCGAATACCGACCAGGCCCAGGGGCCCTGACCTCCAGGGGGCCCCCATTGATTTTGTTAGTCACTCTCACTTAGATATCATAAACATGACATAAGTCATTGCAAAATGTGTAGAATTGCATTACAGGAAATTTGCTTTAAAATGGAAAACAATTCTCTCCACCACATGGCAAAATGGGTAGAATTGCAGTAAATGTATGATTACTTGGGTGCTGGCAGCTGTTGGCATGTGGGCAGGATTGAAATACCCTTCATTCTGTGATTTTTTTCTTCTCCCTATCATCTCGCAATTCTCAGTTTTGGACGAGACTGACTTTATGACAAAAATTATCATATTTAAACTTTATAGTACATTTTGACACATAGTCCGTTTTCAAAATGAGAAGTTGCTTTTTAGGGGCAGAATGGAAATGAACTGAGACTCAAATAATTTGGTAGACAGTGTGCATTAGTATTAGCTAGATTAGAGGATGATGAGAGATAGATAGAGAACTCATTATTCCTTCAGATAAGAAGACATGAGGTAAAACACACTTTTTACATTTGTAGAATTGCCTGGCAGGAGGAGGATTTTTGACTTTGATAACCACATGAGGGCAGTATACTGTAAGTATGGCAGGTGGCTGGATGGTGCCTCAGCAGATAATTGTAACAATAGCTTTATTCCAATCTCTGTATTTATTCGCAGGAGCTACTCTAAATAACGTGGACAAAGTAGTGAATTAGGACAACTGTCAAGTAGAAACATTTCAAAATATTTTGCCCTAACAGTGTTTTAGTCGTGGCCTACTTGGCATTGCCACTAGTTTCGTCATTGTGCACACGCTAAGTAAATTAGAGGCAGCTCCAAGCATGACGAAATCAGTCGATGCTAATGAGTATAATGTACAAAATATTCATAAAAGGCAGACCAAGGTAGGAGGAGTCTTGAGGTGCTCAAACAAATTTATGTACAGATTTAACAAGACCAGAGAGACCCTTACAAAAAAAAGATTGCAGTCTTGAAACTGTAGTAAAAGTGCAGTAACTGGAGTCGACTGTAGTATTTTGGACGCAGTAATTGCAGAATAACTGCAGTGTACTGCAGTTGAAATGCAGTTATACTGCACTCTAACTGTAATTCCACTGCAAAATTACTGTAATAAAAAAAATGGCATTATTTTGGACGCAGTATTTGCAGCATACTGCAGTTATACTGCACTCTGACTGCAATCTTTTTTCATAAGGGGAGCAAGCCCTACTTTCCTCCACCTCTTATTAGAGAGGTGGCTTCGTCTTACTCAGTCTGAGTTTCCTGTTACCGTACGACTACTGCATCCTAAGCACGCAGCTCACAGTACAAACATAATAATATTTTTACATAACTTACTTTGGATTACCGTAAGGGGTACGGAAAACCCTTCAGCTCCAGTCTTAGGTGGAGAGTTAAGAGTCTTCTGGCACTGCATTTCCAGACTACAGTCTGACGCTGCCTGTGTGTCTCTGATAAGACCTTAGGGAGAGCCATGTGGACACATCCGCCATCTCCAGCGGTCAGCAAACTATCAGCATCTGTGCAGAGGGTGCGGATGAAATCCATATTTCAGAGGTGATTTCTGCAGTCCCTTCAGTCCATTTGCTGCTAAATTCATTTGCTCCTGTCAATTTCAACTGTCAATCATAAATCAGTAACGGGGCATTAGGCCACCAATGTTAATTGAAATTATCAACCACATAATTAGAATGTGGAATTGAATCATGTAAATCCCAAGCATGCTTTCTCTCTGTACACTTCTGGAATTTACCTCAAGAGGTCTGGACATTATCAATCCCAGGCATAAGCCGTTGGAATTCTATAAACTAAGCACTGAGGTTAAAATGGAAGAGTCAAGCTTAAACTGGTATTAGTAATGCTACGTTAGGGACGAGGCAGAACTCCTAAATTTTCACTAAAGCAATATCCTCATTTGAATTGCCATGTGCTTGTTTTTAATTGCTCAGTAATATCGAACTGCAAAGAAATATTAACATTGCCATTCCCTCTGCGATGGGTTGGTAATTGCAGGCAAAGTCAAATGCCTCCAATATACAGAGCCCTCAGAAATTCAGGAAACATGAATATTAGTGGTCTTGGTTGATTCATCCTAATAATTATGATAAACTGTGATTACTCAACATGTAATCATACTGTTTTCAGATGAGTCCTAGGGGCATTTTTGGCTTTTTTCCACCCCATCTCTCAACAATCTCAAAGAATATTCACTGGCTTTTCATACAAAAAATGCTATTGCTGAACAGTTCTATACTGTGGTTCAAATAACTACAATGCCACTTACATAATTATAGATGATCAATGTAAAATGTTGTTTTAGGGATCAAGGAGTCAACGGCAAGGTCAGCTTGAGGGGATCTACAGTATTGAAACAGCTTAACTCTTTATTGAAATGTGTCTTATATAGTATAAGCTGTTCAGCATACCGTGTGTGTTGTGGTTGTTGTCAGACATAGCTAAACTTAGATTGATCTTGGTAATGTACAGTACATCTGTTTCCACAGAGGATCATCCAATCACATTGTGACCAAATTGAGAAAAGCTGGGGAGAGATCTTATGACTGTGTGTGGGTGTATGTGGGATTAGATAGTGGTTTTCACTAGGCTTTTAGTGTGTGGTTAAATAGTTAGTTTATTGCCCTCCTTTTTCTTGACCTCCTTCTTTGAATGAATGAAATGGGCCACTCCTTGTAGTACTGACCTGATTTGATTTGCTTGGCTCTCTCTTAGAATATGACTCTTTAGATCTATGATTGCTCAGAGGGCTTGGTAGTGGCCAATGCAGACTTTCACCTTGGACTATTGGGGTTTTGACTGATGCTTGATGCTCAGAATGGCTCTTTAAGTTAACACATTAACCTTCTCCAAAATGGTTTTGCCCTCACATGTTTTTGTTGTACTTAACTGTATTTGTTTACATGTTACAGTGACCTTTGACACAGATACTATATTACTTACTTTAATATTTGCTCAGATGTTGTTTGTTGCAGTAGATCACTTGCTTGCCCCTTTGAACTCCCCCTCATTCTGAGAGGTATAAAATTGGTCCTAACATGTGTCCAAGGTCAATTACTTAGCCCGTCATCTGGAGGGCTGCACATTAATCATGTTTTTGGAGCATCAGGCCAGCGGGTGGATTAACATGCCACTCTATTTGTGTTTCCTCACAGCTGCAATACTGTAGCATTAGCCTCCTGTTGGGGTGAGAGGAACTGACTGGTGCATTGGGGAGGACTTCGGCCACATATGGATGGTCTAGCCAGTAGGTTGTTGGGCGTCATGATGGTTTTGAGGTTCCCATCTGTATTTCTGTGATTATTTTAGTGTTATGTTTGACTGTGCAAGGCAGATACCATGTTGTGACTAGTAGGCTGGGGGAAAATGGAATGTGATTGAAGTCGCTCTAATCTCCATGACAACATTTTAATTTATCAAATTGCGGTGTGTTTTGAGACAGATAGAGGATAAGGGAGTGGCAGGAGATGGAAACAGAGCAGGCTGTGATTGTAGGTCATGGTAATTCCTGGTAAACCTGACCGACTGGACCTCCCTCTGTTTGGACTCACTAAGGAGTCCCCCAGGGACCCAATGTGCTGCTTGTGGGGGCAGAACATTGGCCGTGCCTTCCTGCACCACGCACGTAAACGCATGCACACACACACACACCCACACACGCCCTGTAGGAGTGCTTCAGGACTAGCTATAGTGTATCCCTGCTCCAATTTCTTCCCATGTCTCTTCTTCTGAGCAGCAAAGACAAATGAGTGGTGTTGAGTAGTTAATGAGCAACACACCCGGCATACACACACACACACACACACACACACACACACACACACTGCCGTCCTGTCTGCTTGTCACAGCACATTACCATTAGGTCAGGTTGCTCTCGTCGCCGTTGCTATGGCAGCACTCATTGAAAAGTGTCTGGTTGTAGGCCTTTCCTCTAGGATGCTCCTTCAAAAGAAAAACCAGCCACAACAGTCAGCGGTGTTAGAATTATACTCCTAGAAAGCATTATTATCACAAAAAATAACACATGCAGGCTCCTGCTGTTATTGTATTACTCAAAATGACTAAATACCTTTGCCGTAAAAGCATATAACCCCTTCGCTTTTTTCACCGTTTGCATGGTGTTAATGGTTAAACTTCAGTTATTCAACCTGCACATTTTGAGAAACCTACATTATTGATGATTCCGTCCTCCATGGTTGTGACTTGATATGTTCCGTACATTATTGAACCTCTGCTAAACGGCCAGCCATGCAGGTTCTCTACATGCTGACATGAAGTGTAGGCAGTGATATGGCATCTGGGTCATTTCCTCTATTTGGGGTGGATTGGCTGGGAGGCCACTAAAAAGAACTGCATCTGACCTCGTTCTTTCCTGGCTCCTTTTGGGTTGTTTTTTAATGCTACTGACCCATATTTACTTTGACTCCATCCGAGCTCTCTATGAAAATAATTATGGAAGGTGCTTTTTATTCTCAATGGAACCATTTGCTTTCATATACTCATATTTTTCGCAGTTTATAGATCAACAGATATGTCGATCACAACTGGCATTTATCATCTCACTGGTAGTTACAGTACAACAAATTCCAATTTATTATCATTCATTGACAAAATACATATTTGTAATTTTGATTAATCACTAGGTTAATTTTGATTAGTTATAACATGGATGTGACTCGACTGCCATTGATTAGTCGAGTAGTCCATTATGTAATTGATTGTTTGACCCCAGCCTTTAGTGAGGGGTGAAAGTCAGGACATTGATGAAAGTCGCATCAAAGAGTTGAAAGTCTAGTCGAAAAGTCCACTAATTTATGTGGAGCTATTTTAAAGTAGCAGCAGCAGCCTTTCTGAGAAAAATCTGCCCAGCATGCTGCGTATGTGTTGTGACGCTGGACTCTCATCAGACTAATTGGTTTTGGCCCATGGTCAGTAGATGAGGACAGCTGAGAGTGGGCAAGGCAGATGAGGTAAGCTCTTAATCTTCTGGAGTCCTTCCTTGCCTCACTGGGAGGACACGACTGGGACTCTGGTGCACTCCAAGGTGCAGTGTCTCACTCACACGCATCACACAGTCTGGACAATTCTCTGCAGGAGGGGTGTGTGTGTGTAAGGTTGTGTTTGAGTGTGAGGGAGATGTGGGAGAGAGAGAGAGAGTGTGAGTGGGTGTGTATGTTCATAATGCATAGTGTGTTTGTGTGTTAGAGTGTGCAAACTAATTGATACAGTATCTGTGTGCACACTCGTGTGTATCTGTTTGTATGTTCAGTGCTAATGTATACTTTATATGTGTGGTTGCTCGTGTGCATACTTAATTTCTTTACCTTTTGACATGCCAGGATCTCTGCTAGTGTGCCCAAGGACTTGTAAAGAAGAAGGACTCCGTGACCTGACCCCAGAGTTCATCTCATTAAGCCGTTAGGCCACCTAGGCCCTCATGGCACGTTCATTAAAGCCAATGAGGACTGTTTAGGGTGGATTACGCCATACATTTACCAGAATACGATCACAGCCAGAAGGAAACAGCGTGGCTTTCCTTACATCCAAGGGAAGGTGACGTAGTGGCATTGTAATTGTCTCCAACCCTTAATCAGATTTCCGCTCATTGTACCAACTGGTAAACTAATGTCAGACCTGGGTTCAAATACTATTTGAAGTAATTCCAAAGGCACTCTTGGCAGGCTAAAGCGACAGCTAAAAGATTTCAAATATTATTTCAACCCAGGTTTGATGTCGGTCGGCTAGCATGGAGGATGAGAGGTGTATTTCCATCTCTCTCTACCTGGCGGCATGGTGTTGATATGAATAATCTGGATTCATTGGATGGATCTGTGATTTATATTAACCTTGATGTGTAGACTTGAGTGTGAAATGGTCCCTGGCGAATGTAGTAGTGTAGTGGTTTATTCTGCCACAGTCTCAGACAGCTTGGTCCAGGGGAGATGTAAGGGGAATATTTCACAGAATACAGCATTTAATCAATTCCCACAACATTGCAGTCAAGAGATAAAACTTTCTTTTTTTTTTTTTTTTTTGGCTGCGCAATATGGTATTTCACCAATTTGAGGAAGAATTGTTGTGTCGCATGGATCGGTTAGGCTCAAAATGTATTTATTTCGGTTATTGAAAATGTAAAATAGACTCGTAGAGCTAGACTTAACCATTTCACCCACTTCAATTGTGTGTGTTTATAATGGTGTAACGTTGTAGTAGTTCAATATGTACTCATATAAAGTACAACTGTACATTATAAGCATGTGGCCACAAAGGACATATCTGAAATATAGGCCAAGTAGTTCTAGAGATTGATTGGGGAGAGTTTGTACAGTGTGCTGTACAAACACTGCTTGACAATGCATATGGAAAGAAGCAATTTTCTCCCAAGAACTGTACAGTACATGTACTTAGGACCAAATGGGCAAAGATAATACTATCTCTGATCAGAGCGAAATAAAAAATGTCGCAGAGGAGTACTTGAACATGCACACTTTGTCATTTGCATGATTTGCATGATTTGCATGATTTGAGTTTGAGTTCGACTCTTGATAATTCATGGCGTAGTCTTTTTCATCATCTCCCTTCTCCCTGCTGTGAGTCAGACACTTGAGCCCTGGTTGTGGGGCCTCGTAGGCTGGCAGCCCTGGTTGTGGGGCCTCGTAGGCTGGCAGCCCTGTTTGACTTTGACACTGCTGTCATCGTCCCCTGCTTTATGACTCATAGTCATCCCACAGTGAATACAGGAAGACTGGGGTTGCCATTTATGAGACTGGGGGTTGTGATATAGTATGTTAGGGAGCAGTATAACATTGTAATGAACTGTCTTTAAAACTTAGAGAGGATTTTTGCTTTTCTTAGAAGGTGTGCTCTGCTTTTCTTAGCAGGTGTGTTCGCTCGTATATGTATTTATGTATGTGAGTGTATGGGTAGGCTATGTGGTTGGATTTGGTGACTTTATTTGAACGACCCAGTGGGGGGGCATTTCCTATACGGCATGCTGTATTTAAATCAGAATCGTCCATCAGAGCATTCTGAAAATCTGAGCAATTCACCATGAATGTGTTGTTGATACAGTACCTCTGTCCTGATATTTAATGCAGGAACCCTACCTCTCTATGTGCTGTTTGGGAGACACTAGTCTTGCTGATGCACATGGTGTCACTGATGAAATAAAAGTGCTATGCAGCACTGGGATGTTTTGCCACCACACCGTTATTCCAGTCAGCCCATCTTAAAATGGTGCTGGAGTCTATGAGATTACTGTGATGACTTTGCTCTCAATCCCTTTATGGAGCTCTAATCAATGAAGCAGAATACAGCAGGACTGGAGCACTGGGACAGGGACGAGGATTGGAGCTGGCAGCCTGTCTCTCTCAATGAAGCTGTTTTCACCCTGATGGGATGTGAGAGTTATGAACCATTTGGCAAAGCGTTTATTGTCGGGTTAGTTGAAGGGTTAGCCATCTTGGTTCTTCAGGTATACCTATTATTCCCTTGAAATTGTATTTCTCCAGACTGCAAACCATACAAGTATTCAAACATGTATTGACCCTGTTCTATCAAATATACTATGTTGTGGGTTTATGCAACAAGAAAGCCTGTTCAAATGAGTTTAAATATGTTTTTAGGAGAATGTGTGGTTTTGCTTTGATCTATTCCTAACAAGAAATTTGAAAAACGAATGTTCAAAACCCTTTACATGCACATTTATGACTCTTATAGTTTGGGATTTATGCTGGTACAGTAGCATAAATTCCTGATTAATTTGCAGCCGGAAGTGGTGATTTATTATTAATTAGGAGGCATGCACTAATGGTTTTCTTTGATTCCATGGATGCTAAGTGTTGGCTTAATCTATATTAATAATCCTAATGAATTTCCACTGGTGGTTGGTTTCCCTGGTGATATAATATTTAAGGGGACAATGATCCTCTGGTTTGTCATAACATTATTGCAATCAATAAAGTGGTCTTTAAAAAATCCCCAATGTAAAAGGTAAACAAAGTTTCTGCAGAAATAGAAATGTGTACAGTATGTGTGTAGCTTGCTTGGCCTCGTTGGGATTTTTCTGTTCTCTGTCCTGGGCCTTTGTGTTATTTCCAAGGAAGTACAATATGATGACTATGATTATGATAATCTTACTCTGGTATGATATTTTTGGTCTGTCAGTCACTCCTGATTGTGGCTGTTATTCTTAACTTGACTAGAGCTTCAAACCAATGTTGTTCAGAACATTTGTGTTGATCATCATCATTGGACAATAACCTTGATTGGCTGCTGCATGTGACATAAAGTTGAATTCAATGCAACAAAGTTGCATGGACTTTGTTGCATTGAATTAAATTGAGTGGAGGTTGCGTCATGTATCACCAGTAGGGTTGAATGGCGGTAACCCGGTTACCAAGATTTACCGCCCAAACCCACTCCCTTTTCCCAGGATAAATAACATTATTTGTATGAACAGCATGACGTGAAATGGAACTGTTAGATTATATGTAATGTCTAAATCTGGATTCTCTGCGGCCTTCTCTCTGGTCACTGCAGGATGAATCATCAACTCACAGGGTGGGAACCGACAGCCAATCTCAGTATGTAGACCTACAGCCAATCTCACCTATCATCTCATCATGGTAACTTTTTTTATTGTGACAGGTAGACCTACATTTGCTGCAGCATAGCCTTTGCTACAGTAATATAAAGACTAAATGCATGTCTAATTTACACATCTCCAGCTGGCGTTCGTGGGTCACCTTATTTTATTATTGTATAGATGACCAAGAACCCAATGGTCAATCTGACAGAGCTCCAGAGTTCCTCTGTGGGAATGGGAGAACCTTCCAGAAGGACAACCATCTCTACAGCACTCCAGCAATCAGGCCTTAATGGTAGAGTGGCCAGACAGAAGCCACTCCTCAGTAAAAGGCACATGACAGCCCGCTTGAAGTTTGCCAAAAGGCACCTAAAGGACTCTCAGACCATGAGAAACAAGATTCTCTGGTCTGATGAAACCAAGATTGAACTCTTTGACCTGAATGCCAAGCGTCACATCTGGAGGAAACCTGGCACCATCCCTACGTTGAAGCATGGTGGTGGCAGCATCATGCTGTGGGGATGTTTTTCAGTGGCAGGGACTGCGAGACTAGTCAGGATCAAGGGAAAGATGAACGGAGCAAAATACAGAGAGATCCTTGATGAAAACCTGCTTCAGAGCGCTCAGGACCTCAGACTGGGGCGAAGGTTCACCCAAGACAACGCAGGAGTGGCTTCAGGACAAGTCTCTGAATGTCCATGAGTGGTCCAGCCAGAGCCCGGACTTGAACCCGATCTAACATTTCTGGATAGACCTGAAAATAGCTGTGCAGCGACTCCCCATCCAACCTGACAGAGCTTGAGAGGATCTGCAGAGAAGAATGGGAGAAACCCTGCAAATACAGGTGTGCCAAGCTTGTAGTGTCATACCCAATAAGACTCGAGGCTGTAATCGCTGCCAAAGGTGCTTCAACAAAATACTGAGTAAAGGGTCTGAATACTTATGTAAATGTGATATTTCAATTTTTTATTTGTAATACATTTGCTAAAATTTCTAAAAACCTGATTTTGCTTTGTCATTATGGGGTATTGTGTGTAGATTGATGAGGGAAAAAAACAATTTAATCCATTTTAGAATAAGGCTGTAACGTAACAAAATGTGGAAAAAGTCAAGGGGTCTGAATACTTTCCGAATTATATGCTTTATAATGCGTTTGAATGAAACTTCCGGGAAATACCGGGTTACCCGGGAGAAAAGTGATTTATTCTCGGGATGGAACATTTGTAAAATACCGGGAAAATATTCTACCCTAATCAACAGTCAAAGTGTGAACAAAGTGCAGATTCCATTACTCCATTATAAGAGTCCATTAGCTGACCCCTGAATCGATTTCTTTGCAGTAATGAACGCCCTCTTGGATATTTGGCCCAATATAATGTTGGCATCAAGATGATAGGATTGGTTGGATTTGGATTTCATGCACACACACGCACACGCACACGCACACGCACACGCACACGCACACGCACACGCACACGCACACACACACACACACACACACACACACACACACACACACACACACACACACACACACACACACACACACACACACACACACACACACACACACACACACACACACACACACACACACAGTCAGAGACAGAATGTGGCTGCCATGCCCCAGTGCTGCTAGGAGATTACCCTGTTCCCTCATTAATCATGCATTATCTTTTTGCCCAGGAACCAAAGTCATAGAAAAACATCTACAAAAAAAACCCGCTACATGTCATGGTTACAGGTAACGTTTCAGATAAATGTTCACATGGCAACGTTTCAACAAGAAAATATTTTTGACATTTTCACATTTGCTTAAATTGGAACGGGCAGTGATACTCTTAAGGACAAATTCGAACAAAATGCTGTTCTGTAAAACATTGTTGTTGCCAATCGGAAAGGTGCTTAAATGTTTGAGGTTATACTGTATGTTCACCTTTTGTGCCCTTTTTGTGTCCTTAATGGCCTCTCGACTAATCCAAGATGAGTTGTAAATGCGTGTCTTTAGTGGTTCCCAAACATTTTATATTGTGACCCATCTGTTCTTACAACCTTTCTTTTGACCAAACCATGTTAACCACGAACATGGCTTAATAAGCTGGGTACGACCATTCTGTTGGGTCCTGACCCACCAATCGGGAAACATTGGTCTACCAAGTGGTTTTTCCAATATGGCAGCCCTCAGTCTGTGAGAATGTAGCTAACGCTGGCATATCCTCTGAAGTGGTTGTCCTCGCTAAGCTAACTCTAAAGCTAGCTAAAGCAAACCGGCTCAGCAGACCCACGTGTCTGCAGGTCAGAAGCCTGGGCAGGGTCTTAGCCTGGGCTCCTGGCCAGGGAACATGCCTTATGACTACAGGGGAGGGAAGGAGAAGAGAGCTGAGGCAAGGGATATCTACCTGTCTGCCTCTCCTCCCTGCTTATATCCCTATCTCTTTCTCTCTCCATCTGACATTCAGTCTGTCTGTTGATGCCGCTTTTCAATTCCCAAATACAATTACGCCCCAAACACTACGTCATTGGAGCGTCACTGGAATATTTAGGCACTAAACGATTGTGAAGTTGCTTTGTCAAGTCTGTGTCACGCTTTTCAGTCTCAAAATAGAATGAAACACCAACACACTAACCCAATAGATTATGTATACGACACCATTTTGTATACATCTGGCCCTTCATTGGACACTCCTTCAGTAGCCTCCAACTGCTCTTAAACACTAGTAAAACTAAATGCATGCTCTTCAATCGAACGCTGCTGGCACCCGCCCACCCGACTAGAATCACTACTCTCGACGGGTCTGACCTAGAGTATGTGGACAACTACAAATACCTAGGTGTCTGGTTAGACTGTAAACTCTCCTTCCAGACTCACATTAAGAATCTCCAATCCAAAGTTAAATCTAGAATCGGCTTCCTATTTCGCAACAAAGCCTCCTTCACTCATGCTGCCAAACATGCCCTCGTAAAACTGACTATCTTACCGATCCTTGACTTCGGCGATGTCATTTACAAAATAGCCTCCAACACTCTACTCAGTAAATTGGATGTAGTCTATCACAGTGCCATCCGTTTTGTCACCAAAGCCCCATATACTACCCACCACTGTGACCTGTACGCTCTTGTTGGCTGGTCCTCACTACATATTCGTCGCCAAACCCACTGGCTCCAGGCCATCTATAAATCACTGCTAGGCAAATCCCCGCCTTATCTTAGCTCATTGGTCACCATAGCAACACCCACCCGTAGTCTGCGCTCCAGCAGGTATATCTCACTGGTCATCCCCAAAGCCAACACCTCCTTTGGCCGCCATTCCTTCCAGTTCTCTGCTGCCAATGACTGGAACGAATTGCAAAAATCTCTGAAGCTGGAGACTCTTATCTCCCTCACTAACTTTAAGCATCAGTTGTCAGAGCACCTTACCGATCACTGCACCTGTACACAGCCCATCTGAAATTAGCCCACCCAACTACCTCATCCCTATATTGTTATTTATTTGGCTCATTTGCACCCCAGTATCTCTGTTTGCACATCATCTCTTGCACATCTATCATTCCAGTGTTAATACTAATTGTAATTATTTTGCACTATAGCCTATTTATTGCCTTACCTCCATAACCTGCTACATTAGCACACACTGTATATATATTTTCTGTTGTATTTTTTACTTTATGTTTTGTTTTACCCCATATGTAACTCTGTGTTGTTGTTTTTATCGCACTGCTTTGCTTTATCTTGGCCAGGTCGCAGTTGTAAATGAGAACTTGTTCTCAACTGGCTTATCTGGTTAAATAAAGGTGAAATAAAAAATGTGCAAAGACCCTGGAACTGATATTACGCACACCATCGTGTTGTTCTGTTCTGTTCTGTTCTGTTCTGTTCTGTTCTGTTCTGTTCTGTTCTGAAGCATTGCAGTGTTATCTATAAGCCTAATACTCTACAACAGAGACAAAACCCAGTTACTCACCAATCTATATCTGCTTCATTTTGCTGTTCGCTTTTACAACTCCCCACTCTCTCCTCTCTCTCCCACACAGTCTACACCCCCAGTCACACACACACGCACACACACACACACACATACTCCCCCCCCCCCCCCCCCCCCCCCATCTCTATCGCTTCCCGCTCTGCGCTGCACTGTCTCTGATCCGGGGAGCTGTGCTTGCAATAGCTCCTCTGCTTTAGTGTGCATGTTGGTCTCCAGCTGTCATCTCAGCGCTGCTAGCGGGAAGTGGAGGAGAAGACGCGTGCCCTAGGCGAGAGAGGGAGTGTGTGTGTAAAAAAGAGAGGGAGCTGGAGTATGGAGAGACAGAGAGAGAGAGAGTGAGAGAAAGAAAGCGAGCGAGAGAGAGAGAGAGAGAGAGAGTGAGAGAGAGGGGAAAGCAGGGAGGAGGGAAGGAGGTACCACTGCAGACGTACAGCCACTGTCACAGCTCCACAGCCAGAGGACAGAGGCAGCACCAGGAAGCATGGAGGAGCAAGACTCTATCGTTCATCTGGACCTCTACCCCTCTCACTGACAACCTTCCTCTGGGAACCCCCCCGTGAAGAGGGGAGTAGAGAAGAGAAGAGGGTCATAGAGGACAAGAGGAGTAATCTCTCGATCTGCCCTTCAGGAGAGGAAGCACCAGTCCCTTACTCTAGTGGGACAAATCACACATTATTATTTTTTCTGCCTGTCGGACTTCTGTACGTCTTGGGCTGTGTACGGTGACCTTCTGGACTGTGTGGACTTACGTTGACCCTGGAGAGGACCATGGGGCTGGGGTGGAGGTGGAGGGGTGCAGGAGGGACCCCCAACATAAGGACAGGGGGCAGCACATTCCTCTGGGCGACAGTACTGCTGCTCTGTGGTACCTGGAGGGCTAACACACAGACGATAGAGGACACCAAGTCTGTATACTTCTGGGAAACAGGTACTGGACTCCTATTGTACAATGAGAGACTTAGGGACAGATTGGTTGTTGTTTTGTGCTGTTTGACTTTAATGGCGATCATAACAGAAAATCTGCAATATTGAAGTCTAAGCAGAATATTGTGTTTCAAGGAACATGTTTTCAATAGTCAATGGTGACTATGTATTCAGTACTGAAAAAGCTTTTTAAATCAGGAGTCAGACAAGACACTCAGCTTGTGCACGACATTCTCTGTTCTCATTTCCTCTCCGTGAACCTTTAGAAAATTAGAGCAGGTCTCAAGATCCTTAAAACCCCCCTGTCATCGCATTACCTAATTTTCCCTGTCCCTTGCACTAGTCTCACAAGCTGATAGCACATTGTAACTGAAGTCTAGAAGTCTGGAATAGCAAGCTATCATGGGAGAATGAGGCAGAGAAAGATAATAGAGAAATCTAGTGAAGTCTAATAGTAAGTGCATTGAATTTGGCACCTAAAGCTGGCATGATCCATTCTGACTGGATTACTTACATTTCTATCTCTTAGCTGAATTGGTGGTTGAGGTGTGTGGTTGAGGTGTGTGGTTGCACAATATCTTGATGATTATATATGTGATGGAGCACAACAGTAGACACAAAATGGGGAGTAGACTGCAACCACGAGATGAAATGGGACGGCTGATAACCTCTGATATGAACAAGTGCAATGCATTAGTAATGTACAGCTCCTCTAAGATAATTAGAAGATCTGAGCCAGGAATAATCATGTCCAGGGAGACTTGACGCACTTACGAGTACCTTTAAAAATATATGGGCAAATCTCCTAGGCCTCCGAGGTGTTAGTTAACCCTTCGCTTTCTCACCTCCCCCACCACCTCCCCCACCACCTCCCTCCCCCTCATGGGACTAGATGAGAGCACAAACCCCTCCCCCCTCCCAACCTCCTGGACAGCTCAGCCCAGCGCCAGTCCCGAATCGATGGGATGTCGTTGTCTCTCATGCTCCTGCATCTTTAAAGAGGATGTAGCTGAGGAAGGAGATTAAAGGAGTAGGGATTTACTCAAGAAAGACTTTTAAGGGAGCAGCCCTGCCCTAAGAAATGGAGTGTCAGGGGCTAGATCTCTCCCCCTGTAGGTCATTACGATTACGCCACACTCCCACGCTACCGCACCCCTCTCTCCCACGCTACCGCACCCCTCTCTCCCACGCTACCGCACCCCTCTCTCCCACGCTACATACTGTACACACACACCTGCACGAACACAGGAAAGCAAACACATACATGCACACATACCTCATACTGCCTATAGCCACATCGCTTTAGGTCTGTACTGTGATATGTAACCCTCTGTTAGGAGGTTTTCCTGTTCTTTCTAACTAAAGGAAGACTATTGATTTTAGTATAGAAGTTTTGAATTTTAGTAATTTTTAGATGTTTTTGATTTTTTTTCTTCTTTGGTTTGGAGATGCCACAGAGCTTGGAGATAACATACAGTAGAGCTATTTATTTATGTGATTTCAAGCACTTTTCAACAAAATGTGTTGTTGGAGCATGGCGCTTGCAAGGTCAGGGTTCTGGGTTCAATTCCCACAAGGGGACCAGTACGATAAAGTATGAAAAATGTATGCACTCACTACTGTAAGTCAATCTGAATAAGAGTGTCTGCTAAATGACTAAAATGTGATATCATTGCATTTGCATACCACTTTTTGTGCATTTCAGCTCTTTTCATCAAATATGATTATGTTTCTGCACATTTCAGAGAGCGCAGTCAGTGGAGGGAATATTCTGGTGGCAAACGCTGCTGTGATGTTTGCATAATGATGAGTTGCTGAAATACAGCCCTGTCTTCAAACTATAGGGAATAGGCTCACATTGTTTTTATTGGCTTCTATGAAAATATGATCTATGTTTAGAGGTGCAGAGAATTCTGGGATATTTCCCTCTGGAGGGTTCTATTTAAATGACAAAAGAGAAAACAGCCACAGGCTGCCACAGTCTTGATAATGATGTTATTGAAGAAGATGAGGATGATGATGAGAATGATGATGAGGTGAAGGAGGAGGAGAAACCTGTTGAGAATAAGGTTGATGAAGGCAATGATGATGAGGTGAAGGAGGAGAAACCTGTTGAGAATAAGGTTGATGAAGGCAATGATGATGAGGTGAAGGTGGAGGAGAAACCTGTTGAGAATAAGGTTGATGAAGGCAATGATGATGAGGTGAAGGAGGAGGAGAAACCTGTTGAGAATAAGGTTGATGAAGGCAATGATGATGATGTGAAGGAGGAGGAGAAAGCTGTTGAGAATAAGGTTGATGAAGGCAATTATGATGATGATGATTATATTGATGTTGACAATAATGAGGAGATTGTGAAGGAGTCGGAGGATGATGTGGTAAAGTATAGTAGTGTTACCAGCCTTGAAGAGATTCTTGGAGGGTTTATGGCTCTCTATCACACAGTTATTTCTATCCTCTCTATCTCTCACACACACACACACACACACAGTCACCCAAACACACACACACACAGTCACCCAAACACACACACACAGTCACCCAAACACACACACACACAGTCACCCAAACACACACACACACACAGTGGGTGGAATTCATCTTGCAGTTAGGTGCTGTGTGCGCTTCATTAGTTTCCGTTAGTGGAGTGGCAGTACTGCTGTAGTCTGTAGGGCGGAGCTGTCAGGATTGCACCCAGCATGCGTGCCCATCGGAGGCCAAGGCAATTATCAGTGTGTGTACAGTGTGACTGTGTGTCGCGTTCAAGGCCAGAGATCAACCTGGAGCACACACCTCCACAGCAAATGAGGCTTTGATAACACACTACCCCATTCCTTGAACTCTCACTCTGACACCATGGGATTTAAATGAGGATACTCCAACTGTCTTGACTTGTACTGGGATGACACCATCAAACCAACAGTGTTTGATGTGACTCTTCCAATGTGAAGAGGTATCTTCATTTGTGACATTCACAGGCGAGCTACAACTGCCTCATCGTAGTCATATCCAATATTCACCAATATAATTTGAATACCACCAAGCAATTTGTAATGACGTACAAATGCAGGTGGCAAATGTCCTGCTGTGTTTTAGGGAAGCATGAATACATTGACAGTGACAATGACAACAGAGATGTTTATCTGTGTGGTTCAGAACCATTCTCTGAGTGACAGCACAACCCAGCAGGAGAGCCTGATGCATCTCCAACGTTCCCATTCGCGCTTCTCCAGGTCCTAATCCGCCATTGGGATCCAGATTAAACATGATTCAGATTACGTAGGTATCGTCCCTGACTTCTGATCATCCCAATCCCTTTTACCAGAATGGCTCTCTCTCTCTGGCCTACTCAGGGTTTACACCACGTTTTCCTCCGCTAGACCTATTAGCCACCTGAAACGTGCATGGTTACCGCTAATTCTGCTAATTGCTCTTAACTGCTTTCAGCCAACACCTGTCAGGGCTCCAGTCCAGACTAACACGTTCAACTGGTGCCACTAACTGGTGCCACTTCTAGTCATTAGAAAGTCATTCACAATGCTTTATTAACAAGTATAATAGACTACTGAGATGATATTCAATAAATACGTTGTTTCATCTAACATGTCCAAGCAGGAATTCAAAGTATTTGGATATGCAACCTAATCCAGTGATTGTCATGAATTTTGGGTTGACAATTAGGCTATTTTTGATATATTTTACTGTCAAAATTGGCCTTAATTTGCCTTCATCTTTATGTGCACTAATAATATGATATACAGTGAGCTCCATAATTCATTGGACAGTGACCATTTTTTTGTTATTTTGGTTCTGTACTCTTGCACTTTGAGTTTGAAAGGATACAATGACAATGAGGGTGAAGTGCAGACTGTCAGCTTTAATTTGAGGGTATTTTCATACATATCGGATGAACCGTTTAGAAATGACAGCACCTTTTGTACATGGTCCCCCCATTTTAAGGTACTACAAGTATTTGTTAAATTGGCTTCACAGATGTGTGTCGTTAGGCAGGTGTATTAATTTGTGTCGTTAGTGAATGCAGGAGAGCTGTTGATGAATAGTATTGATTCTAGACTTTGCTATTGCCTTTGGAGGTTGTTGTTGGGGTGTGACAACATGAGGAAGACAGCAGTGTCAATGCAAATTAAGCTGGCCGTCATAAGGCTCAGAAATGAAAATCAATCAATCAGGAACATTGCAAAAACCCTGGCCATGCCCAAGTCAACAGTTTGGTTCATCATTAACAACAACAACAAAAAATGCACTCAATTATGTCAAAAGACCCGGTACACCAAGGATGACGACTGTAGTGGATGACCGGAGAATACTCTCTATGGTGAAGAAAACCCCCTTGACAACAGCCCAACAGATCAAAAACACTCTCCTGGATGCAGGTGTAGATGTGTCAAAGTCTACCATACGTAGAAGACTACACCAGCAGGACTACAGAGGGTACACTACAAGATGCAAACCACTGATAAGCCTGAAGAACAGAAAGGCGAGATTACAGTTTGCTAAAAAGCACCTAAAAGAGCCCCAAGAGTTCTGGAAAAAAAGTATTGTGGACAGATGAGACAAAGATTAACATGTACCAGAGGGATGGAAAGAGGAAAGTGTGGAGAAAAAAAAGAAATGCCCATGATCCAAAGCATACCACCTCATCCGTGAAACATGGTGGAGGGGGTGTTATGGCTTGGGCCTGTATGGCTGCCAGTGGAACAGGCTCACTTGTCTTCATCGATGATGTGACTGCAGACAGAAGTAGAACAATGAATGAAAGTCTACAGAAATATTTTATCTGCTCAGATAAAACCAAATGCCTCCAAACTCATTGGACGGCACTTCATCATGCAACAAGACAATGACCCTAAACATACTGCTAGAGCAACGAAGGGGTTTTTGATGGCCAAAAAGTGGAAAATCCTTGACTGGCCCAGTCAATCACTGGATCTGAATCCAATTGAACATGCATTTTACATGCTGAAGAGGAGACTGAAGGCAATAAGTCCCCGAAACAAGCAGGAACTGAAGATGGCTGCAGTACAGGCCTGGCAGAGCATCACCAGGGAAGATACCCAGCGTCTGGTGAAGTCGATGCATTGCAGACTTCAAGCAGTCATTGCATGCAAAGGATATGCGACCAAATATGAACAATGATTACTTTATTCTACATTATGTTAAACTGTCCAATGTTTTTTGATGACCGAAAATGGGGGGGACCATGTACAAAAGCTTCTATAATTTCTAAACGGTTCATCCGATATGTATGAAAATACTCTTAAATTAAAGCTGACAGTCTGCACTTCACCCTCATTGTCATTGTATCATTTCAAACTCAAAGTGCTAGAGTACAGAACCAAAATAACAAAACAATGGTCACTGTCCAATGAATTATGGAGCTCACTGTATAGGCCAAATAATATTGGTACTAATTCACGAACTGAAGACGTGGAAACTCATAACACATTAGCTACTCTGAGTGTACAAAACATTATGAACACCTGCTCTTTCCATGACATAGACTGACCAGGTCAAACCCATATCAGATATCTTGATTGTAAAACAGTGTGCTTTGAGCTCAATAATGATTGTTGAGAAATAAAACACTGAGACCCTCTCTTTAATATGGAAAACGAATTGCTTGCAAAGTAGTTTTTTTCCCACAATTGCATTTTGAAATGGCATACAATCACGAGGGGCACACGAAGGGGAGCGAGAGTGTGAGAGACTCGCTCATTACAGCAGCCGGCCCCAGAGAAACAGGCAGGCACAGTGGCAGGGCAGACACGTTTATTACAGGAAGCACTTTACTTTTTAACTAATTCCTGGTTTTATCCACCTAACAAAACAGGATGTTTTGATTGCGGTGACCAGCTAGAATGTGCATCTCGCACCAGTGCGACCAATACATTTTTTAACTCACACAGCCAACTCAAAGGTCGCAAAATGGAGTCATGCCTGTAGGCCTACAGACGACACACTGTTGGCCCGCCTCGCAACCACTTGCGCCCATATGGTTGTTTCTAGGAAGGAAATGTAGATGTATATCTGTGAATGTTTGTTGATCTATAGACCACTTGCAACTCAAAAGACAATTGAACCAAGTAGCCCACTACTCCTCCCCTAGTGTTGTGGACATACTGTAGCTACTGTATGTGTAACCATGATACTGGACTGATGTCATCCCTCAATAAGATGGGCCAGTGTGAAGAGCACTGACAGGCCATTGTTACTGAATACATTTCCACCTAACGATGGCTCCAGCAGTGAGGGATGTCACCCAACCTAGCTGTTAGTGGCTCTCCCAGTCCCAACCACCTGCTATGACTTTCAACGTGGCACTGTCATAGGATGCCACCTTTCCAACAAGTCAGTTCATCAAATGTCTGCCTTGCTAGAGCTGCCCCGGTCAACTGTAAGTGCTATTATTGTAAAGTGAAAACGTCTAGGAGCAACAACCGCTCAGCCGCGAAGTGATAGGTCCTCGGTTGCAACACTCACTACCAAGATCCAAACTGTCTCTGGAAGCAACGTCAGCACAAGAACTGTTCGTCGGGAGCTTCATGAAATGGGTTTCCATGGCCGAGCAGCCGCACACAAGCCTAATATCACCAAGCGTTGGCTGGAGTGGTGTAAAGCTCGCTGCCGTTGGACTCTAAAGCAGTGGAGACACGTTCTCTGGAGGAATGAATCACTCTTCACCATCTGGCAGTTCGACTGACTAATCTGGGCTTGGCGGATGCCAGGAGAACGCTACCTGCCCGAATGCATAGTGCCTACTGTAAAGTTTGGTGGAGGATGAATAATGGTCTGGGGCTGTTTTTCATGGTTCGGGCTAGGCCCTATAGTTCCAGTGAAGGGACATCTTAATGCTACAGCATACAATGACATTCTAGAAGATTCTATGCTTCCAACTTTATGGCAACAGTTTGGGGAAGGCCCGGTTGACGAAGGCCCAAAGCGAGGTCCATACAGAAATGATTTGTCGAGATCAGTGTGGAAGAACTTGACTGGCCTGAACAGAGCCCTGACCACAATCCCATCTAACACCTTGGGATGAATTGTAACACCAACTGCGAGCCAGGACTAATTGCCCAACATCAGTGCCCAACCTCACTAATGCTCTTGTGTCTGACCGGAAGCAAGTCCTCGCAGCAATGTTCCAGCATGTAGTGGAAAGCCTTCCCAGAAGAGTGGAGGCTGTTATAGCAGTAAAGGGGGGACCAACTCCATATTACTGTAATGCCCATGATTTTGGAATGAGATGTTCGACAAGCAGGTGTCCACATACTTCTGGTCATGTAGTGTAGTGCATACTAGAGTGAACAGCCTGTCTGGAGAGCGTATGAGGGAAAAGGTCAGAAGCTCAATACCATAATCTAAGGTCATTATCATGGTAAAACAAACACAGCATCTCCCACTCTCCCAGACTCCCACTAGACCAGGATAATTCAAACCAGGGCCAAGATCCATAGTGCGACTGTTGTTCTTCCTTCCTCTCTATTCAGGAACTGACTCAGACCTTGAACTCCAGGGGAGTGGACTATCTGGCCAATCAATTAAGAAAAAAACTGCAGTACTGAAAAAACATTGAGGCCTGGCTTTTAGTAGCCTTGTACTATCACCTGAATGTACAGTGTTAGAGATTGACAAGTTCCTTTGGCAGGAAACAAGCCCACATCTAGCTGCCTCAGTAAGAGATGCTGTCTGGAGATAGGGCCATGGGGGATATCTCTGACAACATCCCAATTGAATGTATCCCTATGGAGCCAAGCTTCATTTTAGTGAGTGCATTTTAATATGACCCATGTTGACCCTCATTACCATAGTACCTGGGGGCATACCAGCTTCTGAGATATAATTGGCTGGCCACTCTTTAAGACCCATAGCAACAGGTAGCATATTTATGCCATGAATAAATGAAGGTGATTTCCTTGGGAGTTGGAGATCAGTGTTTATCTTGTATATTATGTGTTCAGTTGGGCTCTAATGGGAGATAGCTGAAGCAGTAGTGTGTGACTGGTCTCATATCCATATTAGAAACTGAGCACTCAGCAGCACTGCAGCCCACGGTGTATTTATATTTCTGGAGAGAGGCAACAACAGCAACACAACTTACACACAGCGTCAGCAGATTTCTGCCTTGGAAGGAAGGGTGAAACATTTCAAAGAAGATTTGCGTTTCGTATCAAGATGAATGGTTTTGGGTTGGTTTCAAGATCCAGATTAAGCTGTATCCTTGTCTCCCAACAACTGCACTTTGTGAAATGGCCCATTCATCCTAAAGTTGTCCAGTCCCACGTAGACGCAGCAATGTGCAGGCCAGGGAGCAGAAGCGTTTGTTTAAAGGGAGACTCAGCGAAATGACGTTGCCACAAGCAGCACCACAGATATTGAGATGAGCGAGATGCAAGACTTCGCTCTCACACAGTCACACACAGTATCTGCGCATGTGCACAGGTTTGCTTCACGCTGCTCACAGTGTAGTGGCCACGGACCCAAAACAACAGAGAAGTTGAGCCTCGCACTTCAACGCTCTTAGTTGTTGCAGAAATTGACCCACTACGCTGTTTACTTTCTGCATCTACGTCATATCGCTGAATCTACCTTTAATCTAAATGGCAGAGCTTACACTAAGACCTGATCATTACTGATATAGCGATGCGGGCTGGATTACAGATGATAGTTTATCCCAAAAACTTTATTTATAGTGATTTAAGAGGATTTGCACATTTACACCATATTCTGCAATATTCCAACGGCTCACAACATATGATATTTAGATGGTGGCTAGGTCATAAATGTATTTAATATGTATTTACTGGTATTTATTACTTTGTATATATTAGTGTTTGTATGGTGAGAGTAAGCAGATCAATGGTAATGTTAGGGGATATGTTGTGGGATATTATAGAAATCTGATGAAAATCTATCCCTTGACTGCTGTTTAAGCTGTATCGCTTTAAATGGATGAGTGTATGATTGAATAGACCACCCTACACTTTCCTATTATTCTTCTCAAGTGCCCCCTCAAAGACAAGGAGGGGAGACAGGCGACGAGGGGGACACATTGTGCCGGGACATAGGGTCGTGTCCTCCCAATGCCTTGACTAACAACTACTTCAGCCATACTGGGTCAAAGCAGAAACATTGTGAACTCTTCTCATTCAGTCAGGCGCCACGTTGGGGAAACACGCAATTTAGAAGCTGCGAGTGGCATTCAAAACTGACTGTCATCTCCCGTGGGAAGCAATAAGGCAGCTTCAGTGGGTTGAAAGGGAGTAGTGACATTTACTTTAGTGAGACGAGTCTCTAGTCCACACAGCTCTGCTCGGCTGATGGTAATAAAGGCATACGGTGAAGAAGTGGAGAAATATCCATCCATCAACCCATCCCTCAGTTCTGCTCAGTTGTATTACTTCAGGTTGAGCACGACTTGTGTGTTCATTGTATTGGAATGTTGTGGGAAATGTAGTTTTAGTTCTGTTGTGGGTTCATTTACCGCATTGACTGCATCATACTGCATCATACCACATCATAGGCCCAACGATGTACCATATTTGATGAAGTTTTTATGAATTTGTATGGGTTTCGGTTTTAATTATCTTCTTTGTATCATATTACCAATGACGTGATGGAAATGTAATTGAAATCTATTTTCTGCTAGGCTGTAGCATGCAATGAATATACAAAGTAACGAAGGCCTACTATATTGCACAGGAGACATTTGCTTTCTTTATCTCAATGATCCCAGGGTGAATTAATATACTGCTCCGTGTAATCATGTGTAAATACAGATTGATTTAATCTATGGTAGTGGAATCATACACTAAAAGCCTCCTGGGTCAGACATTGCATGAGAGTGAAGGACAATCTCAGCTGCCGCCTGCCGGGTCCATATCCGAGAATGGAATATGATGATAATATGGTTAGCAGTGAGAACCACAGGCATGTATTATACATGTATTATACAATAATTGTACAGTATCTAGTACTGAAGTGTTGCTTTGCATATTGGTTATAAGTGTTGAGGTGGGATGTCTGGAATAAAGCTGAACGGTCCATCAAGTGGTTAGCTGACAAGAATTGTCAGTTCTCAAGTGCTACTGTAGCTCTAACCAAACCATAGCTAGCAGATCCCTGATGTTTGAAAACACTCTGCAATATACAGTGTAACCCGGTTAGTTGTTTAGCCAGTCTTTCACCTTGTTTTGGTGATACTGGGACGTTCATCCCTGGCAATCTAGCCCTTCTACGATGGTGTTTGTACAGGAAGAGCTGTTGGTGTCTGAGATCTGAGGCTTGCAGGGTCCTTCCCCACAGTACTACCATCTTTAATGTAAATTTCACACACGCACGCGCTAATCGCTTGTGACAATCCCCTGGATTAGAGCGAGGGCAGCAGATGGCCCCAGGCAGAGCAGAGCAGAGCAGAGCCATGGCAGGGCACACCGCGCCTGGTCAACACACAGGGCTGCTCTGGCTCCCTCGCTAGCAAGATACCTCCTCTGGCTTCTCCACTCATTCACTCTGATTCCCAGGTATCCATTCATCTATACATCTACAGTGTCTATTCTGCATGGCTGATTCGTTGCTCTTTCTTGATGTTTTTCTCCTCCGTAATCCCTCCATCCCTCCATCCATCCATCTATCCATCCATCTGTCCGTCCGTCTATCCATCCATTCAACTGTCCATGTGTTCGGGAGCTGGCAGTCTTGCCTCCACCTCCTCCTCTTATTTTCCTCTAGTAATCCATCCATCCATCCATTCTCTCTGTTTCCACACTCCCACGTTCCTGGCTCACGTGGGTATTGGGCGTGGGGCCAGTACTCACGCATGGCACTTCACACCAGGTCTCTGGCAATCGTTCACACACATACTCTACCATATGTGCACGTACACACGCATGCACACACGTGCACTAGCAACTACACATTCACACCTATAGAGAGATGCATTCACTGGCTTTTGCACCTCTAACCCCTTGCTAATAGATCATGCATGAGTTTTATATCTACATAGATCACACCTCCACTTATCAAATCAAATCAAATCAAATTGTATTGGTCACATGCGCCGAATACAACAGATGCAGACATTACAGTGAAATGCTTACTTACAGCCCTTAACCAACAGTGCATTTATTTTTAACAAAAAAAGTAAAAATAAAACAACAACAAGCTAGTTGAGGTAGTTGAGGTAATATGTACATGTGGGTAGAGTTAAAGTGACTATGCATAAATAATTAACAGAGTAGCAGCAGCGTAAAAAGGATGGGGTGGGGGGGCAGTGCAAATAGTCCGGGTAGCCATGATTAGCTGTTCAGGAGTCTTATGGCTTGGGGGTAGAAGCTGTTGAGAAGTCTTTTGGACCTAGACTTGGCACTCCGGTACCGCTTGCCGTGCGGTAGCAGAGAGAACAGTCTATGACTAGGGTGGCTGGAGTCTTTGACAATTTTGAGGGCCTTCCTCTGACACCGCCTGGTATAGAGGTCCTGGATGGCAGGAAGCTTGGCCCCAGTGATGTACTGGGCCGTACGCACTACCCTCTGTAGTGCCTTGCGGTCGGAGGCCAAGCAGTTGCCATACCAGGCGGTGATGCAACCAGTCAGGATGCTCTCGATGGTGCAGCTGTAGAATTTCTTGAGGATCTGAGGACCCATGCCAAATCTTTTCAGTCTCCTGAGGGGGAATAGGCTTTGTCGTGCCCTCTTCACGACTGTCTTGGTGTGTTTGGACCATGATAGTTCGTTGGTGATGTGGACACCAAGGAACTTGAAGCTCTCAACCTGTTCCACTACAGCCCCGTCGATGAGAATGGGGGTGTGCTCAGTCCTCTTTTTTTTCCTGTAGTCCACAATCATCTCCTTTGTCTTGGTCACGTTGAGGGAGAGGTTGTTGTCCTGGCACCACACGGCCAGGTCTCTGACCTCCTCCCTATAGGCTTTCTCATCGTTGTCGGTGATCAGGCCTACCACTGTTGTGTCGTCAGCAAACTTAATGATGGTGTTGGAGTCTTGCCTGGCCATGCAGTCATGGGTGAACAGAGAGTACAGGAGGGGACTGAGCACGCACCCCTGAGGGGCCCCCGTGTTGAGGATCAGTGTGGCAGATGTGTTGTTACCTACCCTTACCACCTGGGGGCGGCCCGTCAGGAAGTCCAGGATCCAGTTGCAGAGGGAGGTGTTTAGTCCCAGGATCCTTAGCTTAGTGATGAGCTTAGAGGGCACTATGGTGTTGAATGCTGAGCTGTAGTCAATGAATAGCATTCTCACGTAGGTGTTCCTCTTGTCCAGGTGGGAAAGGGCAGTGTGGAGTGCAATAGAGATTGCACCATCTGTGGGTCTGTTGGGGCGGTATGCAAATTGGAGTGGGTCTAGGGTTTCTGGGATAATGCTGTTGATGTGAGCCATGACCAGCCTTTCAAAGCACTTCATGGCTACAGACGTCAGTGCTACGGGTCGGTAGTCATAGCTCACTTATAGCTCACTACAAACACGTGACAGATTGAGGGTGAGTGATCTGCTATTTTCTGTTCTCTCCCTCTATTCTCTCCCTCTGTCTTTCTCAGACATTTCCAGAACATTGTTACAGTAACTTGGTGTAACTTGATTTGTATGGATTTCTTCAAACGTTTTACACTTAAAGTTGTATGAATGAAAAGAGAGTGTTATGAAAAGAGGCTTAGGGCTCGACTAACATTTTAAAAAATTATTCCAGTGTGTTGAAGGGGAACTATCTGTGGGATTAATATGAACTGAAATTATATAGCAGATAATCATTTTCAATTATCTTGGTGTATTTCTTTGCTCCTATTTTTCATATTAGAGAAAGTATAACATTGTGATTACACAGTTTAAGCAGCAACGTAATGGTTTGCTTCTCTCAGTCCTCCTATCAAAACACTCACTGTGCTATCAGACCATCTGCAAATTAAACTTTGTCATCTTTTGGTGGTTTGGGGAATTGAAACCTGCTAGACTCAGAAATAACAGATTTACACACATTACGCACACAAACCAGTGAAACCACAACAATGTGCTATTGGCACAATGGAAAACCTTTATTAGAAGGTATTTCATGTTGATTCATCCTTTGTGTTGTCGCTACACAGGGCTCTATGAGAAGTCATGAAACAAACCTGCAGCCAGGCATCACAGGGCACAGTAATTAATCATGGCAGGTTTGACCTCTCTAGAATCTCTTACGAAATCCTCTTGAATGTGCCACAGGGTTCTCTCACTATACCCTCTTCTGTCATATAAGCAGTTTGTCTCACTTGTCTATGGTAAATGATAACTTGTTATTTTGGATGTCTGATTTGATTGTTTTGTCCCTTCTACAATGATACAAGTGAATAATAACTTGGACAATGACTAATTTCTAAACAACAGCGACTATGACTAATACCCAAGATGAACACAGTATGATGATGTTCGTGCGTGTCAGGGAGACCAAGATAATGAGGGATGACATGAGTTGGTGCTGACCTCTGTGATGACATTTGCCACAGAGACATGGACCGAACACGACTGATTACAAGGGTGAGGCCTGTTTTTATCCATGGCAGTATCCACTAATGTTCTGGCTATTAAGCCATCTGTACCCGTCGTATTTCTCCAGTGAGCATCACCATTGCAATTCCCTTCTATTCATCACCTCTGCTCTCTCAGTTGGCTGGCTATTATAAATATCAAACAATTCTGGACTGTTTATTGTTTATTTGAACTACAAATCTTCCGTCATTCACCATGCCTCCGTCTGTGCCTTCATCTAGGCTCTGTACCTGAAGCCTCCCTCCGTTTCTATATGTCATAATAATCCTAATCAAACGCTGGCTCTACGAATCCACACTCAGTCCTCCCACTCCATTCCCATCTCTCCCTGTCTTCATCTCTCTGGTCGGTGGGTCTGTGGCGGGCGGCTAGGCTGGGCTTTAATGAAGATTGTGTTTTTCCAGAGAGGGACCGGCGGGATTACACAGCTGTCACAGCTGTCAGTCATTCCTCCACCCCTTCTGGAGCTGCTAGAGAGCTGTAGCCATGGCAACAGTGATATGATGAGTGCTTTATGTGATGATAGAAACCCTTCGCACCTGTACCTGTTCAATTCTGTCTCCCTGTTGTAGAGTGGTAGTGCAGACCCAACGTTTAGACTGCTTCATGGCAAGAGCGAGAGTCGACAACTTGAGACTGTAAGGTTCTATCTGTAAAAAGATGATTTGAGATAATTAGCTTTAAAGTTCCGAACCCTCATTGACTTGAATGGCGTCAGCAATTTCTATCTTGTATTATTTTCTACTTAACAACATGAATTGGAGGACCTAGAATACTATATAGGCAGAGAACATTGAACAGAACAAGGCTATGTCAATAACTCAATTTTGACAAAAATGCTGTAAGAACCTTATAGTCCCGAGCTCTTGTAGTCTAACTTGTTTCATTTCTGTTATTTAGCAGATAGAAAGAGCTTTACCGCAGTAGAAAATTAAGTATCATGAGCAAGATTCTTTCAAATAAGCGGTAGTGACAATAACAGTACAAAACAATCACCACAGCAAAAAAAAGGCCTTAAAAGGAAGGGCTGTTTCTTCTCTGCTCTTCTTTAATTTAACAGAACACAGACAGGTTTGTGTGTGTGTGCGTGTGCATGTGTGTCTGCGTGCGTGAGTGCGTGCATGCATTTGTGGGTGTGTGTGTGTACATGTGACCGCATGGCATTATATGTGTGTGTAAAATCTAGGTCAGTCCTGCTGCTGTTGTACCCCACTGGTGAACCCTCGGGTGAGACTATTGCAGATCTGAAGGGGCGGAGTGGTGTGTGTGTATGTGTGTGTACAGTATGTGGTTGTTGCATATGGACACATCCTTTCATCTATCCCCCACCTCCGCCGCCATTAAAAATAGACGTTTCCCACTGATAACACATCTAAATCACTGTAAGAAGGTACTGGATCAGCACTATACCGCTATGGCACCCCATTAAAGAGAGGCTGGTTCGGATTAAATCTTACCCTGGCCAATGGCAATTTTCAGAGGATTAATATAATTGAAGCCCTCTCTTCCATGCTCAGGGACTCTCTGGTTGACTGCCTGGACCCTAGTGTGAAGCACTTTGGCCCAAGGACCCCACTGCATCTGGTATTTACATGATCACAGACTGGAGAGTAGACACCATGTGGGGGAGAGAGAGGGAGGGGGGGGGGGGGGGGGGGGGGGGGGGGGAGGGGGAGTGGAGAGAGTGAGGGAGTGAAGAGAGGTACAGAGAGGGAGAGGAGGAGAGGGCAGGGGGTGGAGAGACAGGGTGGGAGTGGAGAGAGATGGAGGGAAAAAAACAAGAGAGAGGTGGAGGAAAAAGGAGAGATACAGTACGCAGAGAAACACTGTAAAAAATGGATCAACCAAAAAAAAAATACTTCCTGGTTACAAGTAAATAAGGTTTTCTCAATTGAAAATACTACATTTGTTGAAACCAAATACTGTATAGTTGCAACCTATTTCTTTCAACACTCAACTTACTTTTCCCCTTTGGTTAAACCCAATAAAAAACAAAATTGAATACAAACTAATATTTCATGTAAATACAACCCATTTTTCAGCTTGTTCCAAATTCACATTTTAATTTGGAATTAGCTATCCAAATGTCCTCAATTGGGTTACAAGCAATTAAATACATTCCCTTTAAAACAAAACATTAAGTTTGTTCAATAAATATAAATAATATTTCCATATTCTTTATACACAACTGTCACATTTAGTTGCGACAATATCATAACCAAGCATTTGCTACCTTAACATAAAAACCTTATCAGGCTCTTTAGTATCACATGCACTTATACAATTATCATTGCAGATGCTGACAGGGTACAAGTTGAAGTTTTAATAAATAATACAATATACTACATTAACTGGAATGACATTCACTCTCACGGGTGGGCAAAAATAACAAACTTAAAGCCACACCCCCAATAAGCCTCAAATTCTTCTGATAGGCTGCCGCCGCTACATTGCCCCCACCGCTATTCAAAACACATGTGCATGAGGTGTCGAAAGTAATTTAGAAGCTTTATTCTATTTTAAAAATCACATTAATCTGTCAAGTTAGTTATTTGATTTTAGACTAATTGAATAGAATAGATTGAACAAACTACAGCGTAATTTTCAATCATTCCAATCAGTAAAAGCACTTCAGATGAACAGCAGCGTCGTCCCACTTTTTACAGTGAAGAAAGATGGACAAAGCTTTTGCTAAAGAGGAAGGGTGGGAGAGAGGTAGGATATAGCAGGATGGAGAGAGAAAGAGAGAGGAGGAGAAAGATAATAAATTGTGGAGAGGGAAGAGAGAGAGGCTATCCCCAGTGGCATCAATTCCCTTCAACTGCGCCACTATCTCTATGAAATGAATTGGTTATCATCAAAGGCGTAAGTCTATTGCATGGGAACAGTTAGTGTTAACCTTTAAGGGTGCATAATATTATAATACTCAGTTGTCTGAGTGGATTTCACATGCCCATCACGTATGATCTATCTCGTCTGGGGTACCTTTGTTTTTAGAGGGAAAAAGAGAAAGAGAGTGAAAGTAGCAGACAGAGGGAGAGAGAAGGATAGAAGGAGAGAGAAAGAGAGAGTCAGGGAGAAAGATGGAGAGACTGCAGAGAGAAAGTGAAATGAGAGAGACAGACAGTCAGATAGAGAGAGGGGAGAGAGAAGATAGTAGGAGAATGGGGGAGAAAGAAGGGGCGTAGCTTCAGAAGACCCTTGTGAAAACGGATGCAGACCCTCAGGATGGAATAATGTGGCGAGAGGAATAATATGACTTCCTAAGTCCCGGCTGCTGCCAAACCCTAAGATTGATTAAGTCAGAGATTCCCTCTTTATTACCTCAGTGGCTGTGTATTGCTACACGGTTTTTGCTTCAAAAGTGATGTGCACTGTTCAATTTCAGATGGCATTTATTTCCATCCATCAAACTAAATGTATTCTCAAATGTAACTTATATCCCAATGTGTTTCGGTCTTGTTGTGAAAACCAGGTGACTTACTTTACCATTCCATCTTATTTTCCTATGTCTTAGGAGAGGATTGTTTTTAAAGTGTATATAAAACAAGTCTCTAAAGTGAAACTACTTTTCCACATTATAGCAAAATACACTTGCAGCAATAGCAACTTCAACTTCCAGCACCCTATCTCTCTTATTGTTTCTAGAAAATTGCTAAACTTTATTTTCCTCAAATTCTATATCAAAGGGTTACCAAGGGAGAATCATTCCTCTCATCCTTCCATTTCCCCAAATTTCTCCCAGCTCTCTTTGAGACGTGGGGGGTATGGCAGAGTAGTGTTTGATTCACAGGAAATGCAGTATTAAAGATCACGAACCTTGGCTGGTATTGAGTTTCTTTGATCCGTCCACCTACTGGGGTCTCTTTGAACACTTCTCTTTGGATTAAAGTCATCTGACCCTGGAAAGGCAAAGCTAAGGATCACAGCTACAAAGTAAGAGACAGTCTTTACCAGATTAATCCCTTTTTTACAGAGCTCGACTTCGGCCCATCAGGAAATGCCTTCACTTTAGTTTTATCCACTCAATCGCTCAAATTTCAATCCGATCTATTGGATTGTCCTGTAGTTGTTACATTTCTGAGCCCCAAAACAATCATATATCCTTCATTCGTATATACCAGTATAGTAATACATTCAAATGAAGAAATGAGTCATGAAGTAGGGCAGGGATCATCAACTACGGTAGATTAAACATTTTTCTTGAGTGGATGGTCAGGGTCTGGAACATAATTACAAATAATTTGTAGACTGCAAGCCCAAACAGATATAATGTTTGACTAAAACATAATAATATCAAACCTTGCTTACATTTGTATACAATCACATACTGTATATCTCTTTATTATGCGTGGAATATTTTGGAACAGATTTCCTAAATTAAAATCTCGTGGAGTTGATTTGCTGGTGTTTTTACAGTCTTTTATGTCCAACAATAAAAATAAATAATAACATTGCTCAGAAAACTTGGGGGGGGGGGGGGGGGGGGGCAAATAAAATAATTTGGCCCGTGGGCCGCCAGTTGACATGACATGTTTTGGGAGGAAATAAATCACATGCAGCCTTAAACATCTGGCTTGCAACAACATCACCCTACAATATTCCCAAATCACACTTACAGTTGTCACACTGAATGTTCTCAGTGTCACTCAGAAACACACACACAAACACACACACACACAATCCCCCCAAACACACACACACACACACACACACACACACTTACTGGAGACAGAAATGCTTCCGTCGTCATATTTGCTCTCCCCCTCTTCTCCACCCCATGCCCCCTAACACTAACAGATGGAACCATGAGACAGCATGTAGAAGGGGATCTGTGTCTGTCTGTCTGTCAGTCTGTCTGGGTACAGTACCACCATGCCCATGCTGTTGCTGCTCCCCACTGTGTGTGCCACCAGCCTGCCTACATGGCAGCGCTCCATCCCCTCTGCCCTCCTGTCCCATACCACTCTAATCCATGTTTAATGGATTCGCCGCTCTCTCTCCACCCATCCTGATGCCCTGCCACCGCAACGTGATTAAACCTTCAACTGTGGAAAGTTCCAGATGTTGTGACAGGGAAAGGTGTCTATGTTTGATGAGATGAGTCCTGGCGTTTCTGGCTGCGTTTGGAAAATGTATTGCCCTTGGGGTTCGTCTTCTATCCCAGATACAGGAAAGCTATTAGTTTATGTGTGTTTAGTCTGATTGTGTTGTCTTAACTCGCATGGAATCTAAATAAGCAGTTTGCGGGTTGTCACTGTCTAAATAAGCAGTTTGCGGCGTATCAAGCTGCAGATGTAAAGCAGATGTTCGCTTCTCCCTTGATTGTTTCCATTGATCAATTAATAAAATAAGCAACTATGGAGGGCACACATCAATAAACCCATCATCTGGGCACATGTCTGAATGGGTGTGTTTCAGTGTGTGTGTGTGTGTGTGTGTGTGTGAGTGTGTGAGAGAGAGTTCTACAGTGTTAGTATGTTTTGTGGTATTAGTGATTAGTGTGTTTATAGTAAATGAGTGTGAGTGTGTGTGTCAGGGGAAAGGGAGTTGTGTGTGTGTGTGTTCAGAGTGTGTGTGTTCTAAGACAGAAGCCCCCCCCCTCTCTCCCCTCTCCTCTCATGTTTACCTGGCTCAGCACAGCGGTGAAATCAAAGGGCAGAAACACAGAGAGGTTTGCTCATTCATCTCCTCGCCTGCAGATTGAGGGTGGCAGCCTTTATTGCACCCGAGCCCTGGTGTGATCACAGCGAAGAGTATATGTCACCTCCGAGGCGTGTGTGTGTACCTCACTTCAGGCCTCCCGCTCCACAATGAAACACCAGCAAAATCTCTAGTCTCTACCTGCAATCCTGCAAAGATCTCACCGCAGAGAGCCAAGAATGGAGGATTGTGCTATACTGTGACTCATTGAAGGTGGTGTGTTCTAATGTGTGGAGCTGGAACAGATGTGAGGAACTGTGGGTGGTTTATTTGTGGCTAATGAGTTTCTCTCTCATGTCGCTTTCCATTACTTCATAGAGGATTGAGTGCTCTGATAAATATCAGGAATGCATGGAATATGTAAGATGCTCATGGTCTATAAATACAACCCAACATGTCATTTTTCTTTTAGATCTAATCTGGATCTCACTCAAAAGCAAAAGGTTAGTTGGAAAGACGTTCTCAAAACATGAATTCAGATTTATTTCTCATTTCGTAAGTTTGTGGTCCAGGTCCTGGATACTGTACAGGGTTATCCATGTGGATTTACTGGCAAGCAGGCACAGCCCTCATACAGTTGAATAATTCCTATGGTTCATTAAACATCCTTCAGTAGATTGGCTCATGTGTTGGTGTATGCTGATGTATGCTTCTGTTCTGGTGTACAAACAGACCTCTCAATTATTGACCCCCCCATTTGGTACGTTTTCCTGGAACAAATGAATTCTTTGGGGATCTCTTATATAATCTCCTTCTCTCTCAAGCTATATGATTGTGCAAGATGTACTGGCCACAGGCCAATCTTTCAGAGGGCCCTTGATTTGTACAGTTTAGTATCAATTATTGATATTGATTCCTTACATTGGCTCTTTGAAAATACAGGGTAGAGAGCTGCACAGCTGGCAGGGGCTAGCAGATTATATGAACTCCAAATGGCATTGCATACATACACCAATGCAGTGTATGTAAAATATGTATGGATTTGTCAACCTTGTGTCTTTTGAACTGCCACATTGAATGATATTGATATCAATATCATTCAATTAGTTCACCCCGCTACCATCTAGAAGGCGAAGACAGTACAGGTGCATCAAAGCTGGGACCGAGAGACTGAAAAAGAAGCTTCTATCTCCAGGCCATCAGACTGTTAAATAGTCACCACTAGGCGTTCTCTGCCCAGTACCCTGCCCTAAACTTTAGTCACTGTTACTAGCCGGCTACCACCCGATACGCAACCCTGTACCTTGGACACTGCTGCCCTATGTACAGTTGAAGTCGGAAGTTTACGTACACCTTAGCCAAATACATTTAAACTCAGTTCCCTGTCTTAGGTCAGTTAGGATCACCACTTTATTTTAAGAATGTGAAATGTCAGAATAATAGTAGAGAGAATTATTTATTTCAGCTGTTATTTATTTAATCACATTCCCAGTGGGTCAGAAGTTTACATTCACTCAATTAGTATTTGGTAGCGTTGCCTTTAAATTGTTTAACTTGGGTCAAACATTTCGGGTAGCCTTCCACAAGCTTCCCACAATAAGTTGGGTGAATTTTGGCCCATTCCTCCTGACAGAGCTGGTGTAACGGAGTCAGGTTTGTAGGCCTCCTTGCTTGCACACGCTTTTTCAGTTCTGCCCACAAATGTTCTATAGGATTGAGGTCAGGGCTTTGTGATGGCCACTCCAATACCTTTACTTTGTTGTCCTTAAGCCATTTTTCCACAACTTTGGAAGTATGGTTGGGGTCATTGTCCATTTGGAAGACCCATTTGCGACCAAACTGTAACTTCCTGACTGACGTCTTGAGATGTTGCTTCAATATATCCACATAATTGTCCTTCCTCATGATGCCATCTATTTTGTGAAGTGTACCAGTCCCTCCTGCAGCAAAGCACCCTCACAGCATGATGCTGCCACCCCCGTGCTTCACGGTTGGGATGGTGTTCTTCGGCTTGCAAGCATCCCCCTTTTTCCTCCAAACATAACGATGGTCATTATGGCCAAACAGTTCTATTTTTGTTTCATTAGACCAGAGGACATTTCTCAAAAAAGTACAATCTTTGTCCCCATGTGCAGTTGCAAACCGTAGTCTGGATTTTTTATGGCGGTTTGGAGCAGTGGCTTCTTTCTTGCTGAGCGGCCTTTCAGGTAATGTCGATATAGGACTTGTTTTACTGTGGATATAGATACTTTTGTACCTGTTTCTTCCAGCATCTTCACAAGGTCCTTTGCTGTTGTTCTGGGATGATGTCACTATTCGCACCAAAGTACGTTCATCTCTAGGAGACAGAACGCGTCTCCTTCCTGAGCGGTATGATGGCTGCATGGTCCCATGGTGTTTATACCTGCGTACTATTGTTTGTACAGATGAACGTGGTACCTTCAGGCATTTGGAAATTGCTCCCAAGGATGAACCAGACTTGTGGAGGTCTTGGCTGATTTCATTTGATTTTCCCATGATGTCAAGCAAAGAGGCACTGAGTTTGAAGGTAGGCCTTGAAATACATCCACAGGTACACCTCCAATTGACTCAAATGATGTCAATTAGCCTATCAGAAGCTTCTAAAGCCATGACATCATTTTCTGGAATTTTCCAAGCTGTTTAAAGGCACAGTCAACTTAGTGTATATAAACTTCTGACCCACTGGAATTGTGATACAGTGAATTATAAGTGAAATAATCTGTCTGTAAACAATTGTTGGAAAAATGACTTGTGTCATGCACAAAGTAGATGTCCTAACCGACTTGCCAAAACTATAGTTTGTTAACAAGACATTTTTGGAGTGGTTGAAAAATGAGTTTTAATGACTCCAACCTAAGTGTATGTAAACTTCCGACTTCAACTGTACATATTAATTGAACACTGGTCACTTTAATAATATTTACATGCTGTTTTACCCACTTCGTATGTACACTGAGTGCAAAACATTAAGAACACCGGCTCTTTCCATGACATAGGCTGACCAGGTGAATCCAGGTGAAAGCTATGATCCCTTATTTATGTAATTTGTTAAATCCACTTCAAACAGTGTAGATGAAGGGGAGGAGACAGGTTAAAGAAGGATTTTTAAGCCTTGAGACAATTGAGACATGGATTGTGTATGATTTCAGATTATTTTGTTCCAAATAGAAATGAATGCTAAATAATGTATTGTGTCATTTTGGAGACACTTTATTGTAAATAACAATAGAATATGTTTCTAAACACTTCTACATTAATGTGGATGCTACCATGATTACAGATAATGCTGAATGAATCATGAATAATGATGAGTGAAAAAGTTACAGGCATAAATATCTTACCCCCCAAAAATGCTAACCTCCCCTCCTATTCTAATGAGAGGTTAGTATGTATTGGCGGCTATGATATTTGTGCATCTGTAACTTTCTCACTCATCATTATTCACGATTCATTCAGGACTATCCGTAATCATGGTAGCATCCACATTGATGTATTTAGAAACAAATTATATTCTTATTTACAATATAAGTGACTCCAAAATGACACAATACATTATTTACCATTCATTTCTATTGGGCACAAAATAATCTGAAACACAACCAAAACAAACATCAAACGCATCTAACAAGTTTGTAGAGTCACAAGCTTGATGTTATCATTGCGTGCTAGGATTATGGGACCAAATATGAAACGTTTCACTACTTTAATACACATACAGCATAAGTGAATTTGTCCCAATACTTTTGGTCCCCTAAAATGGGGGGACTATGTACAAAAAGTGCTGTAATTTCTAAACGGTTCAGCCGATATGGATTAAAAAAAAACTCAAATTAAAGCTGACAGTCTGCACTTTAACCTCATAGTCATTGTATAATTTCAAAGTGCTGGAGTACAGAGCCAAAACTAAAAACATGTGTCACTGTCCCAATACTTTTGGAGCTCACTGTATATCTATATTCCGGATTCTGACATTGCTCATTTTAATATTTCTATACTTCATCATTCCTTTCTTTAAATTTTTGGGATATGCGTGTATTGTTTTTGTATTGTTAGGTATTACTGCACTGTTGGAGCTAGAAACATAAGCATTTCCCTGCACCTGCGATAACGTGCAAAATATGTGTACGCGACCAGTACAATTTGATTTGATTTGATATGGGACATACAGTACGGCTATACTGGTAAATAACCACATGGACAAAATCAGCAATTGGTGTGCACAGTTTGAAAACCAACGGCTTCCAGAAAATCGAATTTGAGACCTTTACACCAAAGAGAAGCGAGAAATGACGAGATCCGTATATGTTCCGTGACCACCATTAATATCCTAGCAACCGTGTCCCAGAGGTCCCATAATCTCCCCATCTGGCCAATTAACAGAGGGAGGAGCTGTCAGGGGAACATGGAGGGGGGAAATGAGGGGGATTGGAGCATTAGCACTGTGGATGGAAATGCTCGAGATTGGGATCACAATTCTCTCACCTCCACTCGACACGGGGGCTATTTCTGTGGCTCCAGGTTAACACTTTTCTGCCTCATGATTTCATTAGGCGCAACGCCACTTGTCACTCCGGTGTAGCGTGGATACCAACTGGGCTCGTGTTCCTGTAATAGTGATATGAGGATGGAAAAGGCTATAAAATTGCATTTAGTGAGCTTAACTCTGGTGTGTAATTAAACAAAGAGATGAAGCAGAAACTTTACATGATGAATACATTGGTTTTGTGAGAACAGAGTACAGTTCTTTCTGAGGAAGTTGATGTTTCTTGTAGAGAATGATGTTCTCTTTCGTCTTCCACTCATGGCAGGATCATTAGGCAACGTGCTACTGGATCAAGTTTACTGTCTTAAAAAATACCTTTATCTGTTTTAAACAATTTGACAGTTATCCAACAGTTGTTTGGAGAGTATGCTATAATGTCAATGCAGTACACCCTATACTCCTTTTATCTCTATTTTATCATCAAAGATGCCATAGCCTGAACAGCATTCATGTTCACTGGCATAGCATGCAGCAGAGTCCCTGATTAATAATTCAAAGGATTTGTTCTTAGTTACAGAGTTGACATTGAGATGATTACCTCATCCTCCGCTCGCTGTATTTGTCCTTTCCTCCGCATCTATGCAGGAAATATCACTTCTCGGAGAAAATATTATCTAAAGCAACACGTACACACACAGTAAGCTCATGCAACACATAGGCACATCAGCACTGTGAAGAAGATAGTCTGGTTTTATCATATTTTTTCAAAGTATTTATTAATTCAAGTTATTTATTTAAGAGCATGTTGTGTTTTGTGTATGTATTTAGTCACTCATTCACTTACAAACCTTCAACAGTTCAAAGTTAACTTATCCACCATCTCAACCTCTACAGCAATTTGTGTTCATGTGCTTAATTGTTTTTTTGTTTCTATTGGCTAAGTGCTAATGATGTGGCTAGTTGGTTTGACCCTGGTAATAAGTTCACCTGCCATTTTAAATAGGTGTGCCCAAATGTTGGTCAGGGGATGTATTTTAAGCTAGGTGAGCCACGGTTTTAGATGTTTATATGGTTATAACTTGCTCTGGAGATGCTGTTTTTAAATAAATATAATACTGTTGAACAGTTATATCAATCTTTGTTTTAAGCCTTTTTAAGTGATTGAGTAAGGCAAGCTCTTTCACAAGCACACAAGTGCTTTCTCGTGATCCAGGGTGTGATATTTGAAGCTGAGTGAATGCTGGTGAGAATTTATGAGCCTCTCTGATGTTGACATGCTCTCTTTCTCTATGTGTCAATGAAACGGCTCAAATTAGAGGGAGAGAGAACCTCGAATCCTCCGGGAACGGGAGCTGTCAATCATTAATGCTATTCTTAGCATTGGAGCAGTGTCTGGATGGGTGAGAATTGCTAACAAGCTCTATCTACCATAATGAATCAGTGGTACAGATGCTTGGTGAAAACTCACTAACCATTTCAATCACAGTGTTTTTGGGATCTGAGGATAAGTGTTCATTTGGAAAGAATTGGACTCAACAAGTGATTGACCAATCCAAGCAAGCAACACATTGAAACATTTTGAGTCAATTGCCCGGCCAGATTGATACCTAGAGAATGAGCAGAACACTGAATATAATCATCCAGAAATATCGACAAAGAAGTCAGAGGACGATAAACCTATCATCACTGCTTTGCCCTTTCACTATATGCTTTTCTTGTAAACATAATATACAATTATTTCTCAACATCCTAACAAGACCTCCCAGTGGACTTGCAGTCAGTGTCGCTGTCAATTTGAAAGCTGAGATCTCAGTAAACTTCTCAACACTTTGCTGAGAGACTGCAGCGAAACCTCCCTCAATCTCACCGTCATGCTCTCTGAAACCGTTTCCCCAAAAATCATTAGCGCTGGAGGGACCACTAGCTACCTCTACCCGACCCTTGCTGTTGAACGGTTTTAGAATGAATACATTCATAGGTAGAATGAGTTTGCCCTGAGAAAGAACAGGTGTGAGGGTAAACCACTCTCTTTGGCACACACTTCCTGCACTCAAAGGCCTTTGCATCTGTCATCTGGCATTTTGTCTCTGTATTCTGAGTGATAAGCTCTAGGTCCTCTGGCTTTAGATGGTTCAATTGAATTATGGTGAATTATAGTGTGACACGTTTCTATTCTTGATGTCAGGGCTTACATGCCCTGTCTATACAGTATGTACAGTATGACATAATCTGACATTCAGATGTAGTATTCACACAAACACATTCTAATGGTTTGAGGGCTTTTAAGAGTAGAATTTCATGTAAGTACAATCAATTGTAATTCGTTTTGGATTAGGAGACATGATACGAAAGATTGTGAAGTTAATGTCTTTCACCCCGAAGGTGTGTTGTTATTGCTGTTTACATCGTACATCTCACAGCTGAAATGAAATGAAAGCAAACATGAAAAGAGTTGACAGAAGGCTGTGGGTCGGCCTAAGTGTGAGTGCAGTCTGTCTGTTTTGGCCGACTGTAGGTGTGTATGTGTGTGTATGTGTGTGTGTGTGTGGGTAGTACTGTGCTAGGTTTGGCTGGGGTATCCACTCTCTACCAACACCTCCCACACTCCTACTCATTCCAACAGAGTAGTGCTGCTGGATCACAATCCAAGAGGGATCCCCATAGGCCCAGGAAAGAGTCCACACCTTGTGTTCCAAGTTGAGTCACTAGTGTCCTAGAAGTGTTATTTTCCCATCCTGCACTAATTAGAAGAACAAGCATCCCAGCTGTGGTTTAATTATCAGCCCAACACAACAATTTCTTGCCATTTCTGTTGTATTATATAGCCATTAATTGATAAGAAACATGTTTAATCTACTAACATCAATCTTAGATCCCTCTCAATCGTAACAGGTCACAGTATCTGTAGCTCAGCTGGTAGAGCACGGCGCTTGTAACGCCAAGGTAGTGGGTTCGATCCCCGGGACCACCCATACACAAAAAAATAATAATTATGCACGCATGACTGTAAGTCGCTTTGGATAAAAGCGTCTGCTAAATGGCAAATTATTTATTATTATTATTACAGTATGATTTTGTGGATCCACACGACATTGTTGTGAATTGAGGACCGCTCAGCCTATTCTCGTGTCCTGATCGAAACAAAGATCTTGATTACACTAACATGTCAACGTCTCTGTCTGATCAGGATTGATGTTAGCAACTCTAAGCTTTGTCTAATCTATGATTAGTGCCTGGGGTGGAAAGGGCACGCTGACCTTTGACTGCCAAAACAACCTTTGAAGAGCAGTGTTTAGTCTGAAGTATAGTACTGTAAACATTCCCACTGCCTTTACAGATGGTTTGTCCCCTTTAAAGTTACCTGTCATATGATCAACAAATGTAACTTAGTTGATATGAACTTTCAACCTTTGCTGGGATCATAGAGAATAACCTCTAAGTGTTATTAAGAATTACTAGTCTTTTGTCTTCAGAGCTCTGTAAAGGGAGCATTATAAGAATATAGGATTAATGTAATTTCTAAGCGGTGACTTCCTAATTGTATTGTTCTCTAAACTTATGCTTTGTTGTAGCAGTAATAATTAGTAATAGTTTCCGGCCCACACAAGAATAATTAACATTTCACTTATTTCTACTTTCATCCATGACCTGCTGTGGACTGTCAGCTATAAAATGACAATTTTAAACCATCTTGTTGCTCTTAATTGTGCTGTATTTGGCTGCATTTTAGAACATGTGTGTTAGTTTGGCAGACACCTCCTCAGTGCCAGTTGCAAATCCTTATTCTAAGAAGTTTCCCAGTGTTGTGTTACTTTACTATTGAATTGAGATGTAGAGAATGATGCATCATAGGAAGCAGTAATCTAATCTTTGGCAGAGGCGCTCCAGAGGGTGGGAAATCTCCCCATGTGATTGGAGCATTTATCTCAATAAAGTGGCAGGTACATTATCAAATCTCTGCCCCTGGAGCAACAGTCACACACACGTGCAGGCAATCAAATGGGAAAATGGCACATGCAGACACGCCCACTTGTGCATGCACCCACACATCCACACACATGCACACACGTGCACACATACAACACAAACATACTCACATTAACAAAGGTGTACTGGTACACACGTTCATGCCAAGAGCACTTTAAACCCAAACATTGATTTAAAAAATGGACTAACACAACAATAGCAGATACAGTAGCAAAGAGTTGGTCACATAAAGCACTAGCATAACATTAGACATATGATATTCTGTATATGCCTGTATGGACTGTATATGTCCCCAGGTTTTATAACAATAACAGCTACAGTATGATTTTCCCTACAAAAGGAGAAATGTAAACAAGATGCCCTGCCCCTCTTCATGGTATCCGTGCAGGCTGCCTAGCAACACATGCAACTGTTTTCGTAACCCAGCTCACTTCATGTCAAATCTGCCAGTGCAACTCCTCCTCGCAGACTAATAGCTGGCTTTTTTTAAGGGCAGATTATAGGCAATGAAACCCTCTTTCACCCCCCATCCTCTACCACACCAAGGAAGTCTTCCATGGAGGTGCCTTTTTAAATTGGAGTCAACAATGTGCTCCACACTTGCATCATATGAATATTTAACTGCAGTGCCAAGCACCAAGGGGCACATTCGCTCTCTGTGATTTGTCTTATTCTTCCTTTTTGTTTCAATACTGTGATCTTTTTTGCTTGAAATGCAGTTTTGCTGGCATAATTTCAGGGGCTTTGTTTTTGTATTGCGGTGGCTTTCAAGTGTTTTAAATGGAATAGGATATCTAACTAAAACCTGTGGCGATGCCCTCTATTTCATTCTTTTTTGGATTATATTTAATATTTCAGTGGTTTACATTTTGTGTTTTGGTACAAATAAAGATGACCCTAGTACCGTTTTTACACCTTGTTTAATCTGATAAAGTGATCAGTATATAGGCTACAGTGCTGCATGTTCTAAATATGAATCAAAATGCACAATTCCATTCCATTCTATTACTTTTCAGAATGGAAATCTATTCCTCTATGAAATGTGTTCATCATGTCCTCCAGCCATTTATCCTTTCTGTAATTATTGTTTGAGAAAAACACTGCTGTCTGTTCCCAAATGAAAAGACAGAATCAGTTAGAATTCGTGGAAGTAATCAAGCAAAAATGTCTAACCTCTGAACTTCAAATGTCAACATACCAATTTTATGAATGGTAGATTGTTTGGTCCAATTACTGTGTCCGACCACATTACAATAGATAACATACGTGTGTTATCTGAAAATAACTCTCTCCCTTTCATTGAAATAAGATTCAGTGGATTGTGAGTAATTGAGGTAGGATTTACTGTTTATGTGGTTTACCTTCCCTGTGTTCTCATAAAGCGCGCCTGTCAGAGCTGCATGATGGGCATGTTGAAAATCACTGCACAGCAGGAGGGACACTCCCATCCCTATCCCATTATAAGGCCACTGACTGCCCCTCCCATAACATCCTGCCTCAAACTGCGGCAAGAGAACATTTGGGCAACAACATAAACTCCCACAACACACATACCAGATCCATGTGTTGGAGTGCAGTGTATGTGGTGTTTCTGTAAATGTTTCATTAGCGTGAGGAGAGCAATAGGGCCGTGGTTGCTTTGTTTGTTTGGGCTGCATTGAACAAAAGGCATTTTACTGGAGTGTTCATACGTACTCAAGCATGTTGTTTTTATTGTGCTTTCTGGTTTAGTGGCAGCTAGTGAAATCATAGGAAGTTGGTTAGCATGCAGAGGGAAACCTTTATGACTCTGGCAGGTTGTTGAATTGATGGTGGAGCGTCAAAGAAATTATGAGGTTTATTGATTGCGTTCTTACTGTTACTGACAGCTTGGACATATTTCCTGACAGATTTCTAAGTGGAGCATGGACCATTGCGTTTGCCCTTTTGAAATTTGTCTGCTGTTGAATACATTGACAGTTGGATTTTGACACACACATGAATGGGTGGTTTGTGCAGAATGGCACACATGTCTTGTCACTGCAGGAGTGACAAATGAGGCTGTCTCCTACAAGCTGCAGTATTCCACCTTCGATTTGTTATTTGTCACTGAAATGAGTGTTCTGCTTTAATTAGCTGAATCCAATGAGATGACTAGAAGGTGGTAACCATGACACTAGTTCATAAAGGTGGCATGGCATCAATAATGACACAGAGCCTGCACAATGTTTCCAATTTGTGAAAAATATAATTAAATGGAGGAAACTGTTTAACATTGTATGGGTTAAATCGAAAGTCTGCCTCAGAGTTATGTGCAGTGCTGTATGTTGTGCTTGATGAATCAGAATCATCAAAAAGTCCTTTAAACCATGGAAGCATCATTGTGGAATTCCAGCTAATGACATTCAGGTCAACTGTGAGAGGAAGAGCTTTAGTCAATGGATTGTAGCTTAGCGAAACATGGCCAAGGGCACAGATCACACTGAACACAGGGTTGGTAATTATCCATGAATGTTAAGCAGCTCATAGTTTTTCAGCAGACATTAAGTGGTAGCCTCTGGTCTCCTCCTTCCCCTCAGACATCTTTTTCTCTTTTTTATTATAACCCATGATTTACAATTTGGTGTTGTTTATTTAAAAACGGGCAATGTTCATTTGGAAGTGAAATTAAGTGTCTGACCATACTTTAGTAATTTAAGAACGTATTATGGATTCTCTTCAAATGCAGACTTCTGTACTAACCCTCAGGACTATGTGGAGAATGTCTCTTCATCCTTTGTCTTTCCATTGTCTCTCTGAAGGGATACATAGTATGGCCTTGCGTAATGCTCATAAGATTGTTTGCAAGCTTTTTGTCTAGATTGTTTGTAGACCTTTTGGCTAACTAATTGCTTTACTGGGTTTAACAGTGGCTCAACATGGCATGTTCAATGTGTTGACGTTCATCTCTGCCAAGGGTTATGTGCCATTGTATTTAAGAGGGCCTTTTGTATTCCATTTCACTATGTGCTGCAACTAGACTCTATTGGGAGTTGGGGATGGTAGTTAGGGGATACAAGGTCCTTGGCTTGCTTTAATTTTACAGTTATTTTTATAGCTTTGGCCATCTGAGATGTGATAGCACTTTATTTTAAGTGGTTTTCATAAAGCAAACCTAATCTGCTCATAATAACACCTGTCCAACCTGATCCTGGCATTCTGTAGAATGACAGACATTTTGAGTGCTCTATGAGACGCCTAAACCAGAAGGAACGACCGGGATTTCTTGACAATAGGACCACCACTTTAGCACCTGTCAGACAGCAAGGACAGCTCAAAATGATCCCTGACATTGGCAGTAAGCAGTTCCTGTCTCAATAACAAGCAAACACAACCAAGTGAACAGCTCTGTGTGACCCCATCCTTAGTGAGGATGACCCTGTGGGAGCCAAAACATGTCTGTTCATTAATGAACACATGGGGACAGAGAGATCCGACTGGCTCTCCAACAGTGGGGATATTATACTGCTTACTCCAGCCTAATCTGCTGCTTAGAGAGGGGGGTATGTACACTTGAGCCTATGGGAGATCAGTTAAGTCCCTCGGACATTGGATCACAAAGAAAGAAAAATCTCCCCCTGAGTTATATATTTAAGCAATAAGGCCTGAGGGGGTGTGGTATATGGCCAATGTACCACAAACCCCCAAGGTGCCTTATTGCTATTATAAACTGGTTACCAACGTAATTAGAGCAGTGTTTTGTCATACCCGTGGTATACCACGGCTTTCAGCCAATCAGCATTCAGGGCTCGAACCACCCAGTTTGTAATTTATAGTATACTATACAGACCGTTGATGTTGATAACTGTTGACATACCAAATGTTAGTTCTGTACTTCATTCTTTCATCAAGCACAACGCCATGACTCAGACCAACATGGATGACCTTATCCTACAATGATTTGTGATTAAAGAGCTGTTTCACGTTTTTAACAGCATTCAATGAGAGGATGTCAGTTTGGCTTCCATGACATGTAGCTACAGCTCCAAAATGAATGTGTTTCATGTCATACTGTCTTCATCATGGTGTGCCAATACCCTAATCACTGCTAAAATCCCACCGCTCACACCATGTGTTGAACAAAACTTCAAAGGAAGCTCCTTTTGTTATTGGTGAAATCATTTTGCTACGGTTACATTTACTCAGGCAAACAGCATATAGGGATAAGCCTTGGGAATGCTCCAGATAGTTTACCCCCTGCCTCTTTTGTGCCGAAAACCCCAGACACCCCATTTCAAAAGGCTATTAAATAAACCCCAATCTGATCGGTAGCCAACGGATGTCCAGACATCCCCTGAATCACAACTATATATGATACATGTGTAGTCTGACAGCAGGGCATTGATCTAGTGTTGATATAGGGGGAAATAAAACAGCCATGTGTGATGTGCTTTGAGGCTTCTGTGGACATGCTTGACACGCTGATTGAAGCCAGTTCCTACCAGCAAGATCAGCAGCTGAGAGAGGAGATGAGTCCACTAATAGGCTGTCATCTGAGGCATTTGCGTCTGATAATTGCAGGAAATGTTTCAGCCTGTTTCATCCAGACTAGTGTCCTTTGTCATCCACAGGGGGGCAATCGGTTCATGGGGCATCATGGGTAAACACAAGGCACCCTCACCCGGATACCACTCAGCCTGAGGCCACGCTCTAACACAATCAATTGGCTGTAGATGGAAGGGGTTGGTGTGAGGTGAAGCTGTCCATTAGTCTCCTCTTCTTTCTCGGTTGTTCTGTGCTATCACTAGCCTGTGGATAACAGTGTCAGAGCACAACATGGTCACGGATTAGGTTGAGCTGAATGACTCAATGAACAACACTGCTATTAAGCCGCACCTTTTTTAGTGTGATGAGGTTTGGTGTGGGGCTAAAAGCCAGAGAAAGCTCTCGTGTTACGGCTGCAATGGAGACTTCATTCAGAGTAATAACGTGGAGCTGAAAGGGGAGCTATAGTCGAATAGCTGATGTACTAATCTTTTAGTGCATGAATTGTAAATGTGCTGTATGTCTCTGTCGGCGGGTATGAAGGCGTGGTCGGGGTTCTTTATGACATTATTGGTCTCCATCGATCCGTCCACTGCGCCTGCGGATGTGGGTTAATTCTACGTCCTGGTTGATATTTGTATGGTTTGCTTTTTCCAAATGATCCAGAAACTACCGCCCCAGAACCCTACCACTGTACCACTAAATTCCCTCATCACCAAGTACATTAATGCAATTTGATCAAGTAAGCCCTAAAATAATCAATTTGCCATCAATTGATATACTGTATAGTGTACACTATATCCACTTTACCATTTGATGTTAAAATTCCTAATTCTTGCCTATTTCAATGTTATTTTAACCCTGTCTGTGTTGTGTTCCCAAGGGCCATGGGGCAGATGCATGGGCAGTGACTGTGGCCCAGGAGGCAGCCAGAGTCGGGCTGTGTGGTGTGCCCATGTGGACGGCTGGACCACCCTCCACACTAACTGTGACCAGTCCCAGCGGCCTTCCAACCAGCAGAACTGCTTCCGTGTGTGTGACTGGCACAAGGACCTTTACGACTGGCAACTGGGTGCCTGGAACCAGTGTGTGTCCGTGTCAGCAAGGACCTTTGGGGGCATGCGGCCATACGTATGCAATGGGGGTGAGGAGGGCATTCAGACTCGGGAGGTGGGCTGCATACTAAAGTCTGACGAGTCTCCCGGAGAGGACACCATCTGTGAGTACTTTGAGCCCAAGCCTCGACTAGAGCAGGCCTGCCTCATCCCCTGCCCTCAGGACTGTGTAGTGTCTGAGTTCACCCCCTGGACGTCCTGCTCAAAAACCTGTGGAACCGGCCTAAAGAACCGGGTGCGCAGTGTCCTGGTGCCTCCGCTCTTCGGGGGTTCCGCCTGCCCCAACCTGACCGAGTTCCAGACCTGTAAGCCAGGGCCTTGTAAGGGGCCTGAGGGGGTGTACAGCCTCAGGGTGGGGCCCTGGACGTCCTGTTCTCTCCCCATTTCCCGGCCGGTGCGGCAGGCCAAGCGTAGGAAGGGTAAAGGGGGGGCCAGGGAGAGGCCTGGGGTCAAAGACCCTGATACTAGGGAGCTGATCCAGAAGAAACGGACCAGGAACCGGCTCAACAGGCAGGAGAGTCCCTTCTGGGACATCCAGGTGGGATACCAGAGTCGCACGGTGTCCTGTGCACACAGGAACGGGAGCACGGTGGGACTCAGGTAAGTGGCTCAGCATCAGTATTTCAGGGTCTGGGGTAATGCTGTTGTCTTAGTTTGTGTCTGTGTGCTGGTTGTCCTTTAAAATTGTACTTTTACTCTAAATGGGCAAACCATGATATTTCATTGGTCATAGGAAACCATGTGTTTTTGTCCTTTCAGAACTGTAATTCTGTGAGTCATCATAGTGAGTTATCTCTTGGCGTGTCATTAAATAACACTCAATCTTAAAATAGGCACAAACCTGCCACATATCTAAACAGGCCCTTGTAACAGGCCCCCTTGTTTTTATCTCCTTCAGAACTGTAAGCACAGTATTATGTTGTGATGTGATGTACTGTACTGATGTACAGTGGATGACAGGTAGGGGAATGGTTATTTGTCTCTGCTTTGCTGTCAAAGCAATGGAGCACTCCCACTTTCTGGTGTCTACTTTCAACTCTATATTCACTGGTGCTCATTCCATGTCAGGGATTGAATCGTAGCCAGCACTTTGTAAAGTACTTTGAAAAGTCTTCTGTGATCTTCGACTGTAAAACAGCAGGATGAGTTGCACAATGCACATCATTGTATTGGTATTGTTACGTGTGAGGAAAGAGAAAAGCATTTCAAATCAAAAAGCTTGATTACTAAGAGTAATTTCAGTTCAACTTAAAAAAGTACAGTCATTTATTTTTAAATGATTTTAGATGATTCAGGTTCTTCACATACTGTATCTTATATGCAATATATAGTAGACAAGACTGCATGCGTGCCCTTCAAGTAAACAGACATTTCCTTGGGCCCTGTCTTGGCTTGAGGCTGTCCCTAACCCTGTCTTGCCTTGAAGCTCTTTATTTGGCGTTGAATGATGTCTTTGTTTTATGCTGAGTGACAGTAACTTCAAATGTCAGCATGGTACCTCTCATCTTAGAATCCATGAGGTCTTTCATCTCTAGCAAGGAGAGCTACGGTCTCCGTTATATAGCATTATATCCACATTATGTATGTGTCACATGCCATAGATTTGATCAATTATGTACTAAATACATTAATTAATGCGCTGTTGGTGCAAACTTCTCAGCAGTGGCTGGGATCAAATATTTCAAAAGAACCGTGAAAATAAATCTCATGCCCTTAGGAACGTAAATATTAATATTTTATTTGTTTATTTCTAGTTCTGAAATATTCATAATTGTTTTTGCCACTTCAGAAAAGTGGAACAAACTTCCCAGCAAACCAAAATAGTTTCTGTGGAAGTTCCCAGAACATTCGTTAGGTTGCGGCAATGTTCTCATAACGCAAAAACTGTCCAGTTGTGATGATGATTATACAATGTTTGTATAAAACATTTGCCTGATGTTGCAAGAATGTTCCCAGAACGTTGCTCTCATATTTTGTTGTGTTATTACATTACCTGGAAACCTAATGAGAACATTTGGGGGAATGTTCTGTGGTGGTTGTTACAGATGTTGTGCACAATATCTTAGTGAATGTTAAGAGAACATTCCAAGGATATTTCATTTAAAACATAAAAAAACCCACATTTTGTTATCAAAAACATTCTTTGTATGTTTTTGGGATGTTATCATCCTAATGTTAGATAAAACCCTAACTAGAACTTAATGAGAATCTTCGCTAATGTTCTGAAAATGTTCCCGGTTTGCTGGGTTCTCTCTGAACAGATAACCCAGTGAATCTAGGCAGTCGTCTTCCGAACATATTGCTGACTTCATTTCCCATTTTGTTTGATCATCATCTGTGATCATTGGGCCACAGCTTTCTCTTGACTCATTAGACTTTGCTATAGCCTGGTTGTAGAATAGTGTCTGGCTTCACATGTAATCATATGAAATCAGCATGCATGTGTAGGCTATTTACTGTAGGTTCCAGCTTGCATGGTGGCCTCTGAGGTTTCCATTTACCACCAGAAGCACTTCTAGAAAGTATAACTTTATATATTTTAGTTCAAATTTGAGTGTCCCAAATGGCACCATGCTTATGTTTCTCTTCACTGGCCTCATTGGCCTTACAACCATTCCACTCTGTTTTCTAAACTGTGTTTTCATCAAGGCGCTAAATAAGATTGTTAAAGGATTTCTCACAGGGTTTCACATTCCCTGACCCACATAGCACAGCCTGTTTTGTAGGCTTCAATTGTACAACATATTTCTTAGCCAAAGTCTTGTCTAATAATAATAATATGCCATTTAGCAGACGCTTTTATCCAAAGTGACTTACAGTCATGTGCGCATACATTTTTACGTATGGGTGGTCCCGGGGATCGAACCCACTACCCTGGCGTTACAAGCACTATGCTCTACCAATTAAGCTACAGAGGACCATGTTTGTGTTCAATGTGGATATTCTTCAAAAACCAAACTCTGTTTTGTGGAATTTCATGGAATTTCTTGTTGTTTGTTGTATAACCTTTAGTGGTTTTAAAATGAGAGTTTGAGGGTTTTTGAAATGTTATTACTCTCTTATTTCAAATGAAATTGTTTGTCTGTCCCTATTCTGTCTGACGGAGATACAAAAATAATGACTACTTTCAAGACTTCAAAACCCCCAAAACAATGCAGAATATAATAAAAAGTCGACACAACAAAAACATTAAATACTGAAAGGGATCGAGTTGCCGTGAAAAGGGTCAATGGACGCTTTAAGGCTTTTTAAGCATGTGTGAAGTTTCATCTGAGTCAGGAAGCGAGCCATTATCCTCACTGTGTCACAAAACCTTTGTTTTAATTCCTGAATGTTTTTCACTGAGAATTAACTCTATCAGCGTGCCTTGTTGGCAGCACAACTAATCTCGTTGTGACGTCACACCTGCAGGCCCACCACATCAAATAATTCAAGGGTATCTTGATCTGTGGAGACAGAGGGGTTAAAAACACAACTCAGACTCTTTTTCAAGCGTTTTCAAACCATTTCTAGCCGAAGTGCGAGAAGCTAGAGGTGAAGGTTGGCATTGGCGTCGTCTAAATGAGAGGTTTCTAAATGAAGCAGAGCTGTAATTAGCACTAAAAGCTCATCAGCTGCAACGCCTCAGGGGAAAGACGATGCACACTGCAGAGCGAGGAACAGAAAATGGTTGGCTTTAATTCCTAATAATTTGAAGGAGCTTAAAGAGGCAGCGTTTATTCATTAGCTCTAATTGCAAGTTGAATGATTAACAGAGTGATTGCTTTTGGTGATTGATCAGTTGTTGTTACCACTCTAATGCTTTTGAGGCACAACCCTTCAGAATTGATGTAGGTATGAACCTAGTATAAGTAACTTTATGTTTCGTATTGAATTACATGTACAAAACCCCTCTTTTTCATGGCCCTTCGAGCCGGATTTGAAACAGCAATCAAATTCACTACCTAAATGTGGGGGCTGTTGTACAAAACCCTTTACAACTTTTTTTATGCATGTTTATTAAGGTGTGATGACTGATGGGTTGAGGACTAGGGTTCAATGCCAGTCCGTTCCCTAAGGATTCTTGAGTACAGCTTATTACAACATGCTTAGTATAACGTAAATGCTACTATAGTACAAGTATTAGTTCAATATAGTACATGATAGTATTAGTATAATGTACTTACAGTGCATTCGAAAAGTATTCAGACCCCTTGACTTTTTCCACATTTTATAACGTTACAGCCTTATTCTAAAATGGATTCAATAGTTTTTTTCCCTCATCAATCTATACACAATACACCATTATGACATAGCAAAAACTGCTTTTTAGAAATATTTGCTAATTTATATAAGTATTCAGACCCTTTACTCAGTATTTTGTTGAAGCACCTTTGGCAGCGATTACAGCCTCTAGTCTTCTTGGGTATGATGCTACAAGCTTGGCACACCTGTATTTCGGGAGTTTCTCCCATTCTTCTCTGCAGATCCTCTCAAGCTCTGTCAGGTTGGATGGGGAGCGTTGCTGCACAGCTATTTTCAGGTCTCTCCAGAGATGTTCTATCGGGTTCAAGTCCAGGCTCTGGCTGGGCCACTCAAGGACATTCAGAGACTTGTCCCGAAGCCACTCCTGTGTTGTCTTGGCTGTTGAAAGGTGAACCTTTGCCCCAGTCTGAGATCCTGAGTGCTCTGGAGCAGGTTTTTATCAAGGATCTCTCTGTACTTTGCTCCGTTCATCTTTTTCTCGATCCTGACTAGTCTCCCAGTCCCTGCCGCTGAAAAACATCCCCACAGCATGATTCTGCCACCACCATGCTTCATTCAGGCCAAAGAGTTCCATCTTGGTTTCATCAGACCAGAGAATCTTGTTTCTCATGGTCTGAAAGTCTTTAGGTTCCTTTTGGCAATCTCCAAGCGGGCTGTCATGTGCCTTTTACTGAGGAGTGGCTTCCGTCTGGCCACTCTACCATAAAGGCCTGATTAGTGGAGTGTTGCAGAGATGGTTGTCCTTCTGGAAGGTTCTCCCATCTCCAAAGAGGAAGTTTGGCGCTCTGTCAGAGTGACCACTGGGTTCTTGGTCACCTCCCTGACCAAGGCCCTTCTCCCCCGATTGCTCAGTTTGACCTTGCGGCCAGCTCTGGGAAGAGTCTTGGTGGTTCCAAACTTCTTCCATTTATTGATGGAGACCACTGTGTTCTTTGGGACCTTTAATGCTGCAGAATTATTTTGGTACCCTTCCCCAGATCTGTGCCTCGACACAATCCTGTCTCGGAGCTCTAAGGACAATTCCTTCGACCTCATGGCTTGGTTTTTGATCTGACATGCACTGTCAACTGTGGGACCTTATATAGACAGATGTGTGCCTTTCCAAATCATGTCCAATCAATTGAATTTATCACAGGTGGACTCCAATCAAGTTGTAGAAACATCTCAAGGATAATCAATGGAAACAGGATGCACCTGAGCTCAATTTCGAGTCTCATAGCGAAGGGTCTGAATACTTATGTAAATAAGGTATGTCTGTTTAAAATGTTTAATACATTTGCAAAAATATCTAAAAACCTGTTTTCGCTTTGTCATTATGGGGTATTGTGTGTAGAATGCTGAGGATTGTATTTTATTTTATCCATTTTAGAAAAAGGCTGTAACGTAACAAAATGTGGAAAAAGTCAAGGGGTCTGAATACTTTCCGAAGGCACTGTACGTCCAGCTCATTGATGAATGACCCCTGGCTTCCCATTGTCTTCCGACAGGTGGTAGCGTCAATCCTACACAATGCTCTATCTGACGTAAGACAATGTGTGCTTCTTTGATGAATGATACACTGCAATAGACAGTACGAAAACCAACATTCCACAAATTCTACCTCAAAATGTACCTCGACTGACTTTGAAACCCACTGACCACTAATGCTTTGGTCTAGGACCACCAGCACACACAGGGCTCCCTCAGGACCAGCTTTCACATCCACTGTCTCAAATTGCAGGCAGACCGCAGACAGATCTCAGATTACTGACCTTGCCACTTCTGTTCTCACCTCTCCTCTGTGTTCAGTCGGTGTCTACCCAGGGACCTCCCTCTGACGGTCCAGTCCTGCATCCTCGCTAAGGACTGTGAGCTGAGCGAGTGGGCAGACTGGGGCCCCTGCTCCAAGGCCTGTGTAGACCCAGACCCTGAGTCCCCCCGGGGCCAACGCTCCAGGACCAGACGCATGCTCCAGTTCTCCGTGGGGGAGGGGGAGGACTGCCCGCCGCTGGAGGAGACAGAGCCATGTGACCCCCAGTGGGATGGAGTACCGCCCTGTGCCACGTGAGTGAGGATGTATGGCTGTATGTGTGGAAGTTCTAGTTTTACACTAAATATATGGTGAGAAAGATACTGAACAATCATGAGAGGCCTAGAGCTTGAAAGTGGGTTAAATCAATGTTGTATTAGTGGAATTTAAAATTACGTAATGTCGTGTCCAAATGTAATGTATTACACAGTAGGATCAGTGTGTCTAAAGATACTACTGTACATAGTTCAGGAACCTGATAGCCCTCCAGGAAATGTTCAACCAATTGGAACCACTTAGTGCACTAACATCCCAAAGTCTACTGGATTCTCACTGACAGAGGTGATACATTCCTCCTGTTGATTTCCCATTAGCTACTTCACCTAGCTAATTTGCTCTCCTGGGTGACCCTTAGGAGTTTGTTTGTGTGGGCCTGTGTGTGTGGTGGAGGAGAGAGCATATGGAGAAAGATTGGTGCCGTAACATAGCCTTTGAAAATGGATTATTTTTAGAACTAAAATGTACCTTTTCATATTACTCATGTGTTACATGGATTGGAAGCAATTAGCCAAAAATGGAGCTGATAGCTATTGAAGTTGAAATGGAACGATAAGGATTAGTGTAATTCAAGTTTGGCAGCTGCAGCTGCAGCCTCAGATGCAGGTTGAACAGATCAACACACAAGTCACAAATGTGTTTTTATAGCACAGACATGTCAGGGATTTGATTAGCTAAAGAAACCTCAGTCAGATTACAAATGTGTTTTGACAGCATAACACCCACACACCCATCTCTGTCTGTCACCGTCACAGTTACACATGGAGGACTACAGAGTGGAGCGACTGTAGAGTGGACTCGTTGCTAAGCCAACAGGACCGTCGGCGTAGCAACCAGACCGGCCTGTGTGGTGGAGGGCTCCAGAATCGAGAGGTGTACTGTGTCCAGGCCAACGCCGAACTGCTGACCTACCTCAACAACCTCAAAGACAAAGATGGTAATGAGGCTTTTCTATATATAACACTTTTCTATAACAAAGTATTTCCTATATGTAAGGGACAAATCGAAATGTACTGGGGGGGAGGGGCTGGTCCAACTCAAGGTGTCATAAAAAAAATATCCCCAACGTAAAAAATATTTTCACATGACCCTCACCTTGTGCATTAAAATAAATGGAACACCCTCCCCCCTCATAGAATGAACTCAAAATAATGTTTACGACCACAAATAACAATAACTTTAGTGACCCTGTATTTATAAACGTGTATATCGACTTCAGCATACTTTTGTTTCACAGTCGATGGGCCAGGTTGGGGTTCACCGACCATCCCAGACGAGCTCACTCTCCCTGCCTGTTTCATGAACACTACAATCAGAACCGGCTGCAGACAATGATCAGCTAGGGGGAAATCAGATTTTCAACATTTTGATGCCATATTTATAATTATATAAAATATTGTATATGCAACGAGTTTTCCACCAACAGCTTTCTGTGCCAATGAACCATACAACCAATAAACAAAGCATACCAACATTGGGCACTTCGATATCATGGTTTGTGTTTTCAACACCACAATAAATAGACTATGTCAATCTCGACAAACAGAAAATGCATCCCTCCCTACCGTGTAGGCTTACCCAGTATCAAAGGCTTGGCTTGACAATCTCTGAATGTCATAAAACTTTTTGGTGTTTTGCAATAGATGTCTCTTTCCATTCATCAATTGGCCGCTGCACAGTTTGGATTGATTGATTGATTTTATTTGTCAGTAAAAATCTCCAATTTGGACTCCAGACCAAAGGACACATTTCCACCGATCTAATGTCCATTGCTCGTGTTTCTTGGCCCAAGCAGGTCTCTTCTTCTTATTGGAGTCCTTTAGTAGTGGTTTCTTTGCAGCAATTCGACCATGAAGGCCTGATTCACACAGTCCCCTCTGAACAGTTGATGTTGAGATGTGTCTGTGACTTGAACTCTGTGAAGCATTTATCTGGGCTGCAATTTCTGAGGCTGGTAACTCTAATGAACTTATCCTCTGCAGCAGAGGTAACTCTGGGTCTTCCATTCCTGTGGCGGGCCTCATGAGAGCCAGTTTCATCATAGCGCTTGATGTTTTTTGCGACTGCAATTGAAGAAACTTTCAAAGTTCTTTAAATGTTCCGTATTGACTGACCTTCATGTCTCAAAGTAATGATGAACTGTCGTTTCTCTTTGCTTATTTGAGCTGTTCTTGCCATAATATGGACTTGGTCTTTTACCAAATAGGGCTATCTTATGTAGCCCCCCCTACCTTGTCACAACACAACTGATTGGCTCAAATGCATTAAGAAGGAAATAAATTCCACAAATTAACTTTTAAGAAGGCACACCTGTTAATTGAAATGCATTCCAGGTGACTACCTCATGAAGCTGGTTGAGAGAATGCCAAGAGTGTGCAAAGCTGTCATCAAGGCAAAGGGTGGCTATTTGAAGAATCTCAAATATAAAATATATTTTGATTTGTTTAACACTTTTTTCTGTTACTACATGATTCCGTATGTGTTATTTCATAGTTTTGATGTCTTCACTATTATTCTACAATGTAAAAAATAGTAAAAATATAGAAAAACCCTTGAATGAGTAGGTGTGGCCAAACTTCTGACTGGTAGTGTATATACACAAAGATTTAAAAAATACGTTGGGGACTTATTTCCATTCTGGTCCCTATTTTTTACATAAATTCATATACAATTACATAGATACAGACACATTACAGAGATAGAGATGAAAAAAAGCTCAACCTCCAGATGAGTATGAGGGGGGAGTTTAAGTACAATTCTTACAAGCTTGTTTGGCTGGTAGCATATTCTTTAGATGTTTAGGGCTGCTGGTGAACCATCATGTGCAGGCATAATGAAAGTGACACGCGACTAGCGCACTAGCTAGGTTTCCATCTAATCGGCGACAGATTTTCATGACAATATTCTAAAATCTTAATAAAAACAATATGCCATTTCAGCGATTCCTTTAGGAAAATTTGGTGCCAGACAACATGACAGGGAAGATTTTAATTTACCGGACATTTGAGAAATGTACCAGTCATCCATATGCATTCAGATCCGACCTGGAGCAGGCAGCGCCATCAGTAAACGAGGGATATTGGCCAAATGAGCCACATTTACGTGTTCTGAAAAACAGCCTATAACAAATTACTAAAACACTTTTCCTTGTGTTTCAACATGTAGCATATGCAAAACTTGATAGACTATTTTTTTATTGGCTTTTAGGGCATTGCATGAATAGGCCTATAGGCTTAGGTGTCCGCTGTATGATTTTAACATTTTAATAAATATATATAGCCTATATAAAGGAAGAGAAGCTTAGGCCTAACCCCAGAGAGATAGAGAGAGATCGAGATATGCCGGTGGCATGCTACGACACCGACATGCATTTCTTTATGTCAGATGGCTACTGCGTCTGCTATACAGATATAGACGTACAGAAGGAGGCTAATTCGTACATTTTCAGAATATTTTGTATAAAGATAAACATTATATTGTTAGATTATAGGAGTAACTCTGGTAGGCCTGAAACAGTCTTCCTCACCTCAAGTTCAACTGTCAGAGTCAGTTGGAGTGATGGGGCGCATTGCCTTCATATCATAGGTCTGCAGTAGCTAAAGCTTAATAATAGCCACACCATAACAAACCTTCACAAATGTTTCTACATTTTATTAGGGTAATATCAAAAGTAAGTCATTGTTTAACTCTTCGGAGTCTGGAGCTTTTTTGGCCGTTTTTGGGTACCTTCAATTTTGCCCTGATATACTACATAAAGAAATGTTTACCAGACCAATGTTGGGTATCTTTTTTTTCAGCACAACCTCACCTATATGATCTGTTAGTAAGTTTTTCACTTTGACATACTATTTCAACACACTGGACCCAAACACACACAGAAAACACAAAGTCCGTTTAGAAAAAAGATGGTTTTTTTATTGTAAAACCCTCAAACATGGTGAACCAAGCATTTAAAAAGCTTCAAATTGAACCACAAGGTGCAAATATGAACATATAAAAGTATTTTGGTGATATATACAAGCAATAAATAACTATTTACAATAAAAAGTAGGTATAACCACTGGCGTTTTTCTTCTATTCTAACCCTAAACCTTTTTGTGCCACTCCTCAAAACAGTTTCTGTCCAAAATGAAAAAAAAAGCTTCAAATTGAACCACAAAGTGCAAATATGAACATATAAAAGTATTCTTGAGATATATACAAGCAATACACAACTATTTACAAAAAAAGTAGGTATAGCCACTGGCCTTTACCCTATTTGTGCCACTCTTCAAAACAGTTCCTGTCCACAATGACACAGAGAGCCACATCACAGGCCTTGCACTTCCATGGTGTGACAAACCTCTTCTTGTCAACTTGTTTACAGCGTTGACAAACCCTGCGGCCTGCTGTGGCTTTGTCTTTGGCCTCTGCAACATTGGCAATGGCCACAGAAACATGGCTGGTGCTTTTTTGAAGTGGAACCCCTGTCTGGGTCACTCCGCACAGCTGGGCCACAAGTTCTGCCACAAAGTTCTTGTGCGTCATGGGTGTGACCTGTTGGGTCGCACTGATGTCACAGTGCAGGATGTATGCATTTGTTGTTCCCATGTCCAAAAAATGCAGGAAGAGGGTACGGTACCAGCGAGCAGTTCTGCGATGGGTTGAGTAATACTGGAGAAGCTGGTCTGACAGGTCAACCCCTCCCATGTACTTATTGTAGGCCATGATGGGGGTAGGGCAGGGAATGTCTTTTGCTACCCAGCGTCCAGGTCCTTCCTTCACCTTCCTCTTGATTGTCTCGCCCGAAAACGCTGGGTGGATTGTGGAGCACACCGACACCTCCCGCGTATCCATCCACTTCACAAAGACCAGGCGATCCTCTCTGATCCATCTCACAGACCCCCTCTTCGATTTGCTGGTGAGGGCATTTTCTCTGCCACTAGGACACCCTTTTCTGTTGCTTCTGTAGGTCCCACAGGCTCCAAACTTCATACTTCCCAAACTCAGGAACAGTTTTGGGCTGGTGTAGAAATTGTCCATATAAATATGGTATCCTGTACCAAGATGTGATGGCTGAATGAGGTCCATAACAGCATCATATGAAAGTCCATGCACGCTGGGTGTGTGTGCTTTCCCAACATACACGTTGAAGTTTAGAGTGTAGCCATTGTTAGACTCTGCCAACACAAAGAGCTTGATCCCCCATTTGTTAGGCTTGTCCTTCATGTACTGGGTCATGCCAGTTTTGGCTTTTGTAGCCACCATCCTCTCGTCGACTGACAGTTCCTTCTTAGGATGGTAATGAGCCTGGCAGGCAGTGCGAATGTCGTCCATCAGAGGTTTGACCCTGAACAGTTTGTCATGCTGGGGTGTACCTTTGCGCTGGTCATTTATGACATCCTCCTCTGGATCACTTAGGTGGATGTTCCATGAGATGGACCGGAATCTGTCTCTTGGCATGACCTTCGCTGGCAATGAAACAGACAATATGTGGCTTTGTTTCCAGTAGTCCTGGATACTAGGCAGAGTCACCAATGAGGTGTAGATGAGGAGACCCAGAAATCTGTGCAGTTCCTCCACATCAACGTCAGTCCACTGATATTTGCTCCCCTTCTGCTGATTTCTTGCTGCCTGTTTGTTGGTGTTTCTGCAGATTGTCCTCATTGTATCTGCGGCGAAGTAGAGCAGGAAGAGGTCCTTTGGTGTGTGCCCTGAATGCAAATCCACCTGGGCTCCTGGTGGTCTGCGGGGCATGAACCTACTGGCTTGTGGGGCAGTGTCAGGATCAGTCTCTGTTTTCCATGGCTCAGAGCTCTGTTCTGGCTGTGCTGCTGACTGGGCTGGAGATCTTGACCTGGTCTTGGCCTGATCCTTCCTTCCACGCCCCCTCTGTGATGGCCTCCGTCGGCTTGTTGTGGGGGTGGGGGCTGTTGATGGCCCAGGCTGCTCGTCGTCGTCGTCGTCACTATACAAAACAGGTAAACGGATTCAAGATTATTCAAAGTTCAAGATGTTCATTGGCATTTGCACTACAGTGAAGTAGAATAGAATACTATAGTAAGATAAACGAAAGCAATAAAACAAATTCATTTTAGAAAAATGTTTGTCTTCTTACCTCACGTTTTCAGCAACAAAATCAGGGTCCTCGAAGTCATCCTGGCCACTCTCATTGTCTGACGACGAACTTTCCAAAGTTTCTTCATCGCTCATTTGGAATAACAAGTCGACGGCTTGTTCAACGTGAAGTGTGCGCCTCATATTGCTTCACAAAAACGATACTGCTGACAATAAAACTCTTGAAATACTAACAATTGAAATACTAACTCGTGAAAAACTCTCCAAAACTACTCATGAACTGAACTAATTCCTCTCGTTCGTTCTTTCGCAATGGCTAGTTGTCATGGGAATGAATGTTTATATACTCGTGTGCATCCTGAAGAACCGGGTTAGCACAAGCACACGTTTTTTTCCGTTCCTTTTTATCACAAAAGACGACAAAGTTATTATAATAAATGCAAAGCGCTCATAAAAGAGCGCATATTTTGACGCACTTTTTTCATGGAATTGAAATTATCATAACTTTGGTTTTAGTTGGTGTATTTACATGAAACAAACACTCAAAACGTAGCTTCGGGTCTCCATTTCTGCATGAAATCGACGGCAGCCCTCTGCGTCACTTGGTTTGGATGCTGCGCGGTCCTAAAGCCGGCCCGCGATTTGAACGCGCCGAAGCGTTCGCCGACTCGGAAGAGTTAAATGGAAAATATGAGCAGAAGAGCAAATGTAAATCAGGGGGAAAATGTGCTACACACAACCCTCCCCAAAGCAAAAAACTAGTTTGACAATCCTCCCCTATTTTGGACCACCCGACCCCAAAGTAAATTTAGATCTGTCCCTAACACTTTCTTATAACTTTCCTGTGTAAAACTGTCTCAATACCAAAAAACAAATGCATATCTGATGTTATGTATGTTCATAAACCATTCAACCATCTCATGTGTAATAATCAACATCAAAGAAGACTATGCTATAACATGACAAATTTAGTCCCACGTCTGATATTGTTGCATGTCTCAAGTTTGTAAAGGTTGTACGAAACAGTCCCAAATCTTTCACAACAACAAAGACAAAATTGTCACATGTTGGCACACCAAATTATTTCAGCATCAGAGACATGTCATCCTGTTTGTTGTCTTGTGTCTAACAAATTCAGCAACACACATTGTCATGTACAGTATTCACAGTTCCATATCTTGTGTCCATTCCCACATTTCCTAACAACAGCAGTATCTGAATAACACCATTTATATCACGTTTTGTGCTATACAAATATCCTTATAGTGCATTACAGAATTACTGTAGCCATTACATAATTACCATAACACCTCTTGAACACTGCATACTGCAGCAAGAGTCAACAAGGGAAGTGGGGCTCCTTTCATAACATAACCTGCTTTGTGCATCGACTGTCCTGGTGTGACTCTTAAGCCTTAGAAAAGTGAGAACATTCCGGCTTTGACACTCAGACCTGTCAAGCCCAGTTGAAGTCAATGCTGCACTGGTAATTATATTAGCAAAGATTCTAAGACTAAGCACCACCAGTGGAGATGGTGTGAGAAAAACAAAAAGCATTTCCATTACGCAGGAAGCACAATTAGCTATTATATCAGGAGATGTTCCTGTCGTTGGAACGGTAATTGTTGGTGGAGTGATAATTGTATTCTGACAATATGTTTAGTGCACAGGAGAAAGTGCTAACTTGAGCATAAAGGGGGCAATCTGCAGTTCAAACAACAACAAAGTGTACACCCCGCCACTGATTTGGTAAACAGCTGAGGGATGAGGCTGGAGAAATGTAACCACTTTCAAATTCATAGACAGAGCTATTGATGCAAGGATACCATAGCTTTAGTTTCAACCATGTTTTGAGGCTATACAGTGTTTGTTTACAATTACGGTGTCTACACACATTGGAGTAAAACAAGTTTATATTTTGGATTCTGATGGGGTTAAACAGTTGAACTAAGCTCATGAGAAATGTATAAGTTATATTCTTTATTTGGATCAATGTGTATATATAATTAATTTAAACATTTTTAAAAACGATGTAGCAATCGCTGATTGCCCCTTTAAGTATGATTAAGATAGATTTATCTCTCCTGTTGTGACCGATGCACCACAGGGCACAAACACACACACAAACTCTGTGTGTCCTATCATGCACAGTACACACAGCAGTGACATCTACAGTGCCCAACATTTTGTTGGGTTACAAAGTGGGATTAAAATGGATTTAATTGTCATTTTTTTGTCAGCTATCTCCACAAAATACTCTAATGTCAAAGTGGAAGAAAAATTATATATATTTTTTTAATGTAATGGAAAATAAAGCTCTAATATGTCTTGATTAGATAAGTATTCAACCCCCTGAGTCAATACATGGTAGAATCACCTTTGGCAGTGATTACAGCTGTGAGTCTTTCTGAGTAAGTAGCTAAGAGCTTTGCACACCCAGATTGTACAATATTTGCACATTATTCAAAAAAAAGTATTAGAGCTCTGTCAAGTTGGTTGTTGATCATTGCTATACAGCCATTTTTAAGTGTTTCCATAGATTTTCAAGCCAATTTAAGTCAAAACTGTAACTAGGCCACTCAGGAACATTCAATGTTGTCTTGGTAAGCAACTCCAGTGTATATTTGGCCTTGTGTTTAAGTGAATTGCCCAGCTGATAGGTGACTTTGTCTCCCAGTGTCTGTTGGACAGCAGACTGAACAAAGGATTTTGCCTGTGCTTAGCTCTATTCCGTTTTCTTTTTATCCCAACAAAACTGCCTAGTCTTTGCCATTGCCAAGCATGCCCATAACATGATGCAGCCACCACCATGTTTGAAAATATGAAGAGTGGTACCCAGTGATGTGTTGTGTTGGATTTGCCCCAAACATAACGCTTTGTATTCAGGACAAAAAGTTATTACTTTAATGCCTTATTGCAAACAGGATGCAGGTTTTGGAATATTTGTGTTCTGTACAGGCTTCCTTCTTTTCACTCTGTCATTTATGTTAGTATTGTGGAGTAACTACAATGTTGTTCATTCATCCTCAGTTATCTCCTATCACAGCCATTAAACTCTTTAACTGTTTTAAAATCACCATTGGCCTCATGGTGAAATCCCTAAGTGGTTTCCTTCTTCGCCGGCAACTGAGTTAGGAAGGGTGCCTGCATCTTTGTAGTGACTGGGTGTATTGATACATCATCCAAAGTGTAATTAATAACTGCTCCATGCTCAAAGGGATATTCAATGTCTACTTTTTTTTACCCATCTACCAATAGGTGCCCTTCTTTGCGAACCATTGGAAAACCTCCCTGGTCTTTGTGGTTGAATCTGTGCTTGAAATTCACTGCTCGACTGAGGGACCTTACAGATAATTGTATGTGTGGGGTACAGAGATGAAATAGTCATTCGAAAATCATGCTAAGCACTATTATCACAGTCCATGCAACTTTTTATGTGACTTGTTAATCAAACTTTTACTCCTGAACTTATTTAGGCTTGCCGTAAACAAAAGGGTTGGATACTTATTGCCACAAGACATTACAGCTTTTCATTTTTAATTAATATACTAACATTTCTAAAAACATAATTCCACTTTGACATTATGGGGTATTGTGTGCCACAAAATCTCAATTTAATCTATTTTAAATTCAGTCTTTCACACAACAAAATTAGTGTGCAGTTAAAGATTGACTGACATTAAAGGACAATGTTTTTGTTGAAATGTATGTGTATGTTTGTGTTCCCACGTGTGTCTGTGTGTGTGTGTGTGCGTTGTGTGTGTGCATGTGCATGCGTTCCCATGTGTGTCTGTCTGAGTGTGTGTGAGTGCGTGTGTGTGGGAGTTAGACAGGAGAGTGTTCTTATCTTCCTGGCGCAGGATTCCTCTTACCCAATCAGGGGGTCATCTTCCCAGCTGCCATATAGATAGAGGCAGACACAGGCAGACAGTGGCTCAGTGAAGTCTGCAGCAACCACCACTGCATGCGTAAACTAAATCACCACGCTCTTAGAAGAACACATCCTTAAGCACAGGTCTAGGATCAGCTTACCCTCCCCAAATCCAAACCTTAACCATTCAAGAGAGGAAAATGCAAAACTGACTGTTGATCAGTTTCTCGGGTAACTAGACTGATCTTATTAGAGCACCTTCAATCTACATTTTTAAAGACCGACAAGTGTTTCCCTGTAGCGCTTCCCATTCTTATTTTTTCTACAAGCCTCAGTCTCATATTGGAAAACCACTAGACTCCTGTAATAGTGCTTAACATATGCCTCAACTTCCAAAACCCTCTCCCTTTCCAGTGACTGTGTTGCTAATAGTTGTATCTCCCTGTGCCTGCAGAGGGTCAGACCCCAAACCAGCAGAAGCCTAGTGTTCCCCCTCTTCTATCCATCAGCTTTGAAATTACAGGTAGGTGCTTTAGACCAACCCAAACCTCCTCCTCTCTCTGCCTTGTAGATCGCATTCTTCTCCTCCTTGCTGCTTCTCTCTTCTACTTGTATGTACTGTATGCATGTATTTATGTTTTGATGGATGATACTATGACAGTGTTTTGATAGGTTGGCCTCTCTGCAGATTTTGCATCTCAAGTGCTGTAGTTTTCTGAAACACCAACATGTGTTTTCAACTAAGTTCGTGCATATACGGTTTCAAGAAGTGGTATGGAAGAAGGACAACAAAGTATTTGCCTGGCATGTCAGGACCATTTCATAAACTTTTGTGGGAATGGTGAAATAACTCAGTGTTGTTTTTCCAAATGGAATATGCAAAGCATCTGTGAGATGTTTTTCCCCGTTTTGCTACTCTGGCACACAATAAGCGACACTCACATTAGTTGCACTAGGGACATTTGCCATTGTAGTTTCAATACAATGCAGGAAATACAAGCACATTGTATAAGTTGTGTAATGAAGATGCTGGGTTTTTCTTAATCACAAACAACACTACTCTGTTGGTCAACAATTTCTATTTGGAATGGATTGATGTACTTCGATTGAAGTCTGTTCTGCACACTAATAATACAAGGATTATCAGGCTTACCAAATGCAGTATTTGACTCTCAAAAATATTTGTAAGGGAATAATTCCTTTTGCAAATCAATTTCAAAGCTGTGCTTGCGTTTCGCTGTATATTCGGTATAATTATTTTTCAGCTTTCTTGACTTGATAAGACTTGAAGCTCTGAATATATTGTTGGCTGTCAGAGTTAGGGAAAGAGACGTGCAAGGACATCTTGATCTTCACAACCTGCTTAGTGAGAAAGTGTGTTTGTGTACAAGTGTAATTGATTGAAAGTGTTGCAACCGTTGATGCAATGTTTGGATCATAGATTGAGTGTGTGTACGTGTATGTGCATATTTACAGGTGTATGTGTCTACGTGTGTGTACGTCTGTTTGTGTCCACAAAGCTGATGGATAGAAGAGGGGGAACACTAGGCAGTATACTGGCGCCGACAAGGATGGCGGCCTCGCGACTAGCAGATCCTTTGTTAGCTTTCAGCGGCTGACCCAAAACATCGCCGGCGGAGGAGAGGCACTCGGAGCGGCCTGCTGGTTCGACTTAGGAGGCGCGCACACCACCCACCACTTCCAAGTATACTACTCGCTAATATTCAGTCTCTGGTTAACAAGCTCGACGAGCTCCGGGCAAGGATTTCTTTCCAGAGAGACATCAAGGCCTGTAACATACTTTGTTTCACGGAAACATGGCTCTCTGGGGATATTCTGTCAAAATCGGTCCAGCCAGATGGGTTCTCAGTTCATCGCGCAGACAGGACCGTATTATCTCCCAAGATAATTTTCTTGGGTTATAGTCACGGCTGTGTATATCCCCCTTCAAGCCGATACCACGACGGCCCTCAAAGAACTTCCCTGGAATTTATGCAAACTGGAAACCACATATCCTGAGGCTGCATTTATTGTAGCCAGGGATTTTAACAAAGCAAATTTGAGGACTAGGCTGCCGAAGTTCTATCAACATATCGACTGTTGTACTCGCGCTGCTAAAATTCTCGACCATTGCTATTCGAAATTCCGATATGGTTATAAGGACCTCCCCCGCCCTCCTTTCGGCAAATCTGACCACGACTCCATTTTGCTCCTCCCTTCCTATAGGCAGAAACTCAAACAGGAAGTACCCGTGCTAAGGACTATTCAACGCTGGTCTGACCAATCGGAATCCACACTTCAAGATTGTTTTGATCACGCGGACTGGGATATGTTCTGGGTAGCTCGCAAAAATAATTTAGACGAATACACTGATACGGTGACTGAGTTTATCAGGAAGTGTATAGAAGATGTTGCGCCCACTGTGACTATTAAAACCTACCCTAACCAAAATGGCAGCATTCGCGCAAAACTGAAAGCGCAAACCACCGCATTTAACCATGGCAAGGTGACTCGGAATATGGCAGAATACAAACAGTGTAGCTACTGACTCCGCAAGGCAATTAAACTGGCAAAACATCAGCATAGAGACAAAGTGGAGTCGCAATTCAACGGCTCAGACACAAGACGTATGTGGCAGGGTCTACAGACAATCACGGACTACAAAAGGAAAAACAGCCACGTTACCCACACTGACGTCTCGCTTCCAGACAAGCTAAAAACCTTCTTCGCCTGCTTTGAGTATAACACAGTGCCACCGACGAGGCCCACTACCAAGGACTGTGGCCTCTCCTTCTCCGTGGTCGACGTGAGTAAGACATTTAAGCATGTTAACCCCCGTAAGGCTGCCGGCCCAGACGGCATCCCTATCCGCGTCCTCAGAGCATGCGCAGACCAGCTGGCTGGTGTGTTTACGGACATATTCAATCTCTCCCTTTCCCAGTCTGCTGTTCCCACATGCTTCAAGATGGCCACCATTGTTCCTGTAGCAAAGAAAGTAAAGGTAACTGAACTAAATGACTATTGCCCCGTAGCACTCACCTCTGTCATCATGAAGTGCTTTGAGAGACTAGTCAAGGATCATATCACCTCTGCCTTACCTGTCACTCTAGACCCACTTCAATTTGCTTACCGCCCCAATAGATCCACAGACGATGCAATCGCCATCACACTGCACACTGCCCTATCCCATCTGGACAAGAGGAATACCTATGTAAGAATGCTGTTCATTGACTATAGCTCAGCATTCAACACCATAGTACCCTCCAAGCTAATCATTAAGCTTCGAGGCCCTTAGTCTGAACCCCGCCCTGTGCAACTGGGTCCTGGACTTCCTGACGGGCCGCCCCCAGGTGGTGAAGGTAGGAAACTACATCTCCACTTCGCGGATCCTCAACACTGGGGCCCCACAAGGGTGCATGCTCAGCCCCCTCCTGTACTCCCTGTTCACCCATGACTGCATGGCCAAGCACACCTCCAACTCAATCATCAAGTTTGCAGACGACACAACAGTAGTAGTCTTGATTACCAACAATGACGAGACATTTTATTGCATGACATAAGTATTTGATACATCAGAAAAGCAGAACTTAATATTTGGTACAGAAACCTTTGTTTGCAATTACAGAGATCATACGTTTCCTGTAGGTCTTGACCAGGTTTGCACACACTGCAGCAGGGATTTTGGCCCACTCCTCCATACAGACCTTCTCCAGATCCTTCAGGTTTCGGGGCTGTCGCTGGGCAATACGGACTTTCAGCTCCCTCCAAAGATTTTCTATTGGGTTTAGGTCTGGAGACTGGCTAGGCCACTCCAGGACCTTGAGATGCTTCTTACGGAGCCACTCCTTAGTTGCCCTGGCTGTGTGTTTCGGGTTGTTGTCATGCTGGAAGACCCAGCCACGACCCATCTTCAATGCTCTTACTGAGGGAAGGAGGTTATTGGCCAAGATCTCGCGATACATGGCCCCATCCATCCTCCCCTCAATACGGTGCAGTCGTCCTGTCCCCTTTGCAGAAAAGCATCCCCAAAGAATGATGTTTCCACCTCCATGCTTCACGGTTGGGATGGTGTTCTTGGGGTTGTACTCACCCTTCTTCTTCCTCCAAACACGGCGAGTGGAGTTTAGACCAAAAAGCTCTATTTTTGTCTCATCAGACCACATGACCTTCTCCCATTCCTCCTCTGGATCATCCAGATGGTCATTGGCAAACTTCAGACGGGCCTGGACATGCGCTGGCTTCAGCAGGGGGACCTTGCGTGCGCTGCAGGATTTTAATCCATGACGGCGTAGTGTGTTTCTAATGGTTTTCTTTGAGACTGTGGTCCCAGCTCTCTTCAGGTCATTGACCAGGTCCTGCCGTGTAGTTCTGGGCTGATCCCTCACCTTCCTCATGATCATTGATGCCCCACGAGGTGAGATCTTGCATGGAGCCCCAGACCGAGGGTAATTGACCATCATCTTGAACTTCTTCCATTTTCTAATAATTGCGCCAACAGTTGTTGCCTTCTCACCAAGCTGCTTGCCTATTGTCCTGTAGCCCATCCCAGCCTTGTGCAGGTCTACAATTGTATCCCTGATGTCCTTACACAGCTCTCTGGTCTTGGCCATTGTGGAGAGTTTGGAGTCTGTTTGATTGAGTGTGTGGACAGGTGTCTTTTATACAGGTAACGAGTTCAAACAGGTGCAGTTAATACAGGTAATGAGTGGAGAACAGGAGGGCTTCTTAAAGAAAAACTAACAGGTCTGTGAGAGCCGGAATTCTTACTGGTTGGTAGGTGATCAAATACTTATGTCATGCAATAAAATGCAAATTAATTACTTAAAAATCATACAATGTGATTTTCTGGATTTTTGTTTTAGATTCCGTCTCTCACAGTTGAAGTGTACCTATGATAAAAATTACAGACCTCTACATGCTTTGTAAGTAGGAAAACCTGCAAAATCGGCAGTGTATCAAATCTCCCCACTGTATGTATATATTCTTAAATTCCATTCCTTACTAGATTTGTGTGTATCGGGTATATGTTGTGAAATTGTTAGATATTACTTGTTAGATATTACTGCACTGTCGGAGCTAGAAGCACAAGCATTTCGATACACCCGCAATAACATCTGCCTCTGCACATTGCATCTGTGCGTGTGTGTTCATATGCTGTGGCAGAGGGGTGTCAATTAGACAGTGGAGCCCAAGGTAGTGGGGTTGGCTTTGGACAATCTGTTAGGTGATCAAGAGCCTTTGTTGCATCAACCAGGACAACCCGCACTGTGCTGCGTTCCAAAACAGCTTTGATGTGACAGACACACAAAACCACCCACCAACTTTCCACTCCAACTTCAAACAAACCCATTTATTCAAGTGCATTAAAGAAACATCCAGAAAATGGTGTCTCACAGTCGGCTTCACTTATTCTCTTGCAGAGAAAAACAATATCTCTTTTGTTCCTTTGCGTGAAGTGAAGTTCCTCGGCGGGAATATACGCATCGTGTATACAGCTTCTAAATCTGAAGCGCTACAACAGGGGAATCATAGCACTGGATTATTCTTCATAGAATATGTATGAGAGGAGACACTGCAGCTCTCTCACACCTTCGGTACACCCTTCATGTGTCTTCAGTGAGAATGGTGGGCCTGTCTTTATGTTGTTTCAAGTGTTAGATAGCGCTGAAAGGTTAATCAGAGTTAATTTATCACTCTGGCATGCTAACAGTATGCTAACAGTGGGGCCATAAACAAAGGGAAATAGCAGGAATATGGCAGCACCTCACCTTCACAGTATTCCAAGACAATACTTAAATACCATTGCTGTATCTAATCTAACAGTTAATCTGTTTCAGTATATTTGTGCATCTATTTCTCAGTATTTATCTGGGTATATTGGTATATTTCAGAATATATCAGTATATTTATTACTATGTTAGTATGACTATGTTAGTATATATCAATCAATTTCAATTTTATTTTATATAGCCCTTCTTACATCAGCTAATATCTCGAAGTGCTGTACAGAAACCCAGCCTAAAACCCCAAACAGCTAGTAATGCAGGTGTAGAAGCACGGTGGCTAGGAAAAACTCCCTAGAAAGGCAAAACCTAGGAAGAAACCTAGAGAGGAACCAGGCTATGAGGGGTGGCCAGTCCTCTTCTGGCTGTGCCGGGTGGAGATTATAACAGAACCATGCCAAGATGTTCAAAAATGTTCATAAGTGACAAGCATGGTCAAATAATAATCAGGAATAAATCTCAGTTGGCTTTTCATAGCCGATCATTAAGAGTTGAAAACAGCAGGTCTGGGACAGGTAGGGGTTCCATAACCGCAGGCAGAACAGTTGAAACTGGAATAGCAGCAAGGCCAGGCGGACTGGGGACAGCAAGGAGTCACCACGGCCGGTAGTCCCGACGTATGGTCCTAGGGCTCAGGTCTCTCAGTTGGCTTTTCATAGCCGATCATTAAGAGTTGAAAACAGCAGGTCTGGGACAGGTAGGGGTTTCGTAGCCGCAGGCAGAACAGTTGAAACTGGAATAGCAGCAAGGCCAGGCGGACTGGGGACAGCAAGGTGTCATCATGCCCGGTAGTCCTGACGTATGGTCCTAGGGCTCAGGTTCTCAGAGAGAAAGAGAGAACGAGAGAATTAGAGTATATACACTCCCCTAAGTATTTGTTTGGACAGTGAAGCTAAAACGTTTAATTTGGCTCTATACTCCAACATATCTGTTTTACCATTAAGAAATTAAAGTACTTTATGTATCTAGTCCCCCCATTTGAAGGTGTTAAGTATTTGGACAAATTCACTTACATGTGTATTAAAGTAGCAAAAAGGCATAATTCTAGCATGCAATGATTACATCAAGGTTTTGCGTTTTGTTTTGGTTGTGTTTCAGATTATGTTGTGCCCAATAGAAATGGTAAATAATGTATCTTTATATTAATTTTTTATCTTTAACTCTGCATTGTTGGAAAAGGCCCCGTTATTCTACTGATAGTCTACACCTGTTGTTTATGAAGCATTTGACAAATACAATTTAATTTTATTTTATTTTATGTGTACCATGATTACGGATAATCATGAATGAATCGTGAACAATGATGAGTGAGAAAGTTACAGGGGCATAAATATAATACCCCCCATAAAATGCTAACCTCCCCTGTTATTGGTAATGGTGAGAGGTTAGCATGTCTTGGGGGTATGATATTTGTGCCTCTGTAACTTTCTCACTCAAATGGGGGGACTACATACATAAAGTGCTTTAATTTCTAAACAGTAAAACAGATATGTATGAAAATACCCTCAAATTAAAGGTGACATTCTGTACTGTCGCCTCATATGAAACATTTGATCTCAAATCCAAAATGCTGGAGTATAGAGCCAAATTAAATGGTTTAGCTTCACTGTCCAAATAAATACATATATTTCTGAATATATAAGTATATTTCTGACTATACTGTAAGTATATTTGAATGCCTGTCCCTTATTTCCATGTCCCTAGCATCCCGTCCTGTGGACAGCAAGCTGTGTGGAGGTCCCGTCCCCAACACGTCCCAGCTGTGTCACATCCCCTGTCCCATCGAGTGTGAAGTGTCCCCATGGGGGGCCTGGGGACCCTGCACCTATGAGAACTGTGATGTCCAAGAAGGGAAGAAAGGTGTGTGGATAAGAGTTTGACTGGGACTATTGTATGTCGATCACACTTTATTTGGATAGTCCCATATAGATGATCTACAGATGGTCATACTATTAACAAACTATCTGTTGATAAGCAAATGCTTGCTAAGGTTAGGGTTAGGTTTAAAATAAGGGTTACATACAGTAAGGGTTACGTTTAGGGTTAGGATAATGGTTAAGGTTAGGACTAGGGTTAGGGTTAGTGGATAGTTAGTTGAAATCTTGTTGACAGTTATGGAACATCTACTGAACATCTACAAACCATCTACTTGGGAATATCCATATAAAGTGTTACCTGTATGTCCACTGCAGGGCCTTAATGGGTATGGGTTGGAATGTTTTTTGGTGACTGTGTCTATATTTGGTGTGGTAATGCTAGCATAATGCTTTCATAACACATACAGTTGAAGTCGGAAGTTTACATACACTTAGGTTGGAGTCATTAAAACTCGTTTTTCAACCACTCCACAAATTTCTTGTTAACAAACTATAGTCAAAATAAATCAGCCAAGACCTCAGAAAAAAAATGTAGACCTCCACAAGTCTGGATCATCCTTGGGAGCAATTTCCAAACGCCTGAAGGTACCACGTTCATCTGTACAAACAATAGTACGCAAGTATAAACACCATGGGACCACGCAGCTGTCACACCGCTCAGGAAGGAGACGCCTAGAGATGAACGTACTTTGGTGCGAAAAGTGCAAATCAATCCCAGAAGAACAGCAAAGGACCTTGTGAAGATGCTGGAGGAAACAGGTACAAAAGTATCTATATCCACAGTAAAACGAGTCCTATATCGACATAACCTGAAAGGCCGCTCTGTAAGGAAGAAGCCACTGCTCCAAAACCACCATAAAAAAGACAGACTACGGTTTGCAACTGCACATGGGGACAAAGATCGTACTTTTTGGAGAAATGTCCTCTGGTCTGATGAAACAAAAATAGAACTCTTTGCCCATAATGACCATCGTTATGTTTGGAGGAAAAAGGGGGGGGGCGCTTGCAAGCCGAAGAACACCATCCCAACCGTGAAGCACGGGGGTGGCAGCATCATGCTTTGGGGGTGCTTTGCTGCAGGAGGGACTGGTACACTTCACAAAATAGATGGCATCATGAGGAAGGACAATTATGTGGATATATTGAAGCAACATCTCAAGACGGAGTCAGGCGCAGGAGGGTAAATCACAAAATACATAGTTTATTCCGTCGTACACAGTTGCGCTGGATAGCGACAACAAAATACAGGCATAGGGGAACAATCTACCCCGGCAATACAAGGTACGGGTAGCTCCAACAAAATACAGACACAGGGGAATAATCTACCCCGGCAATACAAGGTACGAGTAGCTCAACCGAGCTACACTCAACTCACATAAAACAATCACCCACAAGGACAAGGGGGCAGAGGGAACACTTATACACAGACTAATGAGGGGATATGAACAAGGTGTGTGTAATTGACAAGACAAGACAAATAGAATGATGATATATGGAGCGGCAGTGGCTAATAAGCCGGTGACGACGAACGCCAAAGCCTGCCCGAACAAGGAGGGGAGGCAGCCTCGGCGGAAGTCGTGACACACGGGGGTGGCAGCATCATGCTGTGGGGGTGCTTTGCTGCAGGAGGGACTGGTGCACTTCACAAAATAGGAAGTTAAAGCTTGGTCACAAATGGGTCTTCCAAATGGACAATGACCCCAAGCATACATCCAAAGTTGTGGCAAAATGGCTTAAGGACAACAAAGTCAAGGTATTGGAGTGGCCATCACAAAGCCCTGACCTCAATCCTATAGAACATTTGTGGGCAGAACTGAAAAAGTGTGTGCGAGCAAGGAGGCCTACAAACCTGACTCATTTACACCAGCTCTGTCAGGAGGAATGGGCCAAAATTCACCCAACCTATTGTGGGAAGCTTGTGGAAGGCTACCCAAAATGTTTGACCCAAGTTAAACAATTTAAAGGCAATGCTACCAAATACTAATTGAGTGTATGAAAACTCTGACCCACTGGGAATGTGATGAAAGAAACAAAAGCTTAAATAAATAATTCTCTCTACTATTATTCTGACATTTCACATTCTTAAAATAAAGTGGTGATCCTAACTGACCTAAGACAGGGAATTTGTACTAGGATTAAATGTCAGGAATTGTGAAAAACTGAGTTTAAATATATTTGGCTAAGGTTTATGTAAACTTCCGACTTCAACTGTATGTGGTATTATGTGTTTTATGTGTTTTAATATACAGTGTATGTCCCTCCTATCAAACTAATGGCAACTGGCATATCACTTGTTATACAACATAAACAGTTGAAAAAAAGTAAAGTGTTAACATGCCATATGATTGTTATATGATTTGTATTTGCCATGAGTTATGCATGGTGTTATGGAATTTACAGAACATGGCATAGTTTCAGAAGGTTACCTGTGGATATATAGTAGTAGGTGCTATTGTAGTCATTGTAAGGTCCTCTTGAACAAACATATTCTGGCATAAATGCAGTATCTAACATTACGTTTACATTTTAGTAATTTAGCAGACGCTCTTATCCAGAGCGACTTACAGGAGCAATTAGGGTTAAGTGCCTTGCTCAAGGGCACATCGACAGATTTTTCACCTAGTCAGCTCGGGGATTAAAACCAGCGACCTTTCGGTTACTGGCACAACGCTCTTAACCACTAAGCTACCTGCCGCCCCACACCCACATGATAATTACACGGCTGGCTCTTCACAATGAAATCCTCTCTTTGTATCAATTTATGGTCAGTTTGATCACAGTATGTGTTAAAGTGCCAACAATTAACTAGCCAATTATTTGCTTGCGCTTTTACATTCATCCTAATCTTATCATAATAACATATCCTATTATTCCATTTCGAGAGAGCTGTTGAAGAGATCAATTCCAAAGGAGGACAATTAGGCATATTATGTATTTTTTCAGAGTTTTTATATATATTTTTTTCATATGGTTTTATGTATTTCTATTTGATTTTTTATATTAAATGGAATTATGTGTATTTTTCCTTCCGCAGGTTTTAAACTGAGGAAACGGGAGATCAGCAATGCGCCGACGGGTGGACCAGGGAACTGCCCTCACCTGGTGGAGGCTGTCCCATGTGATGAACCCAGCTGCTGGGACTGGCGCCTAGTCAGACTGGATGAGTGTAGCCCCGACGGGGAGCTGCCGTGTGGCCCCGGGACACAGATACCTCAGGTCCAGTGTGTCAACAGCACCGGTGAGGAAAATCATAGTAATAACTAATTATCGGCTAAAGATAATTTCAATTGGATTTTTCCCTCGTTAATTCCGTTAAACTCAGTCTCTATAATCGTTGCTGTGTGATTGTAGATAATGCTCCGTGATTGGTTTATTGATTCGGTTAATGCACATTAGAGTCCTTTATTTTCAGTGGATGTTTGCTTGACTAATTCATGTAGAACACTGCCAACAGGCAAAACTGATTGAAATGACGTCGTTACAACCAGGAACTGGTTGAAATGTTGTCATTAAGACGTTATTTCAACCAGTTATGCCTGCTAAGCTAGCATAGTACAATAAAACTGTACTATAGTATTCTGACTTACTATTATGCTCAGAATCCACCACATTGTTACCTCAGCTCCCTGATCCCCCCCCCCCCCCCAAGAGTAGCCCACCACTTCCAGATTAACTATTTCCATCTATGATGAATAAAGGTGTCCGCATGCTTCCCAGCCGAAACAGTTCGGAAAAGTTTGTGCATATATTATGACGACATTTTGTGATGTTTTTGTTTGTTTTGGACTTCGGTGAGGGTTTTTCCGGCTGTTCGGGCACATAAAACATTTTCTGGAGGCAAGCCGAAGTTCGGAGCCGAAGTCTACGCCCCTTCGTTGGTGATTGGTCAACAATAGGGATTCTTCAATAAAGGCGACTCATTTTCATGCACATTTTTGTATTGAGAAATACTACACCAAACATCTTAGTTAGATGTAAAATTGTGCGGCTAAGAAAGTCAACATTTGTTATAGATTTCTTGAGTTATCTTAGATTAATTCTGACTATTTTTAGGAAATGTATACTGGCTATGGCATCTCAAAATGGACAATTGACGCTTTTTTCTTGTTTTTCAAGTGAAGATCTTTTAAGGGAGTATGCGAGCACACTCATTTGCTTCGGCTAGCCGAATTTGGCTAGGCACCAGCCAAACTAAAACATGCTGACGCCTTAAGTCAGGGTATCACCCTCTGGATGAAAAATCATATGTTGCTCAAGGTGACCTCTCTACCAACCCCCTAACTCATGGCTGTACCTCATGACGACTAGAGAGAGAATGGTGGTTAGCCGCCATGCCATTTATCATGGTTGCCATTTATCATGGAGTTCTCTCCAGACACCCTCCTCCACCTCACATCCCCATCTCCTTTAACGCTTCCCTAGTTCAGCATAGCCACATATTGCCCTCGCTCCCTTTCCCTCTCTCAGCCAGAGCAATTAAACCCTGCTCGCACTAAATCAAATCAATTCTCTCTGGCCCTGAGTCTCGGGGACTCCCTTAACTTTTCAGCTTCCTGGTTTTACTGCTCCACTTTATTACTGAAGAATGTTTGACTGAAGACAATGGCAGTCGGTGCAGAGAGATGCTGTCTGGGGTTTTGAGCAGGTTTCAGAATATGGGTGCAATTGACCAAGATGCTTATGCTATCAATCCCAAGTATAGTCACCATTCCTAGTTTGAGTGTTATGAAAGAGATATAGAGAGATATCAAAGAGATACACAGAGATATATACAGGCACTGTAATGGATTGAGTCCAAATCATACTCCTACGATACTCCTTTGACAATAACCTCTCTTATCGTCCTCCAAATTCTGAAAAACTCATCCTCATCCTACGTTACATTGTCATTTTACCTCATACAGGACATACTGTACATGTACATCCACTAGTGACATTCAGGGTTATTGCCAGGTCAGGTGATGTCTTCCTAGTAGCTCTGTGAGAGGCATAACCTCTTTGTGTTTTTCTGCCTATTTTGACTGGCGTTGACTGATTCCCCCTGTCTCCGCTGATGGAAATTGATTTGTTGTGTTATGATTTTGGGCAACTTTTTGCCCTAGAGACTTTGGGCTCAATGTCTGTCTTCCGAACTTTTCCTCACACTGAGGCTGAATCTTATGAAACTGCCACAGCAACAGCAAACAGCCACACCGCAGACAGGGGTCTATACAAATATCATTGAAACGCCACTGTCGATACTGAGAGCTTCTGATATATACTGATATTCACTGTTCTGACTCATTTAAAAGGAACCGTTTTTCTCCGTTCACTAAGCCTGGAGTTTTTCTAATAGAGGGTGTTTTGTTCATTCATGTTTTCACCACCGTGAGAGCCACTGGGTTTCCCTGTCACTTTGCATTTCCACACTGTCTCGGTTCAGTCACGATTGGTTCGCTGAATACTCATCAAAGTGACATCTTAATGCAAAGGCAGGCCGATCGGAGGGTTTGAAGCTCAACTCATCCTCAGCCTGAAATTGCAAAAACCAACCGTCGGAACATACATATTTTCTCTGCAGAGCCATTGTGTTGCTCATTTGGAGTGCTGAATTGTCTTGAATTCAAATGTCTTGAATTCAGTTCATTGCAACATGGTAGCCCTTTCCTGCAGTCAAATGACCAAATCGCTCTCTAGTGGCCTCATGGGTGGAATATTATTAATATTTTTCATAATTTCATAAATAATAAACATCATTGTTTTTTTGTGTGCCTAAAATCTGGTGTTTCTATGTCAAACGGTTTTGTTATATTTCAGTCTTCTGTGATGTATATGAAGTGTAATATTGGGATGCAAACTCAAAATTGAATACATTTCAACTCTATATCTGACATGGTACAGGTGTCTTCTTTCTTGTAAGTCCATAACCATGTGTGTGAGGTATATACTTTTGTTTCAAAGTAGATTTGTTTAAGACTACCAAGAAACACTCTGTGTGACCCTGATTTAGCCCACTACAGTAAAAGGTTAATCCTCTAAAAGCACATACAGAATATGTGGCTTAATAGTATAACCCACTTAAGCACTCATAAATCATAAATATGTAAGTGTAAAATGTTCCCAAGTGAGTTTGTACTTACTATGTCCAAAGCTAATTCAGTATTCAGATCGAGTTGCATTGAGAATAGAGACATCAATATTAATATATTGTACAGATTATCCTTGATAACCTTAACCCAGCATGCTATTAAACAGTCACCAAACATTTGATCCAACTGTGATGTCAAAAGGAAGACAACAGATCAAATTGAATGGCCGTGTTAATTAATTGTGTGGGTTGAAATTGATTAGCATTCAATGATACTAAGGAAACAATATATAAACAAGCCCACCGATGGACCAGGAAATTGTAGTGTGGTTTATCATATTGTAGAACATTATAATGGAGGGTGGCAGGTAGCCTAGTGGTTTGAATCCCAGAGCCGACTAGGTGAAAAAATCTGTCTGTGCCTTGAGCAAGGCACTTAACCCTAATTGCTCCTGTAAGACGCTCTGGATAAGAGTCTGCTAAGTTATATAAAGTGTAGTATAATTACAGATTCCGTTTTTGCTTTGAGATTTGTTTCTGTATTGAAGATTCTGTTTTTCTATTGTTATAATGGTGTGCATTCCTTGACCGTACCATTCTTTGTGCCACCCAGGTGACATGGTGGACAAGGAGCTGTGTGGGGGAGCCCCTGCCCCTGAGCCCATCGCCTGTGAGGTGCCTTGCCCTAAGGACTGTGTCCTCAGCGACTGGACCTCCTGGTCTTCCTGCTCCCAAACCTGTTCCAGCAAAACCATTGAGGGCAAGCAGCTGAGGACCCGCTCCATACTGGCCTACAACGCTGGCGAAGGTGACTATGAGACTATGTACTGTAGATGGTGTACTGTTCTGTATGGTCTGTATTGTCTATCTACTGTACTGTTAATAAACTATTTAGAAGGGGTCTTTATCTTTGTATACTGTAGCTTTCAAGCCAAGCTGTCCTTCATGGTGTCTGTCCCTTTGACAGTTACTGTCTGTTACTGTCTGTCTATCACTCTGTCTGTTACTGTCTGTTGCTGTCTGTTACTGTCTGTCTATTTGTTTCTGTCTGTGTCTGTCTGTCTGTCTGTCTGTCTGTCTGTCTGTGTCTTCTGTCTGTCTGTCCCTCTGTCTGTCACTATGATTTTTTGTTTTCATTTAAACATTTGGCTAAAAGTTTATCTGCATGTTGTTTACCTCCCCACAGTAACTGCAATGGTAGTGGCATGGATCACAGTGATGGAGGGTAACACTTGTGATTGAAACTAGCTGTTAGCTACATTTAACCTTAGTGACATGCTGACAAATGACAAAATAATAGGATTTCTGCCAATGTCTATAGACTTTACTGTAGTTATACCGCGACACCCTTTGGGCACCGTAGGTTTGATTTAAAATCCTAGTAGCACTAGATGTAGTGAAATAAGTAGTTGTTGTTGGTTTTGTTGTTGTGGTTACCGTAAGTAAGTATAACTAATTCTACAAATGTATTTTGATATTCTCATATCTTGATGTGAGAATTTTAACATTCCATATCAATGTTTTCCAAAGGTCTTTCAAGGGTGCCAAAGTTTCCAGAGCTTTTTGGTACATTCCATTTGTATCTGTAAAATGAGTAGTAGTAGTAGTAGTAGTAGTAGTAGTAGTAGTAGTAGTAGTAGTAGTAGTAGTAGTAGAAGTAGTAGTAGTAGTAGTAGTAGTAGTAGTAGTAGTAGTAGTAGTAGTAGTAGTAGTAGTAGTAGTAGTTGTTGGTTGATGAGTAGTATATATTGTTAGCGTGGAGATTTGGGTAGATTATTTAAAGGGGCAATCCATTGTTGAAACAATAAAAAAACTGTTTCGGTAAAATGCTGAGGGATGGGGCTGGAGAAATGTAACCACTCTAAAATTAATAGACAGAGCTATGGATGCAAGGATTGACCATCCATTATATCAAAATTATAGTTTTAAACCTGTTTTGAGGCTGTACAGTGTTTGTTTACATTTACTTTGTTTACAAACATTGGAGTAAAACAAGCTTATATTTTGGGTTCTGATGGGGTACGACAATTGAACACATTTTTAAAGTTATATTCTTCTAGTGGGTACATATCATTCAATTATAAGTCAAAAAATGGATACAGCAACTGCAGATTGGCACTTTAAATAACTTCCCCACCAATGTGGAAAGTCTTCACATCATCATGTATGCTATTTCAATATTTGTTTTGCCTTTTACTGTCGAGGAATACCTCCCAAAATATATGTATTTTTAGCAGGCAAGTGTGCCGTCTGTTGGGTGATCCCAAGCTCCAGTATGTCATAAGCCACATACTAAATGTAACCGCGCTAGCACAGAGACACAATACATTATGGATGTCTTTCCGAGCAAATTTTGTGAATAAGTCAGAAAAGTGCTGAAATTCATACCGCAAACATGAATAAACCCATATTCCATGAGCCGCATCCTTTGAGTGGCATTAAAGCGATTTGTCACATTAAACAGAACTGATGTTGCTTCACCATTCATAAATCATCCACTACAGCTCTCTGTAGAATCGACATAGACTTTACCTCTGCCCAACCCAAACCACTTTCTAGGTCTGTCTGGGCTGTCTGGGCACCATCTGTGGCATATTTGTCTGGTTAGTTTACGCTATTGGCAGAACCAGCAAACCGACATGGTTAGTCAGCGATGTAGCAGTAGCAGTCAGCAGAAAGAAAGGAGGTCTGTTCATTTGCCATCAGGTTTAGATTTGTCTGAGTTGGCATTCCACGTTGACCGGCCTGTGAACAACACCACTGCTGCTCATTATGGAGCCGATTGGCTTTCATCTCAGGATGGTGCAGGTGTGAAGGACTTACAGTCCCACAATGCCCTTCATCACTGCCCAAGCTGTAAGTGTCTGCAATTACTCTGAAGCACTAAGGGCTCTGAATCTCACTCTATCGACCCACCTGCCTCCGCTGAGCAGAGATGAGAGAGACAGCGAGAGAGACAGAGAGAGAGAGAGAGAGAGAGAGAGAGAGAGAGAGAGAGAGAGAGAGAGAGAGAGAGAGAGAGAGAGAGAGAAGAGAGAGAGAGAGAGAGAGAGAGAGAGAGAGAGAGAGAGAGAGAGAGAGAGAGAGAGAGAGAGAGAGAGATGTTGGATGTTGTATATCCAACAGAAGTGGGTTGGGAATCAGACTTGCAACTAGCAGTAGGAGGAGATGAATCATCTGAGCCTCTAAGTAGGCGGGAGGATTAAAATGCATTGTCAATCACCGGGGGAGGTCAAGCCTTTCAACACCATCATGACTGTCACTATCAATATTGGCTGAATCTTGCAGACTTTGTCATGCCAGAATCTCTGTCATTATTTAATGGCTTCATGTATAAGGCAGAGCCTCCCTAACTATTGACATTGGGACTACCCTGTATATGCGTGTGGTGTGGTAGAGAATCTGAACTTATTGGTTATTACATGTGCATGATGCCGAAGCTCTATGAAGTAACTCATCAGCTCGCCCTTTCTATGTGTGTGCTTCTTCCTAGGTGGTGGCATGTGCCCCAACAGCAGTCCTGCAGGAGGTGCGGAACTGCAACGAGCATGCATGTACGGTGTACCACTGGCAGACTGGCCTCTGGGGCCCCTGTACTGAAGACCCCTCAGCCTCAGCCCTCAACACCACCACTGG